>NC_025702.1:1543912-1552466 GCF_000633955.1 Camelina sativa | reverse complement strand
TATATATATATATATATATATATATCTTGAATTGAAACGATTTCAAATTGGTTAAAATTGTTTTTATTTTATTTTATTATGATATTGAATGTCTAATTCAAGTTTTATTTTGATCATTTTTTCCATTTGTTAAAAAAAATGAGAAAATTTCGATCATAGTTTCTTTTGCGTTTTAGTTAGATTGAAATTGTTTAGAATATATATATATATACTTTTAGAAAGTCGACCAAAAGAGCAAATAAGCTACTACTTCTACCTAGCCACTCTCCCTCTACATGCCGGCAATTTTTCTAGGTAAGAACTCAATCTTCGATTAATTTTTCTCATATTATTGTTGTGCCATTTGCGTTGTTTTGGTTGATTATTGTCTTTGCAATTCTTATTACTAGAAATTTGTTTCTAAATGACCAAAAATTTTATAAAGTGTATTTTTCTACCTAAAAAACAAGACAATTTATTTTTTAACATGAACCATTAACAAAATTCAAATAAACTACTTGAACTTTTTATTAATGGTGTCAAAATCAGCATTGACTAATGTAACCATTAGTCAACTGTCAAAAATAATGACGTAGACACTGACGGTGCATGATTAGAACGCTGACAAGACATATTATAATTATTGAAAGTACCCTTGAAAAAATTAAGATTATTTTTTTGACCAAATAATATTATTTGGGTAAAAATTTTTTTTAATATCTTTTAAATCATGAAATCAATAATTTTATAAATCTATTGCATAATTAAGTTCAATGAATATTTATAATTACAGCTCTTATAAATTATTACATCATTGATTTTTTAAACAAAATAATATTACTTTGGATAAAACTATTACAAAAAAAACTTTTCTTAACACACAATCAATGATTTATCAACCTATTGCATAATTAATTTCAAAAACATTTCTTAATCAAAACACATAGTCAATGATTTTTTTTATCAACAACTTTAAAGATCAGCTTAAATGAGCCAATGTGAAAGAACATTATTTACATACTGCTTTTGTTAATAATTTCTGATAAGTTTGATACCATTTATCAACTAATTGAGAAATATTCTTTTGATTTTTATTTAAAAAATCATTGATGTAATAACTAATAAGCAATATATTTAAAAAATCAATAAATTTTTGAAATTAATTATGCAATATATTTAAAAAATCATTGATTAATTTTTAAAATATTTTTTAAAATTTTTACGAAAATAAAATTATTTATTTAAAAATATTAATTTTGTTAAAATTATTTTTTGTAATTATAATTTTTACGACGTGCCTCGACAACATTATTTGGGTTGAAATATATCCTTTTCCCAATGATTTGGAGGAAGAAGGTGTTCGAGACATATTTCATCCGCCCCCGCCATACAACAATTCCAAATTCAGGAGATTGGAGCTAGCTAATGGATTGTTTGTTCTACTTGTTGTTTCTTCTAATTTCGATCAGCCTGTTGTTGCAGTTTCGATTAGATGTGGTAGTTTTGCTGATCCTGGAGATATGCAAGGCTTAGCACATCTTATGGAGTATGTCCTATTTTTATGATCAAAAAATTATCCTGGAAAGAATGAGGTTGGTAAACTATTTTAAAATAAATTTATGTCGTTATAAATAACAGTAACTCGCAATTACATTGGTGGATTTTTCTTTTTATTTTTTAGTTCATTAATGGTGAGGTGTATGCAGAAACTGAATTGGACCATTCAGTCTTTTCAATGCGAGTTTACCATGAACACTTTGATCTTGCTTTCAAGATGTTTGCTGATATGTTCCATAATCCTGTCTTCAACTTGAAAGTGATTGAAAAGAAGCTAATAACTATCAATTCATGTATTTTAACTCGTCCAATAAATTCATTTGTTTTTACATCATTTCATTTTTTTTAATTTGTTCTAATATTTATATTATTTATTTTTGGAATCTGAATTACACAAGTGCATATTTGGGTCGCTATGATCAACACTTTTGCCATACAACTTGAGAAGTCCATCCTTTTCATAGATTTACATGGGGGAATAAGGATTCCCTTGCCCGTTCCTGACGTGACCTTCGATCTTGTTTGGAGAAGCTATTCAATGTAGCTTCAAACATGATTCGTATACTAATGAAAAATGTATATGGATTAGACATTTGATGTAAAATATTTTTCATTAGTATACGAAGCTGTATTTTATATTCACTATGGATTCTTTTAAAAATCTCAATAGGATTATGCACTACTATCATCTTTATACGATCTGTCATTTCTCTAACAATGATTAATTGGACCACACACTATTATAACATCTTTTGTGACATCGTTAATGTGACATCATTAAAATAACCTTTTTTAAAAAAACTATTCATAGAAGTGATAATTTGGTAACAATGATTCTTTAATTTGTAGAAAAAAATCTTTTGCAAAAGGAAAAATAGAGACCATAAATAGAAAACACCTACAAGCTATAAATAATTTTTGTGTAATATAGAAGAAGAAAAAACAATATGATTAAAAAAAAATTGAATCTAACTATAAAGGAGCAGAACTTGAAAATAGGATATTAATTAATTAAATCAAGAATAATTTCCCAAAAAATATGCATCTTTTCACTAATTGGATGAGCTTTATACTGTAATTTCTTTTTCTAGTTTTGTTATTTGAATGTAATGTAATTTTCTCAATATGTTAGGGGATTTATAAAAACTTTTGAGAGCATTTAACAGCTTGGGTCCATAGCTCAGTGGTAGAGCAATTGACTGCAGATCAATAGGTCACCGGTTCGATCCCGGTTGGGCCCTCTTTTCATTTCCTTTTTCTTTTTTTCCTTACAAATTGTGTTTGGTTTAGGCCAAAAGGTACCAAGTAAAGTAACCAACACAAGTAAAAACGTGTTCAATTTTTTTTTCTTAACCAATGTAACTCTTCAATTACCACCTCATATTACAAAATTTCGAAAAAAAAAAACCCGAAATCAATCGCAAAAGAGAACCGAATCACATAAAAGAACTGAGAGAAACCAAATCAATCTTTACCGTACCAAACAAAATCAAAATAAACCGTATTCGTAACACGATCAATTCAATCTCCAACCACTAGATCAACCGGTTTCTCAACTCGCACATCCACAGTCTTATCATACTCCTTGAAACAGGCGATTGTACCCAGTTCCTCAACCTCATCAATCACAGTATCAAGCCTCGCTACCATCTCCACGAGAAGCGAAGCAAACGCAGCAAACGGTAACGCTTCCGAAAACTCCAAACTCTTCATAACCGCGATTTTGCTCACTTGTTTACTCAATCTCCTCTTCTCTCCGACCGCCGCCGCCGATTTTTTCACCGATCTCAAGCTAGAGAGTGAAACGACGCTTAGTGGAAGCGGAGATACGGTGTCGTTCTGTTCTATTTTCTGTCCCAAAACGCAGCCGTTTGACTTATTATCGTGGTGATACGAAACGATGTCGTTGGAGTTAGTATCGTTGTAATATGAAACGTCGCCGTTTAAATGCTTGTTGGTGATGTCACCGTGGAGGTTAGAGCCTAAAAAGAGCTTAGGCTGTGACTTGATTGTAGTGTTGAGATCTTTTAGTGCCGCTTCGAGACTGTCGGAGAGAATCTCTGGCGAGCAATGACGTCGGTCTCGGATGCTTTCGGAGAGTTCAGACAAGACTTTGCAGATTTCCCCGGCTAGTCTAACACAAGGATCTTTGAAGAGGATACGTATAGACCTTGGAGTCTTGAAAAAATGTAACATAAACGAAATTAAATAAAGCTAACGATATGTTATCATTCATATATGCTATAACATTTTAAAGTTAAAAGATTACCTGAATCTCGGTTTGTAAGCAACCATGAAGAGCAACAACAGTGTAACTAAACTTGCGAAGGACGGATCCAACTTTCATATATTGTTGAGATGGAAACCTATGGCAAAGCCTTGTGTGTCTTAGCTCCCAACTTGCATACATTGCCTATATATAAATGTCAATATGTAATTTATGCTTACAAAGATTACGATATGTCAATGATTAATTAATTTAGTCGGATTCGAAATAATTAAAATTTGATTTAAGATGACATACGAGTGCTGCATCGGCGGATTTAGAATCCAAAACAGTCTTGTACCCATTGTAGATTAATTCTTCATCATCAGATTCAGAATCTGATGTTTCTTTGTCTTTCTCCTTATCCTCAAAATACTCACTCACACATGCTACGTATAGAATAAAAAACAATAGTTATATTATGTACGTAAGGTGTGACATGTTTTGGTTAAAGGAATGTGTACCTTCAATACAACGAGAGAGGCCTTGGATCTTAGTAACGGTGGATTTATGAAGGTCATCGCCAGACCATATCGGAAAAACCAAAAGGCTCATGAAGAGGCAAATGGCGATACCTATACCAATCGTATATAACCTCGTATGTGCGATCTTAATCACAGTATCGACTCGGTAGCTCGATACCGTGATTAGATTAAACGTCAAAAGGAACACAAGCATACCATAATCGTAGTTTTTCTTTATATACGGGATAAATCTCATGTATGTTATCATCGATCCTGTTACACATATAAATATACAACATGATTAGTGTAGTTAAAGTTTTTAGAAATTAATTCATTGTTAAAAAGTTAAAAGCTATTTTTTTTAGGTCTCAAAGTGCTGTAGAGAATTTTTACTTACTTGTAAAGTCTTAAACTTTGACATATATACATTACTAGATGTTTCTAAAACTTCTCATTTTCCAACTCCCTCATTTTTTTTCCCTATGATATGCATCTTTTATTTCAAAGCCAGCAAATTGTGATAATTATCTTTTTAAGCCACATTCTATTTTTTAAAAGCAACAATTTCAACAGTCAGTAATTAAATAAAAAGTTTCAACATCACTCCATAGACGTTTTTCTTGGATAACTTTGAAGCAAACAAAAACGTTAGATATGAGGTAAAATAACTTCAATATAAATTGATTTTTTGGATTTGTATTGTAGATTTTTGTCTCAAAAAAAAAATATCTTTCGTCTCTGACTCTTTAATAATTTTAAAAGTTCTACGTACACGTCTAATTAGATGTTAAATGTTTATCGTTCGGTTCACGTCTACCTTAGTTTAGAACATTGTTTATATATATCACAAACAAATTGATTAGTTAATGTAGAACAAAAAACGTACCGATGATGAAAACGGCGGTGCCAATGAAGATACCACCGAGGATTTTACCGGAATGAATAGCAACCCACTCAATGAAAAATGCCAAAGATCCTGCTACTATTGTCCCTAATCCTCTATTTAATCCTTTGCGTAATGTTGCACCTGCAATTATATTATAGCATTATCAATTGAAGACCATGTGGCTAGATATTTTGCAGAATATGATATAGCTTCAAAATTTGTTAAAATAAACTTATTAACTTCAATTAAATGATCTGCTTAATTTCTTAAATAAAAAAACAATCTGCTGATATGTTTTTTTTGTTCTTTTCTTTTTTCTGCCGATCAGATTCCGCTTAATTAATTGATGCTTTGTCCCCAAAAAATAAATCAATCAGAAATTATAATCTTTCTAATTTGAATTCAGCTTAAGAAATAAAAATAAAAAATCGTCAAACTAGGTATTTGTAATCCATATATATTTGCTCTAACTTGAGGGGGTGTTTACAAGAATATCCCGAACTCATCATTTTTAATATAATTGTCATTAATAGCATTTTAAAAGATGAGATGTATCAACACATCCCTCATGAATAGGAGTAAATCAAGATAAGGTTAAGTAAAAAAAAAAAGGCAAATTTTTGTTCATATGTGGGTCTAATCAGACGATTATAATAAAAACACAATATCTATCTCTCTGCCCCTGTAGATTAAGATAAGATCACAAACGGAAAATACAAACCATGGTTGATATACTAACCGGCAGAGAACTCAAGAACGACAACGACGGTCATGACTGCCCAAAGTGCATTTTTTCCAACACCTTCGAAGATAGGTTCCATGAGATACAACAATGACACGAGTGTTAAGGCGATTCCTACTTTCAAAGCATGTATCACTCTCCTCGGATCTTCTTTTCCGACAATCCATAGATTCTTGAGAATCTTCTTCATCTTCTTTGGAAAGTTTAGAACCTTCTTCCTCTTCGATTTACAACTTTCTTCTTCCATGGAAATCTCCATGCTCCGTGCTTCGACCTTGTTCCTCATCATTATTTTTCTTTGATATCTTTCTAGCTAGTTCTATCTTTTGTTTGTTTACTTTCAATGAAAGAATATATATATAATCTTTTATTGATGTATCCTAGTGAAATTATCTTACATGTGGAAGGGTTTTCGTTTTCTTGTACGCTAGCTATATGTATATAGAATAGTGGGTGAACTATGAGAGAGTCGGACCATAAGTTTAGTTTTTTTATTTAAATAATAGATTTTAATTGTTTTTCAATTTTTTAAAGGGCTAAGTTTTGTTGTTCTTCAATTTCCATTATTTTAGTTTGTAGTTCATAATATGTGTTAATAATAGTTATTTGTGAACACAACACCAAATATAAAACTATAGAAATTTCATGTTCTCTGTACGGTCATGTGATTCACATAGTTACCTTCAAAGGATAAGAAGACAATATCTTGTTCGTACCGTACAAACTACAAAGATGACGATGAGAGATTAGAATGAGTTTTAAATGACAAAAGATGTTTACAACCAATACATTATGTTGTTTAAAAAAAAATCCCAACAAAACTTTGTTTGACAAAAAAAAAAAAAGGAAACCCAATTAAAATTATGGAAGAAAATATCACCGACATACCATACAACTATTATATATGGGATGCTGATGGCTATGCAATTACATAATTGGGTGGAATAGGGTGGAACAAAACATTCATATTCTTTTCATTTTTTAATATCATTTACATAGAAAACAAATACAAATCAAAGTTCATCAATTCCACTAAAACTGAGTTATGAACAGATATAAATTTACTTTATTTCCTACTATATATATATTACCCAAAGAAAATAAGTGGAAAACATATTTTCACTATATCATCAATATTTGATAGATTTATATTTCCTTCATATTTATTCCATTGATTCATTTCCATTTCATTTTTTTTAGTCTTGTAGTGCAGAATTATGCAATGTAAGTATGATAAAACCTTAAATAATATATAAGTATTATGTATTTACAATTAATTGCATGCTAACTAGTTTTGAAAGTATGGTTTATTTTGTGATTCTGAGCTAGTGAAATTCAGTTAGAGATGGAACGAAAAACTCATCATCTTGAAAAAAATGTGTTCAGAATAAAACATCGAAAATGGGATGAAACTTAAAATAATATATAAGTTATTTAATTTGCACTATTTCATTCTTTACCGACAAAACGTAGCATAATTGTACAAATAGTTGTAGATGATGGAAATATTTCATTCTTCTGATGTGGAAATATTTTATTCTTTTAAGATTTGGACGGTCCCTCATTTGTAAATATTAGCTATTTTTCAAATGGAATTTCTCCAATGAAATCGGTGTTTAATTGATGAATAAGCAGTCGACATGGAAAATAAATTGATGGACGTCAATTTGTCGCAAAATGAATGGACAGTAATGATTAGTTGGAAAAACTGTTTAACCTTTTTTGACTTGTATAACCTCTATATATAGTATTTTAAAACATAATTTTGTTACAATACTATGTCATGCTCCAAATATATAATTAGGAAAAATAAAACTATGTTAATTGCTAAAATCAATATTTCCAGCGTTTTGTTATAACTTTTGTAGAAACCTTTTTCTATTAAAATAGATTTCTTATTGAATCATTCAACTTATTTGTTATATAACTTATTATTATTTATCTGATATATATATATATATCAATTTAAACGATATATCAATTAAATTTACATTTCTTAAACCATTTTATGTTGGATCAATAACTTGATTCACCTAATACAAAAAAGTTACAGGGGGACCATATAACATGCTATATAAATTTTTTGTTTCCAAATGAAACTATGTAAAAAGAGAAAATGTGAAGCAGGGTCGTGCTAAAAAAACTAAGAAACCACAAAAAAGGTTACATCTTTTTCAGTAACTAGGATTTGAAACTACGCTATGCGTGAGTTTATTTGATATATTTTGATAAAAATTATATATGATTGATTACGGTAATAAAATATTATTTTATAAAGAAAATTAAAATTAATACTAAGGAAAAGAAATAAATTTCAGATACACAATTTTTTAAGATATAAAAATCAGTTGTGTTATAAAATCAAATCTGATAAAAAAAATCATAAATTTAACTTGACGTCCAGGCAAGACAAATCAAACTGATGACCTCACATATCCTAAACCATTTTCTTTGACCATCAGAAAAACGAAACAATTTTATAATCATGAATTTAACTCATTTTCATATTTAATTGATCGCTACCACCTATGTTTTGGTGTTTTTTATTCAATGTTTTCTTATTCTTTATATTCTTTCTTGTCATTTTCATTGTCAAATTTTGTGTTAATTGTCATCGTAACTTTTACCATTTGGTTTTTCGTTATACTCTTTTTCTTCTT
>NC_025702.1:1522345-1542896 GCF_000633955.1 Camelina sativa | reverse complement strand
TTTTTTTAATATTTATAATATTTTAAACTTTTAAAATTTAAAACTTATAATATTTAAAAACTTTTTAAAAGTTAAGAACTTTTAAACGTTTCAATATTTATAATATTTAAACTTTTAAAATTTTTAAATATTATAATATTTTTTTGAAACTGTTTAAAGTTTTAATTTGATCAAATAAAAAACCATATCAAACCAAATAAAACTTTTAAACTTTGACGCCTGATAAATCAAGCTTTCCTGCTCATTCGTTGTTGGAAGCATATTAATCTTATTTATACTGGTTATGAACCATTGTCTAAAAAATTTATAGCCGATGTGAAATATTGTGCTTAGTTCTTTGATTTCCATAAATTTAAAATTTTCCTTTTTCTAAAAAAATTCTGTAAATTTAAAAAATGTTAAGGAATGACATGTCAAATCATGATAGGTTGTTTAAAATTATTCTTAATATAAAAAATTCTAGAAATTGTATAAAATGTTAATAAGTGATATGTCAAATTTCTATTGGTTGTTTCGTACTTTTTATTAGTATAGATTGGTTCACAAGCTTATAGATTTATGATATTTTGTTTGCACAAACAAAAAAGATTTATGATATTTTATTTTTCCTTTAGATGCTACATTATATATGTGTATATTTATAAATATAAAGTATTGTAAGCGTTGAGAAAACACATAAGTGGGTCTATGAAGCATTTGAGTGGAGTACAAGGATCACTCTAGCATTTGAGTGGTTCAAATTCTGATTTTAGATATGACTTACCAAAAATAACGACTTTCACAAGGTAGAAACTTTTTTTAGCGAACCCTTGAAAATCACCACCTCATGTTACATATACCGAATATATCAATTCTCATCATTACAAAAAAGGAGAATCAATCAACCACATCAAGACTAAACCAAAATAAATAAAACCAGAAAAAGCCAAACCTCATCAGACGATTGGTTCGATCTTAACTTCTTAAATCTAATTATACACTATATAATCCGAAACTGTAGCTCAATTGGTGTAGTAGCTAGCCACCTAAGTAACAAGGGGCTTTAAAGATAAGGAGGTTTAATACTAGCGACGGTCTAAAGAGATTATGGACATGCATCCATGGTCCAAACCAAAACTGCTCGCAACCGCACTTTCACTCTATGCCAACCACTAGATCAGATGGCTTCTCGACCCGAACCTCCACATCCTTCTTATCAACGCTGTTATCATACTCCTTAAAGCAGGCAATCGTTCCTAGCTCCTCCACTTCCTCAATCACATTGTCAAGCCTCGCAACCATTTCCACTAGAATTGACGCAAACGCGGCAAACGGTAACGCCTCAGAGAATTCAAGACTCGTCATCACCACAATCATACTCAACTGTTGCCTCAGAATCTTTCTTTCGCTAGTCGCTGCCGCAGATCTCCGTTCTAACGTATCAGCTCTCAATCTAGAAAACGAAACGTTTGGTCCAAAACGCGACATGCGTTCACCGCGTGGCGTTCCAGTGTTTGGATCAAGACGTGTTCCAGTTTGATGCGAATTAGGGGCGTCGTTTGTATCTTTATTGATGTGTTTTGAAACGTTTGTGGTATGTCTACCGCTATTGCCTTGAGAAAAAGTGCCATTTTGGTCAGAGCCGAGGAAGAGTTTAGGTTGTGATTTAATGGCTATGTTGAGATCTTGTAATGCCACTTGAAGACTGTCGGAGAGAATCTCCGGTGAACAGTGACGTCGGTTTCGAATGCTTGCAGCGAGTTCCGACAAAACCTTGCAGATTTCTCCGGCTAGTCTTACGCAAGGATCCTTGAAGAGTCCACGAAGAGGCCTCGGTGTCTTCAAAAATTAACATAAACAATATTATAAATCAATATTATTAACTAATATAGGTTATAATTTATGTACTCATTGTTAGTCAATAATATAATTTATATAAATTTTCAAAATAAAAGAATGATATTTTTTAAAAAATTAAGTCACCTGAATTTCGGTTTTTAAGCAACCATGAAGAGCAACAACAGTGTAACCAAACTGACGAAGAACAGATCCAACTTTCACGTAATGTTTCCATGGATATCTATGGCAATGTCTTGTGTGTCTTGGTTCCCAACTTGCATACATTGCCTATACACACATGTTGATACTTGATATACATTCAAATTTTTGGTTTTTCGAGTTTTGAAAGAAACGTTTGATCGATATACGTAACTTACGAGTGCTTCATCGGTGGATTTGGAATCCAAAACAGTCTTATATCCGTTATAGATCGTGTCTTCTGACAAATCTGATGTTTCGTTCTCTTTCTCCTCCTCCTCAAAGTACTCATTCACACATGCTAATAAAAATTACTGTATAAATCAGCTTAATTAACTAATTAGAACAAAGTTAGAAATTTGCACTTAAAAACAATCGGAATATCATTACCAAATACAAAAATATTTTCTTTAGCAAAATCTCCTGATTTATGATTGAATCTCTGTTTTATTATGTTTCTTGATTCAAAAAAAAAAACTAAATTGCTAAAAGTTTTACACATTATAAAGGACAAAAGTAATTTATATACCAATCTATCTATAATATTGAAGTAGGTACCTTCGATGGAAGAAGAGAGGCCTTGCAACTTAGCGGCGGTGGATTTGTGAAGGTCCTCACCAGACCATATAGGAAAAACCAAAAGGCTCATGAGAAGGCAAATACCAACACCCATGGCTATAGTATAGAATCTCTCATGTGCAATCTTAATCACAGTATCAACTCTATAACTCGACACTGTTATTAGATTGAACGTCAAAAGAAATATAAGCATGCCGTAGTCGTAGTTCTTTTTTATGTATGGAATAAATCTCAAATATGTTATCAAGGCTCCTGTTACATTAAACAAAAGAGTATAATTAATACAAATATTAACTGTCGCGACAAATGTAGAGAGTGATAGTTTAATAAGTTTTGGAAATTATTCATTTGTTTGGATCTATGTAATTAATAGTTTAGTTAATACAACGTGGGTTGATTGTGAAAATAATTGAGAGAGTGGTAAACTGATAAATAAATACTGTATCTAAGTACATACCAACTATGAAAACTGAAGCGCCAATGAAAATAGCTCGGAAAACCTTGCCGGAATCATCAACGACAAATTCAATGAAAAATGCCAAAGATCCTGCAATCAATGTCCCTAGTCCTCTATTAAGCCCTTTGCACAACGTTGCACCTGAATGAATTAAACACCATTTACATCATTAAAACCATATAATCTTACACAAGATATTCACACTAAAGCTTATGAGTTATGAGTAAATTATCTTTATTGATGTTTTTGGTTTAAGATATAGCACTAGTTTCATTGAAAGGCTAGAGTAAGTAATCCCGGAGATAATCAAGTCCATGGATGATGAGTAGTTTCTCGAAAGTCCACCATGGATAAAGCATTGAGACTAAATTTCAAATGATCAAACAATCCACGCATAGTGTTTACACATGGAATCGAGTTTGCGGTTTTGACTTATAATTTACCAACAGAGAACTCGAGGACGACCACGACGGTCATGACTGCCCAAATAGCACTGTTTCCAATGCCTTTGAAGAGAGGCTCCATGAGATACAATAAGGAAACAAGTGTCAATGAAACTCCTACTTTCAAAGCATGTTTCACTCTCCTTGGATCATCTTTTCCAACCTTCCATAGGTTCTTTAGAATCTTCTTGATCTTCTTTGGAAGTTCTAGAACCTTCGTCTTCATCTTCATCTTTGTAGAGCCTTCCTCATCCATCTCCATGCTCCTTTCAGGGACCCTGTTCGACATTTTATTTTGTTGTTCTGTTTTTTTTTTCCTTTTGGGTCAAAATGGAGAAGTATTGAATATGAAAGAGTTTTGATGTTGGTGTACTCTCTTTATATAGGTGTATACATATACGTATGCTATATGCAAGGCATATACATATATATACAGTAGTTGGCCTGGTAAAGCAAATGATGATTTAATACGTGTTTAATTATGTGTCTACATATTGTCTATATATATGTTTGTGTGTACAATTTATTTACTTCTGTGTTGATATAGTTTTGTTGGGAGAGATGACGGTCCTGATTTTTTTTTATCACAGTATTTTTTACGTAAATGTTTTTTTTTTCTGAAGACATAGAATTTTGTCCCAAAAAAAAATATAAAGTTAAATTTTGTATTTGTCTCATTAATTCATAACCTTAAGAGAGCAAATGGATTTTAGAATAATTATTTTCTTGTTAATGTACAAGTGACTAGAGATTAGATTGGTTTTCACATGACTCAATAAGTAATGTGTGAATAAAGATTATTTTTATTTTCTCTTTTCTCCACATAAAATAAAGGGAAAACAAGAAGTCAGAAAATACTTAATTAGTGGCCGCTCATTGAAAAAAAAGGTATTAGTTAATGGACGTTCCATATTGCACTTGTAACATAACTTAAAGATCCGAATAATTTTTAGATTCACCATTCATATGCATGCATGTGTCACTGATCAATTCATTCAACATAATCAAAAAACATCGTTGTGCGCAGCGCAGATCTTGATCATATATCGTCTTATTATGCTATATAAAAATGTTTTCTCTGACATAGAAAATTAACAAATCTGCATCTGAATGTAGGCAGGATACATAACTACCTCTCTTTAAAAATCGTGGTGGTGCTATAGAGTCATAATACAACCAAAAATTATAAGTGGTTTCAAGTATCAGACAAATGAATATGAGTTGGATTTTTACAAGTTTCGTTGTCGTTTTATAACCTAACACATTGAAAAGCTTAATTGATCTTATACACAAGTGAAAAGAAATTTGATTACGTGGGTGAGAATTTGTTATCAACACGACTAAGACTTATAATTTGTCGTGTTAGGTTGAAATAATACTATTTGTCCACACAACCTGGTGACAGCAGAAGACCGAAAAGAAAGAAAATAATATCAAAATAGTTAATTAAACTGATATATCTATGACTCATCGACGTAATAATCATACAATTACTAGTAAATACTAGATAGGTAATCATCAAATAACAAATGTATATTTTAGTGACGGCGATTAGGACAGACCTAATATAAAACTAAAAGCTTACTACTAATTAATGATATGGTTTCCTCGTAGATATTTTAATTGTCACCCTAAGTCGTTGCCTTAAATGTATATACTATTAACTTTTAAATTTCAATCACATAGATACCGATGTTATAGCGATTGACTTAACATAATATTACAAAAATATACGAAAGTTTGTTTAATTTCATGCCGTTCGGCGCATTATAGTCTTGTAGACATTTTAGCTGTTGTATGTTTTGCATCAAAGAAAGTCCAAATAATTTTCATTAAACAACTGTGGACTTTTTTTTTTTGATTTATAGCGATTTGAACGTTGACACGTTGCATGTAAATGGTTCTCTTTATTTTTATTTTTTTTGTAATCAGTTTTCCCAAATTGTTTTATTACACCGGCGAGTTTAATTTCGGGATAGGTTTGTGACAATTAAGTTATTTACCTTCAAGTTTAACTTTTTTTTTTTTTGTCATCTGATAGAACAAAAGATTGTAGTGCTTACAACTAGAAAATGGAAATAAGAAGGCCTGAAAACTTTAACTGTTTAAGGCTTAAAAACTAAACTTTTTATGTAAGTGCATGCAATATTGGTTTTGAATCTATGATATATAGTTTGAGGTAGTTGGAGAGGAGACGATTCGAAATATATAGAAATATTGAATGGTTGAAATGAATGTAGGTAATAAACAGGTTGACTTATATACGCACTTTGAAGCTCTGACAAGGGCCACAAGGCCGAAATAGATTTTGGTTTTTAAAGAGAAAACGAAATTACTCTTCAATTCCATTGGAGAGAGAGGTAATAATATACTTCATAGTTGGTTAGAAACTTAGAATATCCAATTGACACGACCATAATCATGTTTTACAGTGTGTTTCAAACCAAACTGTATACTCTTCTTTCATCTTTAGCTCATTAGCTGCTATCTATAATCTCTCTTATAATCTTTTCCATAAATGCTATAAATAAAAGTCTTTATTTGCTTTGTTGTATACATGTTGATCCATTGTAGATTTGCATGTTCTCTAGCCTACACCTTTTCAGTTGGTTAAGCTCAAATTCGTTTTATCTATTTTTTTTATTGATCCTTATATTCAACTGCAATAAGAATCAAATACTATCATTCCTTGGTATCTAAATTTATAACGAGAACAGAAAATACATAAAATATGTAGAGAAAATAGAAGACTTGTATAAGAAAAGGATCAATACATGTGCAGTGGACACACACAGAACTTGTAGTAGTAACACACAATTCCAACAATTGCACAAATATTTTTTAGATAATCCCAAAGAGAGTCACTGTCTATTTTCAAAAACTAAAATTCACAGTTAAATAACATTTGTAAGTTCTGAAGAATCTAATGGATTGATCTCGAAATTAATTAAACACGAGTTCTAACCTTTTCCTGATCCAATCCAGCTGTTCAGCCGAATCTTTCTCATTTGGTGTTCATTTTGTTCAATGCATTAATGGCTGAAGTTTCCCATCAGAAGATATAACTAAACCTTTCACTTTTGCAGCTTTTGTTTTGCACTTCCTTGGCAAAGTCTTGCAGTTTTGATCTTCCAAGAACTCATCTGCAACATCTCCGTCTTCATCAACCTTAAGCCGCATTGAGTACCAACGTAGTCCCTGAGTCAATGCCATCAAGAAGAAATCAATGAACATATATACACATCATCGCATTAGAACCACTGATACTATCTTCTTCTTGCTTATTATCTTCAATCTTACCAATACAACTAGTTAAGATTCTTTAACATTTCCATTATAGCCAATGATTAATATGCAACCATCAAGCATAAGATTAATTACGTTTTGTAGATTAAAGTTTGCCTTGTAAACTGAAACTGAACTACTTGCTTCTACAAGTTTCCTTTCAACGCAACTAGTCAATCAATCAAAGCTAAAACCTATATCATGGCTTAGCATATATCTCTAAGGACTATTCATTAATTTCGCATACAAAGTAGAATGAATAGAGAGTTGAAGAGATAAAAGAGCAGTGAGCTAACGGTTACAAAGATACCTAATCGAATAAGATCATTCGACGAATTGGTAAAATCATACAGAAACAATAAATTAAAAAGGCATCTAAAATATGAAGTTCTGTATCTGAAACACAAACATATCTAAGCCAATTAAGTAAAACACAAAGCTAGGCAATGTTTTGACGGGTAATCAACGGTCATCAATGTTAAACTAAGAACATGAAAGTAGGCCACAAAAGACCAATTTATCTTCCAAACTCACAAACCAATTTATCATCCAAGTTAGGGTGATCCTAACCAGAAGACACGAATCAACAATCCTGCTACAGAACAAGCATGAAGCAACAGTATATGATACCCACATTACACCTCTTCACAAAGCTTAACAAGCAATTCAGAAGTCGATCAATCCCTAAACTACCATACACAGTCTCTAAAACCAACCATCATAGATAGATAAAAAAAGAAGAAGGAACAGTAACCTGAACACCACCATCTGAAGCAGCACAAGGCTGAAGAATAGGGCCAGGATTAGACCGTTCAACAGCGACTTGAACAGGTACACCAAAACCTCTCCTTGGAAGTCCAGTTTCACGAAACCTCGGCTGATTATTACCCTCCCGACGTTTATCTCCATCACCGGAAACTTTCGCACTGTTATCTCCACCATCACCATCTTCATCTCTTACAGCTCCATGCCCACCACCACCACCACCATCGTTATGCCCAAACCCAAGTATCCCCGTTAACTTCTTCAAAAAACCCATTAACCCCCAGATTTCAAATTCGATCCAAACCCCTCAAAGTTAACACCCTTTTTTTTTTTTCCTCTCAAATAGATGCTCTCTCTCAAAATTAGGGTTTCGAATATCCCTTTTCTTCTCCAATCGATTTCTACTTTCTCCGATCGAGTCTTAATCCAATAATATTCATTTAATGTAGCTAAAAACCCAGAAATCTCTGTCCTTGTATCTCTCTCTCGTCAACACTGTTGATCTTCTTCTTCTTCTTCTGCTGCAACAAATTATATATAAAAAAAATGAAATATTATTTTTGGGATCAAAGATGGAAGTGGATCGAGCAAAGAGATCTCTTTCTTGTTTTTACCCTTCTTATCATTAACGGCGCGGTTTTGTAAAATACATGTAAAATAAAACAATAAAAATTATTAATTTGTGTTTTTTACTTCTTTTTCATGGAAAAATTAACTTTTGCGATCATTACACGTCAGAGGGCATTGAAAAAAGTCTACAGCTATTTTTCTTTCTTCTTTTCTTTTTTAAACACTTAAACTACATTTATTGAATAAAAATATTTAGACATGGGTGAAAATTTGAACGAATACAAATAGAAATAGATAAATGAAGAACGTAATCTTGAGTTTGAGAACGTTGAACTTTAGTCAGCTTGTCAGCAAGTAGATTTGCAGAATGAGGTATCCATTTGAAAGCACATGATTCGAACCGGGAAGCCCATCCTTTTATATCTTGTATCCAGTTGAAGATGTCGAATCGTGTGTTGTTACCATTGAGCATATTGACCAAAACTTGATTATCACCTTCGAAGATGACTTTAGGAAAACCGCTTAGCCAACATTGTTTGATGGCATAAGATAGACTTATACACTCTGCTTCAAGGGCTGATGATACAGGTGGTCCTGTTACCTGTCCTGCCTCCTTAAATTGACCTTGATCATCTCGTACAATCCAAGCTGCATTGGGTCGTCTGTCTCTGTCTATGAAACTTCCATCATAGTTGCATTTCAGCCAGCCATGCGGGGGTTTTTGCCACGAGTTTGGTGTAGGCGGGTCTCTTTGATTATTGTTAACATTGGAAGTAGTGTTGCATCGTCTGGTATCAATTGTTAGCCATTCTTCTGTTTCATGTATGGCTTCTCTAAGGTCCTGTTGCCAAGGGTTATTCTTATACTGGAATGTGAGCTTATTGCGACTTGTCCAAATCTTCCATAGTATCCAAAACGGTAAATGTGCGAGCCTATCATAGAATCGCCGATGCTTATGGAAATCAAAAATTGCTTTGAGTTTGGTTTTAATCGAAGCTCTTGGATCCATNTGGTATCAATTGTTAGCCATTCTTCTGTTTCCTGTATGGCTTCTCTAAGGTCCCGTTGCCAAGGGTTATTCTTATACAGGAATGCGAGCTTATTTCGACTTATCCAAATCTTCCATAGTATCCAAAACGGTAAATGTGCGAGCCTATCATAGAATCGCTGATGCTTATGGAAATCAAAAATTGCTTTGAGTTTGGTTTCAATCGAAGCTCTTGGATCCAGGAGACATCTGATTGGAATATTTGATCCAGGCCAAATCTGCTGTGCATGAGGGCATGAGAAGAAGAGATGTTATGTTGTTTCAATCACATTGGTGCATCGCTTACAGAGGGGGCTTGATAAAAGTCTCCATAAGAAATGCTTAAATTTCGGAGGAGTTCTTGTTTTCCAGATTTCGCTCTTCAAACGTGGATCACCATCAGGTGGTCTAGCATGATTCTGTTCCGGAAGATGTGTTGCCAGCCAATATCCTGATTTCACTGTGTAAAAGCCATTGTCAGAATAGTGCTAACGAACCCGTATCGAGAGGACCCGATTTATATCATCTGGATGTATTCTTTGACGTACTAACTGTTCGTTCCAACCACTTATGTCTGAGAGTAGCAAGTTATTTACAGAAGGGATATCATCATGTTGATTGTCTTGAGCTTTCCTTGGCGGATGGGTTAATAACCATGGATCAGACCAAATAGCTATTTAATGACCGTCACCAACTGTAAAACGTAAACCTTTGCGGAGGAGATCTCTACCAATGAGCAATGATTTCCAGCCAAAAGAAGGTTGAACACCATCATTTGCTTCAAGGATACTAGAGTTTGCGAAATACCTACCTCTTAGGGCATGTTTATAGGGAGATCAGTTTAGGGTGTTCTTAGAGTATAAATATTGTGAAAATAATGTAAGATCACTAGTTAAGAACTTTTGTTAAAAAGTTAGTTATTGGGAGAACATGTTTAAGATCTTAATATTTAATAATATAATATTCTTATAGAAATTTAAGAATGTTTAATAAATACATAGATTAATGTTTAATAAAAAATTTAAGAATGTTTAATACTATTTAATAATATAATGTTTATTAATATTCTTAAACATATTACAATTATAAAAATTTATAAAATAACATTTTAATTGCAAACTTATAAAACTTTTACTAAAATTCAAAATACAATGCCATATTTTTATGAAACAAAAAAAAAATTGTAAATAAAATTTAAAAAAAACACAAACAAACATATTAATTAAACAAGACAAACATTTTATTTAATTAATACATAGATTAATGTCCAAATTTATTCCATATATTCTCAACCAATCCGAGAGAGACACGTCACACAAGATCAGGCCCAAGAACAGTTCTAGAATAAGATCAATGAGCCTGATCTTAAGTATACTATTCAATTATTTTCATTTTTAAAGGGCCTAAGAACACCCCATCTGATATACCTATAAACATGGCCTTAGTGTTCGTGTCAGTAGACTATTGGGGTTTTGGAGGATACGCCATGCTTGCTTAGCTAGTAAATCTATATTATGGTAGAAAATTTTGTGCACGGACAAATCTTATAATATTTAATTTTATAAAAATATTTTGTGAATTCTATGGTATTTATTTTTAAAAATAATTTAATTTTCATATTTAATTTTATAGATAATTTGATAAATTTTATGGTGTTTAGTTTTATTTATAATTACTATTACACTTTTCAACTAATAATGGTTGTTTTAAAAAAATTATCATGCACCACAATTAGGTCTGGACAAAATGACCGAATCAGAAAATTCGATCCGAACCCGTATCCAAAATTTTAAAACATCCGAACGAGTTATAAATCTCTAAATCTGAAAACCCAAACTCGAACCCGATCCGAATCCGAATCCGAATGGTTATTCGAATATACCCACAATATTAATATATAGTAGTAATATATTAGTAATATTTTAATTTTAATAATGTAAGTTTCAAAAATATTCAGTTTTTTGGATATTTTAGTTATTTTAAGTATTTAAACTATTTTTTTTAGTAAATTTGGTAAAAAAGACTCTAAATTTGATTTTTGGATATTTTATATATTTTTGAGTATTTAAACTATTTTTTAAGTAAATTTGGGTAAAAAATACTCTAAATTTTAGATAGGTCGGATATTTTTGATTTTTGAATAATTTAGACAAATTTGGATATTAACATTTTGAGTTTTGAGAACTTCGGGTAATTCGAATCTGAATCTGAAATACTCGATCCATACCCGACAAGAACCCGAAATCTAGAAATATCCGAATGGGTCCTATACCTTTTAACCCGAAAACCTGAAATACTGATCCGAATCCGAACGAGTACCCAGACCTAACCACAATTAAACAAATAATCTTACAACATTATTTACATGAACCAAGTGATAGTGGTTTAGTAGTTATCATTTAAGGAGTTACGATGTAAATTTCTAGTTAGGCATCGATTCTTCTCAAATTTGAATTTACTAAAGCTTATTTATTTAATGTAAAAAATGTCAAAAATGCATGAAATTACAAAAAAGTAAAAAGAGTATGAACTTAAGTTGTGATGAATAAAATGTCCAACCTTTATCGATTTTCCTAACAGATCACCATTTTTGTTAATATTGTCAAATAAAATAACAATGAGCCTATTCGTTTAGTCGCCGCAAGTACTTGCGGCTGCGATAGCCATATCTATCGTTGTTTGTTTGGTTGCCACAGGCACTTGCGGCAAACGCAGCTTCTGATTTTGAACATCGATTAAATGCGACGATTAAAAAGATTGCGTTTACCGCTGCTGCTGCCGCTATCGCAGCCGCCAGCGTCAATGAACATGCCCAATATAACGGCTTAACTGGACATACTAAATTCGACATTGCCAAGTAGTAAAACCATGCTTTAAGTTTTAAGTAACGCAAATGTGTGATTCAAACCAATTTTGGTGGATTCATTGGAACTTATAAGACATTGAGCTCTTCACATAGAAGTCTAATTAGGGGTTACTTTTCTGTACTGAGAACTATGTCATTTTTATATAACCGAGTTGAGGTTCCTGTTTTTAAGTTATAAGTTCAATGTTTATTTTTGATATTTTTCTCAATCAGTGAGTGTTATGTTTTTAAATGGTTTAAAAAAGAAACAGTGAAAATCTTAACAACGTATTTACATGTAGAGATTTATATAATGTGATGGGCCCATTAATATATGATTGGCCCATTCCATTATGACGACTCATGATTTCCATATTATTTTTCTTTCTATTTTTAAATAAAAAGATTTTTAATATCGCATTTTCAGTTGTTTCAACTTCGTCGTCGTCTTCCTCCTTGCTTGCTACTCCGTCGCCGAGATCTCGTCGAACCACAAATCTCAAATCTCCTGAAATCCTCAAATCTCGTCTAATTATCCGATCTCGGCTTCGAATTGNGTCAATGAACATGCCCAATATAACGGCTTAACTGGACATACTAAATTCGACATTGCCAAGTAGTAAAACCATGCTTTAAGTTTTAAGTAACGCAAATGTGTGATTCAAACCAATTTTGGTGGATTCATTGGAACTTATAAGACATTGAGCTCTTCACATAGAAGTCTAATTAGGGGTTACTTTTCTGTACTGAGAACTATGTCATTTTTATATAACCGAGTTGAGGTTCCTGTTTTTAAGTTATAAGTTCAATGTTTATTTTTGATATTTTTCTCAATCAGTGAGTGTTATGTTTTTAAATGGTTTAAAAAAGAAACAGTGAAAATCTTAACAACGTATTTACATGTAGAGATTTATATAATGTGATGGGCCCATTAATATATGATTGGCCCATTCCATTATGACGACTCATGATTTCCATATTATTTTTCTTTCTATTTTTAAATAAAAAGATTTTTAATATCGCATTTTCAGTTGTTTCAACTTCGTCGTCGTCTTCCTCCTTGCTTGCTACTCCGTCGCCGAGATCTCGTCGAACCACAAATCTCAAATCTCCTGAAATCCTCAAATCTCGTCTAATTATCCGATCTCGGCTTCGAATTGACTGGATCCAATATGCCGGTGGCTGCTTCCGCCATCTACTTTCTGAATCTCCGTGGCGATGTACTCATTAATCGTACGTACCGAGATGACGTCGGGTGAGAAGAGCTTCCCCTTTTCTTCGAATTCGTTACATTTCCATCTCTGTGTGTGTGTGTGTGTTTGTTCTATCGCTTCTTAGTAGTCCACTTCGTTTAGGACTTTAGCTTGTTTGATTTGAGATTATGGATTTGTTTTTGATTTCTCGAGCTGTTTGATTCTTAAAGGGGGAATATGGTGGATGCGTTTCGTACGCATATAATGCAGACGAAGGAGTTAGGGAATTGTCCTGTGCGTCAGATTGGTGGCTGCTCCTTTGTTTATATGCGAATCAGCAATGTCTACATTGTCATTGTTGTCAGTAGCAATGCTAATGTTGCTTGTGGATTCAAATTCGTTGTTGAGGTAAACTTTGTTTTTGTTTTTTAGTTTCACTTTCGTTTTTCAGAATTGTTTTGGTTCTTGTAGAAATTTCAAGAGAGTCAGATTGATTTTTATACAGTTTGTGACATAGTTACTACTGATTTTGATTGACATTATCAGGCTGTTGCTTTGTTCAAATCCTACTTTGGTGGAGCGTTTGATGAAGACGCTATTAGAAATAACTTTGTTCTGATTTATGAATTGTTGGACGGTAAGTAAGCCTGAGTTATGTTTTCTTCAGACCTGTTTGGTTTTATTACTTTTTTTGGTGTTATTTTATTATATGGAAACACCAAGGATTGATATTTGGTATGGAATTGCAGAGATTATGGACTTTGGCTACCCACAAAATCTCTCCCCTGAAATTTTGAAACTTTACATCACTCAGGAAGGTGTACGGTCACCATTTTCATCAAAGGTAAGAGCATCTATTCATTTTTGTATACAACAGATTTGTAATTGTGTTAGTGAATGGTTCTTACAAGTGAATCAGTAGTCCCCGCAATAAATCGAAATTATGTTGCTCCTTCACTTCATTATCTTTGCATTCATAAGCTTATTTTCATTACAGCCAAAGGACAAGCCTGTTCCAAATGCAACATTACAAGTTACGGGTGCTGTTGGTTGGAGAAGAGAGGGCCTTGCTTATAAAAAGAATGAGGTAAGTGTTGATTTTCTTTCTGTGTGTATATAGATCTTCGTAGGTTGTGCGGACGTGATGATACCAAGCATTCTCTCAAATGCAGGTGTTTCTGGATATTGTGGAAAGTGTAAACCTTCTGATGTCCTCTAAAGGTAAATAATTGCCTTTTCTAAATTTTTTGAAGTTGTCTTTCTTCTTGATTCGCTTTGTATGACCCTGGTTTTTTACATTATTAAAACGGTTAGGCAATGTTCTTCGGTGTGATGTGACGGGGAAAGTTTTAATGAAATGTTTCCTTTCGGGAATGCCTGATTTGAAGTTGGGGTTGAATGATAAAATTGGTCTTGAGAAGGAATCAGAAATGAAATCTCGCCCAGCTAAGAGGTAGGCTTTGTTAAAACAGTGAACATCAGTGGCTACTGAGTTTTCTTTGTGCTAACTGACTCACTCGTTTTGTGCAGTGGTAAAACCATTGAGCTTGATGATGTCACATTTCACCAGTGTGTGAACCTGACAAGATTCAACTCCGAGAAGACGGTCAGTTTTGTACCACCGGATGGAGAGTTTGAATTGATGAAGTGAGTTTTTAAAATGTCCACTGTTGCAAATTGTTCTGGTACCAAATGTGTATTAACTTGATGATGTCTCAGGTATCGAATAACAGAGGGTGTAAATCTGCCTTTCCGCGTGTTACCAACAATCAAAGAACTTGGTCGTACACGTATGGAAGTAAATGTCAAGGTATTCTCAAAGATTAAAAAGCAAGCAAAACAAAAATGGCTTGATTTTTTGCTCTCTTAAATCTGTTCCCGTGTTTTGTCTTTTTAGGTCAAAAGTGTGTTTGGTGCTAAAATGTTTGCCCTTGGGGTCGTAGTTAAAATTCCAGTACCAAAACAAACAGCCAAGACCAATTTCCAAGTGACAACTGGTCGCGCTAAATACAATCCATCAATCGATTGCTTGGTTTGGAAGTGAGTTTATATAATTTTCCCTCAGATTCATGTCTATAATTCTATTTGTTGGTCNATTTTTAATATCGCATTTTCAGTTGTTTCAACTTCGTCGTCGTCTTCCTCCTTGCTTGCTACTCCGTCGCCGAGATCTCGTCGAACCACAAATCTCAAATCTCCTGAAATCCTCAAATCTCGTCTAATTATCCGATCTCGGCTTCGAATTGACTGGATCCAATATGCCGGTGGCTGCTTCCGCCATCTACTTTCTGAATCTCCGTGGCGATGTACTCATTAATCGTACGTACCGAGATGACGTCGGGTGAGAAGAGCTTCCCCTTTTCTTCGAATTCGTTACATTTCCATCTCTGTGTGTGTGTGTGTGTTTGTTCTATCGCTTCTTAGTAGTCCACTTCGTTTAGGACTTTAGCTTGTTTGATTTGAGATTATGGATTTGTTTTTGATTTCTCGAGCTGTTTGATTCTTAAAGGGGGAATATGGTGGATGCGTTTCGTACGCATATAATGCAGACGAAGGAGTTAGGGAATTGTCCTGTGCGTCAGATTGGTGGCTGCTCCTTTGTTTATATGCGAATCAGCAATGTCTACATTGTCATTGTTGTCAGTAGCAATGCTAATGTTGCTTGTGGATTCAAATTCGTTGTTGAGGTAAACTTTGTTTTTGTTTTTTAGTTTCACTTTCGTTTTTCAGAATTGTTTTGGTTCTTGTAGAAATTTCAAGAGAGTCAGATTGATTTTTATACAGTTTGTGACATAGTTACTACTGATTTTGATTGACATTATCAGGCTGTTGCTTTGTTCAAATCCTACTTTGGTGGAGCGTTTGATGAAGACGCTATTAGAAATAACTTTGTTCTGATTTATGAATTGTTGGACGGTAAGTAAGCCTGAGTTATGTTTTCTTCAGACCTGTTTGGTTTTATTACTTTTTTTGGTGTTATTTTATTATATGGAAACACCAAGGATTGATATTTGGTATGGAATTGCAGAGATTATGGACTTTGGCTACCCACAAAATCTCTCCCCTGAAATTTTGAAACTTTACATCACTCAGGAAGGTGTACGGTCACCATTTTCATCAAAGGTAAGAGCATCTATTCATTTTTGTATACAACAGATTTGTAATTGTGTTAGTGAATGGTTCTTACAAGTGAATCAGTAGTCCCCGCAATAAATCGAAATTATGTTGCTCCTTCACTTCATTATCTTTGCATTCATAAGCTTATTTTCATTACAGCCAAAGGACAAGCCTGTTCCAAATGCAACATTACAAGTTACGGGTGCTGTTGGTTGGAGAAGAGAGGGCCTTGCTTATAAAAAGAATGAGGTAAGTGTTGATTTTCTTTCTGTGTGTATATAGATCTTCGTAGGTTGTGCGGACGTGATGATACCAAGCATTCTCTCAAATGCAGGTGTTTCTGGATATTGTGGAAAGTGTAAACCTTCTGATGTCCTCTAAAGGTAAATAATTGCCTTTTCTAAATTTTTTGAAGTTGTCTTTCTTCTTGATTCGCTTTGTATGACCCTGGTTTTTTACATTATTAAAACGGTTAGGCAATGTTCTTCGGTGTGATGTGACGGGGAAAGTTTTAATGAAATGTTTCCTTTCGGGAATGCCTGATTTGAAGTTGGGGTTGAATGATAAAATTGGTCTTGAGAAGGAATCAGAAATGAAATCTCGCCCAGCTAAGAGGTAGGCTTTGTTAAAACAGTGAACATCAGTGGCTACTGAGTTTTCTTTGTGCTAACTGACTCACTCGTTTTGTGCAGTGGTAAAACCATTGAGCTTGATGATGTCACATTTCACCAGTGTGTGAACCTGACAAGATTCAACTCCGAGAAGACGGTCAGTTTTGTACCACCGGATGGAGAGTTTGAATTGATGAAGTGAGTTTTTAAAATGTCCACTGTTGCAAATTGTTCTGGTACCAAATGTGTATTAACTTGATGATGTCTCAGGTATCGAATAACAGAGGGTGTAAATCTGCCTTTCCGCGTGTTACCAACAATCAAAGAACTTGGTCGTACACGTATGGAAGTAAATGTCAAGGTATTCTCAAAGATTAAAAAGCAAGCAAAACAAAAATGGCTTGATTTTTTGCTCTCTTAAATCTGTTCCCGTGTTTTGTCTTTTTAGGTCAAAAGTGTGTTTGGTGCTAAAATGTTTGCCCTTGGGGTCGTAGTTAAAATTCCAGTACCAAAACAAACAGCCAAGACCAATTTCCAAGTGACAACTGGTCGCGCTAAATACAATCCATCAATCGATTGCTTGGTTTGGAAGTGAGTTTATATAATTTTCCCTCAGATTCATGTCTATAATTCTATTTGTTGGTCTTTTTTTTCAATAATTTGGCTTCTCTCTTTTACTCTTTAGGATAAGAAAATTCCCAGGACAAACAGAGTCCACACTAAGTGCAGAAATTGAGTTGATCTCAACAATGGGAGAGAAGAAATCTTGGACAAGACCTCCAATCCAAATGGAATTTCAGGTCAATCTTTTTCTAGTGGTGGCACTGTTAGATAGAGCCAGATTTGTTTTAAGTGATTTTTAACCGTCTTAGCTTGGTTCTTTTCTAGGTCCCAATGTTTACAGCATCTGGTTTGCGAGTTCGCTTTCTCAAGGTACAACGCTTTGATTTCTATACTCTTGATAGTACCATCCTTTCAAAAATACAATGCAGAGTCTTTAAGTCATTGTGCAATTAAATCCGTTCAATTCTTTTATGTGATTTGTGTTTCNCTTTTTTTGGTGTTATTTTATTATATGGAAACACCAAGGATTGATATTTGGTATGGAATTGCAGAGATTATGGACTTTGGCTACCCACAAAATCTCTCCCCTGAAATTTTGAAACTTTACATCACTCAGGAAGGTGTACGGTCACCATTTTCATCAAAGGTAAGAGCATCTATTCATTTTTGTATACAACAGATTTGTAATTGTGTTAGTGAATGGTTCTTACAAGTGAATCAGTAGTCCCCGCAATAAATCGAAATTATGTTGCTCCTTCACTTCATTATCTTTGCATTCATAAGCTTATTTTCATTACAGCCAAAGGACAAGCCTGTTCCAAATGCAACATTACAAGTTACGGGTGCTGTTGGTTGGAGAAGAGAGGGCCTTGCTTATAAAAAGAATGAGGTAAGTGTTGATTTTCTTTCTGTGTGTATATAGATCTTCGTAGGTTGTGCGGACGTGATGATACCAAGCATTCTCTCAAATGCAGGTGTTTCTGGATATTGTGGAAAGTGTAAACCTTCTGATGTCCTCTAAAGGTAAATAATTGCCTTTTCTAAATTTTTTGAAGTTGTCTTTCTTCTTGATTCGCTTTGTATGACCCTGGTTTTTTACATTATTAAAACGGTTAGGCAATGTTCTTCGGTGTGATGTGACGGGGAAAGTTTTAATGAAATGTTTCCTTTCGGGAATGCCTGATTTGAAGTTGGGGTTGAATGATAAAATTGGTCTTGAGAAGGAATCAGAAATGAAATCTCGCCCAGCTAAGAGGTAGGCTTTGTTAAAACAGTGAACATCAGTGGCTACTGAGTTTTCTTTGTGCTAACTGACTCACTCGTTTTGTGCAGTGGTAAAACCATTGAGCTTGATGATGTCACATTTCACCAGTGTGTGAACCTGACAAGATTCAACTCCGAGAAGACGGTCAGTTTTGTACCACCGGATGGAGAGTTTGAATTGATGAAGTGAGTTTTTAAAATGTCCACTGTTGCAAATTGTTCTGGTACCAAATGTGTATTAACTTGATGATGTCTCAGGTATCGAATAACAGAGGGTGTAAATCTGCCTTTCCGCGTGTTACCAACAATCAAAGAACTTGGTCGTACACGTATGGAAGTAAATGTCAAGGTATTCTCAAAGATTAAAAAGCAAGCAAAACAAAAATGGCTTGATTTTTTGCTCTCTTAAATCTGTTCCCGTGTTTTGTCTTTTTAGGTCAAAAGTGTGTTTGGTGCTAAAATGTTTGCCCTTGGGGTCGTAGTTAAAATTCCAGTACCAAAACAAACAGCCAAGACCAATTTCCAAGTGACAACTGGTCGCGCTAAATACAATCCATCAATCGATTGCTTGGTTTGGAAGTGAGTTTATATAATTTTCCCTCAGATTCATGTCTATAATTCTATTTGTTGGTCTTTTTTTTCAATAATTTGGCTTCTCTCTTTTACTCTTTAGGATAAGAAAATTCCCAGGACAAACAGAGTCCACACTAAGTGCAGAAATTGAGTTGATCTCAACAATGGGAGAGAAGAAATCTTGGACAAGACCTCCAATCCAAATGGAATTTCAGGTCAATCTTTTTCTAGTGGTGGCACTGTTAGATAGAGCCAGATTTGTTTTAAGTGATTTTTAACCGTCTTAGCTTGGTTCTTTTCTAGGTCCCAATGTTTACAGCATCTGGTTTGCGAGTTCGCTTTCTCAAGGTACAACGCTTTGATTTCTATACTCTTGACAGTACCATCCTTTCAAAAATACAATGCAGAGTCTTTAAGTCATTGTGCAATTAAATCCGTTCAATTCTTTTATGTGATTTGTGTTTTGCTTCATCTCTGCTTATGGTCTTGGAAAAATTGATTGCTTTACTTAGCTATCAAATCTTCACTACTTCTTTGGACCTGACCGGTAAGTGGAATGATTGACAGGTATGGGAGAAGAGCGGTTACAACACGGTCGAGTGGGTTCGATACATAACGAAAGCGGGATCTTACGAGATCAGATGCTGAATAAAAAAACACAGTTCAGGTTCAGTGAAATCAGACTTAAAAGTTTCATGGCTTCTAGTTTCTGTTCCTTATGCAAAACAAAAACAAAAGAGTTAGATATGTTTTAATTTTTATACCTTGTTTATGTTTGTTTTGTCCATTAGAGATCTGTGTTAATATGATTTCTTATGTCTTAATTTGGTATTTCTTATGTCTTAGATTAATTTTGGTGTAATCAAACGTGATATTGAGTATTTGTGAAAAAGCAGTCGGATTTTTTTGTTTTGTTTGTTTGATAGTATAATTGGGTGCAATATTTAATGAAAACTAGTTTTACTTTAGAATAGCTCGAAGCGNGGGGTTGAATGATAAAATTGGTCTTGAGAAGGAATCAGAAATGAAATCTCGCCCAGCTAAGAGGTAGGCTTTGTTAAAACAGTGAACATCAGTGGCTACTGAGTTTTCTTTGTGCTAACTGACTCACTCGTTTTGTGCAGTGGTAAAACCATTGAGCTTGATGATGTCACATTTCACCAGTGTGTGAACCTGACAAGATTCAACTCCGAGAAGACGGTCAGTTTTGTACCACCGGATGGAGAGTTTGAATTGATGAAGT
>NC_025702.1:1396981-1522307 GCF_000633955.1 Camelina sativa | reverse complement strand
CATTGATTGAGAGCCTTTGAACATGAATCGAGATAGGGATTTGAGAAGTCATGAACAGAGAAGGTCGGATGGTTCACGACTTAAGGAGAAAGCATTAAGCAGTAAACACAAGGAGTCCAGATCTGAGCAGTCTAGCCGCCCAAGAGATGATTTCACGAGTCAAAGACTCTCTGTGACCGCCGCGGGGTCTAGTCGGAGTGGAGAAGATGAGGAAGATATCATACGGATCCCTCGATTTGATAATTCTGATCTGATAGCGAAATTTCAGAACTCTCTCGTGGGTAGGATGTTTCACACTGGCAGCCGTAGCATCGATGCCCTTATTGCTTTTATGCCGAAGGAAAGAATCTGGGATGTTGAGGGGAGAGTTCAAGGAACAAACTTGGATAATGGGAAATTCCAGTTTGACTTCGAAGACGGAGCCGACCTGGAAAAAATTCTGGCAAGAAGGCCATGACACTTTAATCAATGGAGCTTTACTCTGGAAAGATGGGAACCAAATGTCAGGGAGGANCATTGATTGAGAGCCTTTGAACATGAATCGAGATAGGGATTTGAGAAGTCATGAACAGAGAAGGTCGGATGGTTCACGACTTAAGGAGAAAGCATTAAGCAGTGGACACAAGGAGTCCAGATCTGAGCAGTCTAGCCGCCCAAGAGATGATTTGACGAGTCAAAGACTCTCTGTGACCGCCGCGGGGTCTAGTCGGAGTGGAGAAGATGAGGAAGATATCATACGGATCCCTCGATTTGATAATTCTGATCTGATAGCGAAATTTCAGAACTCTCTCGTGGGTAGGATGTTTCACACTGGCAGCCGTAGCATCGATGCCCGAAGGAAAGAATCTGGGATGTTGAGGGGAGAGTTCAAGGAACAAACTTGGGTAATGGGAAATTCCAGTTTGACTTCGAAGACGGAGCCGACCTGGAAAAAATTCTGGCAAGAAGGCCATGCCACTTTAATCAATGGAGCTTTACTCTGGAAAGATGGGAACCAAATGTCAGGGAGGATTTCCCAAGCTCAATGGTTTTCTGGGTGAAAATCACGGGTATCCCGAAACATTACAGGAAGCTTGCTGCATATCAAAGTATTGGAGAAGCTCTAGGCACAATGATAGCGGTTGATGTAGCTGGCGAAAGAGTTAGAGTCTCTCTTAACGGGGATTTGTTGTTACAGTTTGAACGAAAAGCGGGTTTCAATAATGGAGATGTGGTGAAGGTGTCTCTTGTTTACGAGGGCCTCTTTTGGTACTGCTTTACATGTAAGAGGATCTCCCATGAAGAGAGGACCTGCCCGCTGCTGATGGAGGCAGACAGAGAAAAGAACAGAAGACTTCGGGCAGAAGCATATGCGGCTACAGAGGAGTTCATGAATCTCTACGGCAACCATCAGGATTGAGATTCTACGAGAGCAGAGCGTGACATAGAAGGTAACAGAAAGAGAGAGGGCGACAGGGAGTCTCCAAAAGGACGCCCTTGGGAGCGACGGTTAGTGCGGGATGATGTACACCATGGGCAAGAGATTAGACAAAAGAGTATCTGGCAACAGCTGGATGCTCCGAGGGAGGCCAATCATTCCCGATATCGGGAGAGTACCATCCTTATGGTGAGGGTAGGAGAGACCGAATTTCCTCTAGAACTGAAGATTCACTTGTTTCCGTTTCAAATACACAGAGACGATCAGACAGCCGGGGAAATGGGTTATATGAGCTGGAAGAGAAGGAAAATAGGCGAAAGGGGAAGGAGAGAGTTGAAGCTTTTGACTCTCAGCGTACTATCTCGGATCTTAACAAAGAAGGGTATTACAGACCCCGAACTCGACCTGGAACTACTGATAGCGATCACGGACATAGGTTCAAGGATCGTTCCCATAAAAGCTGGAAGGAGGACTATACAATGTCATATAGACCAAAGAAAAAAAACCCTCCTGTCCCCATGGACAAGACTCCGACTGTGAGGATCAGTCCGACTATCATAGCTACTACTAGTGGGGCTGTCCCCCTCCCACCACCACCTCCAATTCGGGATATTCTCCCTTCACAAGTCAACATGGGTTTATATGTACAACAGTCTGATAAAGGGGACTCGCCCATGGAAAATCCGACTAGGGCTGAGGCGAAAGATACCTCTGATACTGGTTCTCCTGAAATGGATGCGGAGATGATTGATAATGATGATCTTCTAGATGAGGAAATCCCACAGGACGAGCCTATGGCCGTGGACGATTATCTTCAAGAGATGGGGTTGCTAAAAGATGGAATGTTGGTTGATGCACAACCGGAGAATGGTGCTGAACAAATTGAAGCAATATCTCAGTTATCACCGGTTAAGAATGTACAAAAGAATCATGGACCTTCTTAGGAACAGGTAACGGTAAAAGCGAAGGGGAGTTCCAAGGTGAGTTCAACAAAGACTCCCTCCCAAGAACGGGGCCCTGCTCTGGTAAAGGACTCGGCTAAAGAGGCAAAACCGGGCAGACAGAGATCTCCACGAGGTCCGGAGATTAAGGGGATTGCGTCGAGGAAGACCAACACCCTTAGGGGGAGATCATCACCAAAAAAAGTGGTTTCCAGTAATCGCCCAAAAACTCGTGTTGTCCCTCGCTGTGAGGTGTTTCCTTCTGCAATCAGCAAGAAGTCTTCTGCTATTTTAGGTTCGGTGGGGTCCCAGAAACCACCCAGTACGGATATATGAATGCAATAGCATGGAACTGTCAGGGAACCGGCGCTTACCTGACCATTGAGCACCTACGGGAGCTCAGAAGATGTTTTTTTCCTTCTTTCTTTTTCCTTTCAGAAACAAAAAATAAATTTTCTTTTATGCAAAACATTCAAATTTCTTTTTGTTATGATAAGTTGTTCACCATGGAACCCTTGGGTAGAAGCGGTGGTCTGGCATTGTTTTATATGGAGTCTCCTGCTGTGAAAATTTTGTATTCCAATAATCGTATGATTGATATTGAGACAACCATTGAGGGACATAAGGTTTTTATGACCTTTGTCTATGGTGATCCGGTTATCGCTTACCGTGAAGATGTGTGGGAACGCTTGACGAGGATGAGTATTGATAGAGTGGGAGCATGGTTCATGATTGGGGATTTCAACGAAATCATTGGAAATCAAGAAAAACGTGGAGGGCACCGTAGAGCGGAGGCTACGTTCATTCCCTTCAGGACCATGCTGGCGAATTACGGTATGATAGAGTTTCGTTTTAAAGGCAACTTCTTTTCATGGGCTGGACGGAGACAGAGGGGCAGAGTCCAGTGTCGATTAGATAGAGCTGAAGGTAATGAAGACTGGCACAACTTTTTTCCCACTCTGATGTGGAGTATCTAAAATTATGGGGCTCAGATCATCGGCCAGTATTGGCCAGAATAAAATCAAGGAATCACCAATTCCAAAAAAGTTTTAAGTTCGGTAAAAGGTGTCTCGGGAAACAAGGGTTCCGAAAGCTGATCGAGGATAGCTGGAAAGAGGTGAACCATTCGGCCCCTCTAGACTTACATACTAAGATTGCAGAATGCCGTAAAGCTATCTCTCGATGGAAGAAGAACAACCCGTCAAATTCATAAAGAAAGATCGACGAGCTCAAAACTAAAATTGATGAAGCCCAAAGTTTGGATTCGGTTACAACAAAAGAGGAGCTGCAGTTAAAATGGCAACTTTGCGCAGCGTTCCAGGACAAGGAGATTTACTGGAGACAAAAGAGCCGGGCAACGTGGATGCCCGAGGGTGATCAGAATACCAAATATTTCCATGCGACTACTAAACAAAGACGAGCCGGAAACCAGATCATTAGTATTGAGAATGGCGAAGGAGGCCTCGCGGAATCGGACACATATATTGAAAAAGTGGCGGTCAACTTCTTTGAAATGCTCTTCTCCGCTTCGAATATAAGTGGTATCGAAGAGGTCCTTCAGAATGTTACTGAGAAAATCTCCCCGGAAACGAACAGTATGCTCACTCGGGAGCCATTAGATGGCGAGATCAAGAAAGCATTATTTGGGATAAACCCAGACAAAGCCCCTGGCCTAGACGAAATGACAAGCCTTTTCTACCAGAAGTTCTGGCATGTGGTAGGGAAGGATATCATCTCTATGGTACAAGAGTTCTTTGAAACGGGGATTCTTGACCCACGGCTTAACTAAACCAATTTTTGTCTGATCCCGAAGAATGAGAGACCAAGAGCTATGACAGAATTCAGGCCGATAAGCCTTTGCAATGTGAGCTATAAAATCATAGCCAAGGTACTTAGCAACCGGATGCGGAAAGCTCTCCCGAAGGTTATTTCGGAGACACAATCGGCCTTTGTGGCTAGGCGATTAATCACAGATAATATCTTACTAGCGCAAGAAAATTTCCATGCTTTGAGGACAAACCCTACGTGTCGCATAAAATTTGTAGCTATTAAGACGGACATGAGTAAGGCCTATGACCGGGTGGAGTGGTCCTTTCTAGAAGCGGTGATGAGGAAGCTGGGCTTTGATAGTAAATGGATTGGCTGGATCATGAGCTGTATCACTACTGTCTCTTATAAAGTCCTTTTAAATGGAGAAGCAAAAGTAAACATAGTCCCGTCTAGGGGACTACGGGAGGGAGATCCCCTCTCTCCCTTCCTGTTTATCATATGCACCGAAGCTTTGATTGCCCAACTTAAAGGGGCTGAAGAAGAAGGTCGCCTTACGGGCCTAAAAATTGCACAAGGAAGTCCCCCGATATCACACCTGCTATTTGCTGATGATAGTCTTTTCTTCTGCAAAGCGAACATCCAGAAATGTACTGAACTTTTGAAAATTATAAATAGCTATGGCTTGGCATCGGGTCAACAACTAAACCGTGAGAAGTCGGCCATTCTTTTTGGCAATAGAGTCCCATCGGCCACGAAAGCAGAGCTCAAAGAGGCCATTGGTATCACAAAAGAGGGAGGCATGGGAATGTATCTAGGATTACCAGAATCAATTTGTGGATCTAAACAACAAGTATTTTCCTTTGTACACGATAGACTGAACCCAAGAACTAACGCATGGTCGGCAAAGCTCTTATCGAAAGGCGGTAAAGAGGTTCTCATAAAATCGGTAGCTCAAGCTATCCTGTCTTATGTTATGTCCTGCTTCCTGTTGCCTCAGAATATCATCGGTAAGCTTAGGGGAGCCATTGCTAAATTCTGGTGGAGTACCAAGTCTAATAGTAAGGGCCTTCATTGGATTGCTTGGGACAAAATTTGTGTCCCGGTGGATAAAGGNCGTAGAGCGGAGGCTACGTTCATTCCCTTCAGGACCATGCTGGCGAATTACGGTATGATAGAGTTTCGTTTTAAAGGCAACTTCTTTTCATGGGCTGGACGGAGACAGAGGGGCAGAGTCCAGTGTCGATTAGATAGAGCTGAAGGTAATGAAGACTGGCACAACTTTTTTCCCACTCTGATGTGGAGTATCTAAAATTATGGGGCTCAGATCATCGGCCAGTATTGGCCAGAATAAAATCAAGGAATCACCAATTCCAAAAAAGTTTTAAGTTCGGTAAAAGGTGTCTCGGGAAACAAGGGTTCCGAAAGCTGATCGAGGATAGCTGGAAAGAGGTGAACCATTCGGCCCCTCTAGACTTACATACTAAGATTGCAGAATGCCGTAAAGCTATCTCTCGATGGAAGAAGAACAACCCGTCAAATTCATAAAGAAAGATCGACGAGCTCAAAACTAAAATTGATGAAGCCCAAAGTTTGGATTCGGTTACAACAAAAGAGGAGCTGCAGTTAAAATGGCAACTTTGCGCAGCGTTCCAGGACAAGGAGATTTACTGGAGACAAAAGAGCCGGGCAACGTGGATGCCCGAGGGTGATCAGAATACCAAATATTTCCATGCGACTACTAAACAAAGACGAGCCGGAAACCAGATCATTAGTATTGAGAATGGCGAAGGAGGCCTCGCGGAATCGGACACATATATTGAAAAAGTGGCGGTCAACTTCTTTGAAATGCTCTTCTCCGCTTCGAATATAAGTGGTATCGAAGAGGTCCTTCAGAATGTTACTGAGAAAATCTCCCCGGAAACGAACAGTATGCTCACTCGGGAGCCATTAGATGGCGAGATCAAGAAAGCATTATTTGGGATAAACCCAGACAAAGCCCCTGGCCTAGACGAAATGACAAGCCTTTTCTACCAGAAGTTCTGGCATGTGGTAGGGAAGGATATCATCTCTATGGTACAAGAGTTCTTTGAAACGGGGATTCTTGACCCACGGCTTAACTAAACCAATTTTTGTCTGATCCCGAAGAATGAGAGACCAAGAGCTATGACAGAATTCAGGCCGATAAGCCTTTGCAATGTGAGCTATAAAATCATAGCCAAGGTACTTAGCAACCGGATGCGGAAAGCTCTCCCGAAGGTTATTTCGGAGACACAATCGGCCTTTGTGGCTAGGCGATTAATCACAGATAATATCTTACTAGCGCAAGAAAATTTCCATGCTTTGAGGACAAACCCTACGTGTCGCATAAAATTTGTAGCTATTAAGACGGACATGAGTAAGGCCTATGACCGGGTGGAGTGGTCCTTTCTAGAAGCGGTGATGAGGAAGCTGGGCTTTGATAGTAAATGGATTGGCTGGATCATGAGCTGTATCACTACTGTCTCTTATAAAGTCCTTTTAAATGGAGAAGCAAAAGTAAACATAGTCCCGTCTAGGGGACTACGGGAGGGAGATCCCCTCTCTCCCTTCCTGTTTATCATATGCACCGAAGCTTTGATTGCCCAACTTAAAGGGGCTGAAGAAGAAGGTCGCCTTACGGGCCTAAAAATTGCACAAGGAAGTCCCCCGATATCACACCTGCTATTTGCTGATGATAGTCTTTTCTTCTGCAAAGCGAACATCCAGAAATGTACTGAACTTTTGAAAATTATAAATAGCTATGGCTTGGCATCGGGTCAACAACTAAACCGTGAGAAGTCGGCCATTCTTTTTGGCAATAGAGTCCCATCGGCCACGAAAGCAGAGCTCAAAGAGGCCATTGGTATCACAAAAGAGGGAGGCATGGGAATGTATCTAGGATTACCAGAATCAATTTGTGGATCTAAACAACAAGTATTTTCCTTTGTACACGATAGACTGAACCCAAGAACTAACGCATGGTCGGCAAAGCTCTTATCGAAAGGCGGTAAAGAGGTTCTCATAAAATCGGTAGCTCAAGCTATCCTGTCTTATGTTATGTCCTGCTTCCTGTTGCCTCAGAATATCATCGGTAAGCTTAGGGGAGCCATTGCTAAATTCTGGTGGAGTACCAAGTCTAATAGTAAGGGCCTTCATTGGATTGCTTGGGACAAAATTTGTGTCCCGGTGGATAAAGGAGGCCTAGGCTTTCGAGACCTCAAAGAATTCAATCTGGCACTATTAGCAAAACAATTATGGTGACTACTTAGATATCCGAACTCACTTCTATGTTGAGTCCTTAAAGGACGCTACTTACGGTATTCTAACCCGATGGATGTAAAGAAGGCAAACTCCCCATATTTTGGGTGGCATAGTATTATGGCGGCAAAACCCCTGCTTCAAAAAGGCCTCCGGAAAAACGTCAGGTCAGGTTTCAGCACACGAGTTTGGGTAGATAACTGCATGCCCACAATACCTGCTAGGCCGGCGAAAGACAAAGGTGGACCTAAAGATCCAAAATCTCTACGTAAATCACGTTATTGATTTCGAGACAAAGGAGTAGAAACATGGAAAACTGCACGATCTAATGGATCCTCAAGATATTCCCTTGATATTAGGTTTAAAGCCAAGTAGAACATTTATGCTGGATGATTATGTATGGATACATACGAGGTCAGGCCAATATACGGTGAAATCGGGGTATCTAGTTGCTACAGAAGAGACTATAGGGTGTCAGGAGGTACTGGAGCCAAGTCTAACAAAGTTAAAGAGTCAGGTGTGGAAGCTTAAGGCGCCGAGAAAGATTAAACATTTCATTTGGCAGGCAATATCTGGTTGCATCACCTCTTGTAGCTGGTTAGCTGATCGCCATTGTCGAACGGATAGAAGATGCCCGAGATGCGGTGTTGATGTGGAGTCGATAAATCATGTACTGTTTGAATGCCCACCAGCCCTCCATGTATGGGCTTTATCGCATATTCCGACAGATCCGGGGTCTTTCCCGTGTTCATCTTTGTACTCAAATCTTGATTTCCTCTTTTGGGGTGCAACAGACCAAGGTATCGATCTTTCTCTGGTGGAGGTGTTCCCATGGTTACTTTGGTACATCTGGAAGGCCAAAAACGATAAGGTCTTTAATAACAAAGACATACTGCCGTCGGACACTCGAGACACCGCATACTTAGAAGCTGTTAGCTGGAAGCTAGCTCAGGAAATGGGACGAGCAGAGATAGAGGAGGATGGGACGGAGGAACCAGTGGTGATGGCAACACAAGGCGATGCTCCAGTGTGTCGCTTCGACGCTTCTTGGAAGGATACTGATGGTACAGCAGGTCTGTGTTTTGAGCTGCAAGGTGCCCTGCAAACGGTATACGGTATCAAAGGACTTTCACGACAACTTTCTCCCCTCTAAGCTGAGCTGGATGGACTGCTTTGGGCGATGGAGATGCTGCTCTTAAGAGGCTATGATAAAGTGAGATTTGAAACAGACTGTTCAAGTATTCCCAAGATACTCGATGAGATGGAAGACTGGCCAGCCTTTGCTACGGAGCTGGAAAATTTCATTAGGCTGAGAAAAAGTTTTTATGTTTTTCCAATCACATATTGCTAGAACAAACAATGTCCGTGCCGATTGTCTCGCCAAGAGCGCTTGAGTACGTGGAACAATTTTTTCCCATGTTAGCTCGCAGATTCCGGAATGGTTGGCTCATGAGGCTAACCTATTCGATCTAGTGTAACAAAGTATGGTGGTTTGAGGTCAAAAAAAAAAAAAAGATGATTCTATCATAACTAATTTTAAGTTGGATAGGTGTCAAATAAATAAGTTGGATAGATTTTTTATTGCTTCTTTATTAGATTATTACTTTAAATCATTCATGAACTTGATGAATTCAAACAAATTATATTTATACCAAATAAATATATCTCTATATATAATCCCACACTTATGTGCGGATACATGATCAATACTAAGTTTCACAACTTTAAATTAATAAATCTATTAAAATATATTTTTTGTAATATATATTTAAAAAATAAAATTTCAGGCCGTGCAATTACATTACCAGATACAAGATGGGACAAGATGGATCGGGACAAAATGGGACGAGACTGGCCAGAACGTGATTTCCATTCACTTGCATCGACTGACATGCACACTGCATCGACCGACGCATGCTCGATATTGCACGAAATCCTTAATTGCATTGACCGACGCCTCCACATGGCATCGACCAATGATCCTAGGTCAATCCGCGCCGTCCTCACATTATATCGACCGACACACATGCCGAACACCGTTTTTCCCCGAAGCTTCTCGCCTGATTTCTGTTCCTAAATCACCAAAACACACAAACCAAAGCCACAAAAAGCTTCCCAAAACCTCTATCGACTCAACAACGTACTAACAAGCCAATAAAACACATAAAACAAGCAGATCAGAGAAATCTTCAGCTTAGATAAGCCATGGTCATGCATTTACCTTTGTCAAGAAGATTATGAACCTCAAACAGGAAGAGAAACACTCCTAAGAAGCTCCTACAATGATCCCAACTACAGATCTCTACAAGAACTGCCTCAAATCTCTCACAACTCCCAAGAACACTCAAGAGCAACAAAAACTTCTTTTCTTTCATTCTTTTCTCTCTAAAGCGGCTAAACCTCGGCCACAAAACGACAAACTCCCTTTTAAAATCGACTCAAGGGTTTCGTAACCCCAAAACAAAACGTTTAGCTTAAGTCGAACCGTACAAAACTAACCTTGCATCGACTGATGCACATAGTGCATCGATCGATGAATCCCCTAAACCAGGATTCCGGTTCGTGGATGTTACAATGTCCGAGAGGTTTTAAAGACTTGTTACCGTAAATTACCACATGATCTTTCCGTTTGTTTTGTCCTCCCTCTCACAGTTCCGACAGTCACTTCCCGGAAGGTCACCCATCCTATGACTACTCCAGCTCAAGCACGCTTAACTCTGGAGTTCTCTCAGAACCTTTGACCGAAAAGATAAGTGTACTTTGGTGAAATAGGTGGCCAAATCAATTCTTTTATACCTCTCCGCAAGTCTCGGAAATCGGGGTGTCACAATTCACCCCCATTAACAGATCACAACATCCTCTTTGTGCACTAAGATCGTCACCCCCGATGGTGTGAGTCCACTTGACTCCACACTCGTCTGGGTTCGGCTCTGATACCACTTGTAACATTCCACCGCCACCTCTTAGTGGGCTCCATGTCTAATCCCAGTCCATGGGCCCACCTTTCTTAATGGGCCTCACGTCCTCTCACTAGGCCTGTGAGCCCATCCATATCCGACGGCCAGTTTGCTATGTCTGGGAGGTTTTAAAGACGAACTGACAAGCAAAACAGAGACAATAGAGAATAATGGTGTTGTTGCTGTTGATTCTGCACCCGAATTGGAAGATGCACCAATTGCCCTTCATAAAGAAGTGAGAAAACGAGATGCTCCGAAATATCTTGCTGATTACGATACAACCTTGGTTTGTGACGGCTCTACTAGTTTGTATCCTATTTCAGATTTCTTGACCAATGATAAATTCTTTGCAAATCACAATGTTTTTCTTGCTGCCATAATAAGCAAAGGAACCGAAATTTTTTGCTGAAGCTATGACGGATAAACGTTGGACGCAAGCAGTCGACAACGAAATTGGTTCACTGGAAGAGAATGAAACTTGGACACTTGAAGATTTGCCTGAAGGAAAACAGGCAATTGGTTGTCAATGGGTTTTTCGCATCAAACATCGGTCCGATGGTTCCATAGAACAATATAAGGCGCGGTTGGTGGTCTTGGGAAACAAACAAATCGAAGGAGTGGATTATGGAGAAACCTTTTCTCCGGTTGTGAAAATGACCATGGTTCGATCCTTTTTAATTGTTTTTTCAGCTCAAAATTGGGATATCCATCAAATGGACGTCCACAATGCCTTCCTTCATGGTGATTTAGATGAAGAAGTGTACATGCGATTGGCTCCAAGCTTTCCTAAACGCAATGACGGCAAAGTTTGTCATTGGAGAAAGTCTCTGTATGTCTTAAAGAAAGCACCACGCTGCTGGTTTGCCAAACTTGCCTCTTCATTAGAAAAATAGGGTTTTGTGCAATCCTTCTCCGATTATTCCTAGTTTGTCTTTGAGAAAAATGGTGTAGAGATACGTGTTCTTGTCTATGTTGTTGACTTGGTCATCACAGGAAATACGATTGGAGCGATCAAAAAATTCAAAGCATATCTTAGTACTTGCTTTCATATGAAAGATCTCGGTGTGTTGAAATACTTCTTGGGTATTGAAGTTTCTCGCAGTCTAGAAAGAATTTACATCAGCCAACACAAGTATACTCTTTATATCTTATCAGAAACAGGTTTACTTGGTTCACAGCCGGCTGCCTTTCCTCTCGAGCAACACCATCGACTAGGTTTGGCTTCAGGTCCCTTTCTTCCTTATCGGCGTTTGATTGGTAAGTTGTTTTATCTTGGTGTAACCCGACCGGATTTGGCCTACTCCATTCACACACTGTCGCAATTTATGAAAGCGCCTCGAGAGGAACATTGGACAGAAGCACTGCGTGTTGTTCAGTATTGATAACAGGATTTTCATCCAGGGTATCAATTCCCTATGCAGTTGTAGTACAAAGGGTTATCAATCCAAATGGTTGTTATGCTAGCAGATAAGATGCAATCAGAAGCAAGCAAGTCAAGGCAAGCAATAAATGGTTTTGTCTAACAATCCTAAAATAATAAAAGAAAAGAATATAAACAAGGAACCACACGACCTAAGCACTCGATGCAAGCATTCGAGTACAGGATCGGATGGGGGGATCAAGTAAACAAAGAAGGTATGAACAACTCGAGGGGTTACTCGAAGCAGGGGATCGTGTACCTGTTCGGGTAAGGGATCGAGTGATGAATAAAAATGCAAACAATTAAAATACAAAAGCTTCTAAGGATGGGGTAATTGACTCATAAGTGTTCCTGACCAATACAGATGTCTTACATGCCTCAAGCAAATATTTCCTAGACAATGAATCTCTAAAATCTTCTTAAAACACTCTCGTGATAGAAACAATCAACCTTGATCACTCCTCTACCCAACTCTCATTGGAGAAACATGACCAAACATGCAATATGAACCGATTCCTTATTGTCAATAAACCCCTTACACATCTAATCTTTTAGGCTAAGTGAGTAAATCTCTAGCATTGGTTGATTCAAGCATTTCGTCTACAACTCTCGGTGGTAGAACACCTTAGATCTAATTTCACCCTCTCGGTTTGTTGACAGCATTAAGAACACCAATCTAGAAGGGAATTTATAAAATATAAACAATCAAACTAAGACATCCTAACCGATCAAGAACACAAAATCATCTATCCCATTCCTAGAAAATTTACTACACTACTCGAAAATCATTGCAAAATACATAGAAACAAAGATAAACGAAAATTGCATTATATTAAGAATATAGAATCGAAAATACAAAAAGAAACAAAATTAAATCCTAACAAAGTAGAGAAAGTGTTTGAGTTGCCCAGTTTCTCGCCCAGAAGCTCTCGCTCTCTGTTCTGAGGGTCTGCAGCGTGCTAGGGCGAGAGGAAGAAGAGGGGGTTTATATATGGAAACCCATTAACCCTAGCTTCTAGTCCTGCCCGAGGGTCTACTCGATAGGGTGCACGAGGATAAGGTCGGGTTACTCCTCGGGTAGATCTTTGGGTTGTTCTTCCTGCTCTTGGATCCTCCTCGATCATTTTGGGGTTCAGACTGTTCTTCCAGCTTGATGGCTCCTTCGGGTACATGCTCGGATTTGTCCTTGTTTCTCCCCATTTTAGGCTTTAAAGCACCTGTTTTCATCCAAAGTATACAAATGCAAGAATGCAACACCCTAAATAGCCTAAAAGTGAATTCCTACAGTTAATGACTTAAAAATTCTAAGGTAAGGGTATAAACAATGCAAAATATGGACATAAAAGGAGGCTAAAAACATGTAAATGAGAGAGTTATCATGTATCTTAAAGGAACTCCAGGTCTAGGAGTTTTATTTCGTGCGGACTCCGACCTTACGATATATGCATGGTGTGATTCTGATTATGCGGGTTGTAAGTTAACTCGACGGTCTACACATACAACTCGGCACGTCTCCAATCTCTTGGAAAACGAAGAAGCAGAAAGTTGTTAGCATGTCTTCAGCTGAGGCTGACTACCAAGCTATGGCTTGGACAACAAAATAACTTATTTCGCTCAAAGCATTACTTCAGGATTTGGGAGTCATTTTGAAACAGTCAATGCGACTTTTCTGCGATAATAAGGCTGCTTTGCATATTAGTGCAAACCCCGTTTTCCATGAGCGAACTAAACACATCGGAAAGGACTGTCATTTTATTCGGGACAAGATCAAGTCTGGTATCGTCACTACCGATTACGTCTCTACTACGGATCAACTAGCGTATATTTTTATCAAGTCCTTGGGAGAACGGCAATTCAGCACATTTCGGTCCAAGCTGGGCATTTTAAATCTCCATGCTCCAGCTTGAGGGGGCATAATAGAATATACACGTATATGTATTCTTGTTTATGGTATATTTCAGATTTGTGTATATTGTATAGTTTCCATTTAGCTAGAATTAAAACTTGGACTCTAAGTCTTGTATAACCGTATGTATACTCGATCTCAAAGGATCTAATAATACACATAAAACTTTTTCATCTATCGATTCTTAATTTATCAGTCTCCCAATTTATAGACTGAGAATTCGTCCTTTCCTCAATCTTCTTCCTGACGGGCGGTTTGACCGGAGAGGACAAGGGGGAATTGACTGGAGACGAGACGACGAAGGAGGCGGCCGAGCTTCTTGGAACTGTCCGGCAAAGCCATGACTCCGGGGGAGTTTTAGGAAATGGAGGTTAAGGAATAGAGAGATTATGTGCCGTGTTTTTGTTTTTGTTGCTTGTTAGAGATAGAATCCCAAAACCAGAAGTAATATCGAAAACCCTTTATTATGATAGTAGAGAAACAGAATAATAAGAGTAATAAGAGTAAAATTCCCCAAAGAGAACTAAGTTCTCTTCCCTCGGCCTAACCCGATCGAAACCTCCAAAGCTCTCAATTGTTTGGATGAGTCTTACAACCTAGACTTCATCTCTATATATAATCAATGGTAAAGTAAAACCCTAACTGAAAGGTGTGGTTGAGAAATAACCCGAACTGAAGGTGTGGATCTAGAGAAGGAATTTGAGCTGTTGGAGCAAGAAATTCAATGACAAACTCATCCACTGAGCTGCTCCTCTGGTACAAGCTGCTCCTCTGCTACAAGCTGCCCCTCGGCTATAAGCTGCTCCTCAGGTTCTCTCGGTTTGGTTGAGCTGGCCATGATCTCATCAAACAGTCTTCAAAATCTTATGGATCTATCAACAACAATATATGTTTTTCCAATCTATCTATCTATGTTTTTTGTAAGCTTGTGTTTGATTAGCCTATTTTATCTACTCATTAGGTTGATGAGCTTCTACTCCTTATCTCCCTTTGGGATTGAATGAATGATAACAATAATGTTTGTAAAAAAAAGTCTATGACCAACCAATCAAAGAAATTAGAAGAAAATTAATTTGAATTAAATAAAAAAATAATAGAAAATTATAAGCATGGTGATATAAGATTGGAATCACTCCAAATTAAGATCACATTAGGATCAAGAGATTCCAAGCTTATCTTGCCGAAGTTTATAGGCCAAGGGGTACACGTCAACATATAATCCCATATAATTCAAAAGTGAAAAGATAAAAAATCTAAAAATAGTTTTTAGAATTTAAAATACAGTATTAAAAAAAGAAGACACATATATTAATCTTTTTTTGGGTCAACATATTAATCTTACCTATTCCAAACTGAAAAAAAAGAGAAAGTAGGATAAATTTTTGGTTTAAAAATAAGGCAAATTTATCTTTCCATTAAAAAAGTTTTACCAATAGAACAAAGTTGAAAGCAATATTTTTGAATAAATTATTTTGTTAGATGAAAAAAATATGAGAGATATATGTTTATATAGAAGTGAGTATTTACGAAATTTATAATTAATAATTAGCTGTATATTTTTCTTAATATATCTCATTTATATTATTTGTAGAATTAATAACTTAAAATTAAAATAAGTAAATAGTGCTATAGTTTCGAATTTATGAAATATATATATATATATATATATATAATCTCTTTATAATTATTTTTTTAAAATTATTTTTGTCGTTTTTTTATAATTATCTTTTTACATTATTAATATTGTTTAAAACAATATATTTTGTTTTTTTTTTGTTGTAATCTCAAATTCTTTCCACTAAATATTAACTTTTACATATGTCAAAATCTCAGATTAATATAAACTTGATATATGTCAAAATCTTGTTAATGGCTAACATTCAAAACCCAACTTTATATAATAAGATAAGATAATAAGATTACAATTATCTTTTACAGGTCTTTTGTATTTTGTTTAAATTTATAATCTTTTCAATAATCTTTTTACATTTTTAAATGTTTGAAAAGATAACATTGATCTAGGATCATGAAAATTAACGTGTGTCAAGATCTAGTGAGTTACTAACTTTGATTTTTAATCGTTAAAACTGGCACGTGTCATGATCGGGTGAATTACTAAATTTGATCTCTAATCATTAAAAGTGACACGTGTCACGATCTGGTGAGTTACTAACTTTGAGAACGAAACTTTATATAATAAGAGATTTAAAATTTACAATCTAACAATCAAAGAAATGTTTCAGATAATTTTCACAAATCATATATATAAAAGTAAGGTTTTGGTCTCTCCTTATTGGTTGGTTTTCATTTAATACTTTCTAAATTTTTTATTTTTATAATTTGTTTTCTAATTGTTTAATTGCTTTAAACAATATTTAAGACTCAATTAACACAAAACATTTAACTCACACATTAAAATAAAATTATAACTGAAAATAAAATAAATTATGCATTAATCATATTCCACTACTCAATTTTATTCAAACACAATAAATTATAATTATTATAATTCTAAATGTAACTTCCATCAATTCTTACCATATAAATAAGCATTCTCTCATTCTCTCAAAGTGACATTCTTTTACTTTCTCATTTTCACATTCTCTCATTCTCTTCCACAATACCTCAAATCATTTTTTTTTTGTTTTCAATTTCTTATTTTTGTTGTATGGGTTACAAAAAAACCAAATGAAATATCATTGTAAAATTTTAATGCTAAATTTTAATCTTAGAGACTACATGATATATATTTTACATTGTTCTTATTTTTAAAGATTCATCTCCATTATCTAATTTGGATTATCATCTTATAATTAAGTAATCATTCTCTCCTCTCCCACCAATATCAAATTTTGTTATATCTCATATGTGTTGTAAGAGTTTGATTCTATATTTTAATTTAGAAAGTATTATATATTTAACATTATTTTTAATTTTTATTTTATTTATATAAAAATAAAATATTTCTTTTATATTTCTTACCTTTCTAATCTATTCATATTTATTTTTTAAATTTCTATAGTTAGATTTAAATTCACATATGTTGGTTTAACAAAAAAAAATCAAGTTTATATGAGAATTAGATGTCCTTATTCCTTTTAAACGATTGATGTGTAACATATTATAATTTGAATCAAATTATGGACCCACAAACACTCACTTTTAATTAAATAGGTTTTAATTTTAGGAGTTGAAAAAACATAAAAATTTGTTTGTAACTCCCATAATAATATCATAGTAGTGTTTTCAATGAATTTAATTTAATATAATAAAACATGTTAAAAATGTATTAATATGCATATTTTAATTAAACAACACATTAAATTATATACATTAATGCATATTTCAAATTCATTCTTTAATTCTAAATTGTAACTGAAATTATATAAATTGTGAATTGACTTTTTATCCTCCATTCATTTTCATTTAAACACACTATTAATTATAATTGTAACTCTTCTAATTTAATTATTTTAGAAATGTAACTTCTATCACTTTTTATCCTATAAATAACCATTCTCACATCCTCCTCCACCATATTCCAAATCCTAAATATTTTCTTTGTTATTTTATAATGTTCTTGCATAGGTTAAAAACCCAAATAAGAGTTTGATTATATTTTTTGTTTACTATATAGTTTACATTGTTCTGAATTTTATTGTTTCTTTGTTTTATGTACATCTTCTTTTCCTCTTTGTTTTCTTATATTATTTTGATTTAAATACATATGTATTCTAATATGTATAATAAAATTTTGATGACCATAATAATATTTTGGTTATAACCATCTCATAATAAGGTAATCAAGCTAAAGAAAACATCTTAATTCTTTACTTTAGATGTTTGATTAGTTCTTACAAATTCATGTTTATTTATTTTATTCTTAAAATTTGAAATGTTCTCATGAAAGAAATTTTTGTAATATAGTTATCAAATCAATTTTTTAACCTCTCACTTACATCCAACAAAATTGTAATACATTTATTTTAGAATAATAATCATTATATTCAGTTTGTGATTCAACATATAATGATATAAAAATCACTATTTTTTAATTTAATTCAAATATGTACTTTAAAGATTTTTCTATATAAAAAACAAATTGATTTTTATTTTTCTATCTAGCTTTTTACTACAAGGATTAAAAATTATAACTAAACCTAGCAATATATCTTAAACTAAGGGAAATATACAAAAAAACATTTTTTTAATTGTATTTTAAAACTTTGATGCACTTCATATGATTTTATAGGGAATATGTATTTTTTAACTTTCAAAATAGTTTAGCTTTTAATTATTAAATAGTTTAAGTTATGTGTTAGTTTATATGAAAAACTTAAGTTATATATTTAAATCACATAGTATTTTTTTATTATTAAATAATATTTTATTACCTTAAATGCTCAAAAATACTAATTAAAATTATTATCAAAGTTGAACAATAAAAAACAAATAAATTTAAGAGATATATATAATGTATGTATGATATTTTAAAATAAGTTATATATATTTTGATATTGTATGATTTGAATAAATAAAAGTGTAAAAAATGTTAATGATATTTAAATTAATTTGTTAAGTATTTTTTATGATTATCAAATAAATTTAAATTAATTAATCTATTCTATTATACAACAATCCGCGCATTTGCGCGGGATATTACCTAGTTTAAATAAAACACAAGGTTTATATAATATATTAATATTAATACTATAAGTTGTTTCTTTTGATCATTTTGATAAAAATTTAATACAAAAAATTAGTTTTAGATAATTATTCATAAAACCTGATAAGCTTTAGTTTACAATTAATATATCTAAGATACAGTATTTTTCCTAATTATCTTTGAATGAATCTTAAAATAATCTAAGGAAACTCGACTCCTCTAGTATACGTCTATTTTCTAGTAGTATATATACGAAAATATTTCAATTTCCTTGCACGACTCTTCTTTTTCTCTTCTCTCCGTCATCGTCGTCTTCTTCTTCGTCTTACATACGAAAATTGCAATCTCATAGAGATAGGATCAGCCATGTCTGAGAAAGAAACTTCACCAGCCATACTTCAATTTGTTGCATTGAAAAGTTTAGTCCAAGAAGGTTTCTGGGAGAGCTTCTCCTCTTTGAAACTCGATAAACTCGGAATCGACGATTCTCCTATTTCAATCACCGGTAAAATACACAAAACACGAATACCCAATTCATCGATTTTTTTTACAGAACTTTTGATTTATTTGTTTCTGGGCAAAGTTCTCATGATCCGTTTAGGTTACAGAACAAAACAAAAAAGTTGACATCCCCTGTTTATTTTTGTTTTGTTTATCGTTAAAAATATAAAATTCAGATTTCGATTTCCTCTGTTTTGTTCGTTCGTTAGTAGAAAATCCAGATTTCAGAGTTCGTTATTGTAATGTGATTGGAATTAATGTGCTTTTTTTTTTTTTGTGTTTGGAATTGGAATTGATAATTTCAGGATTTTGTGGACCATGTTCACATCCACAAGGCTCAAATTATTTGAGACTTTCGTCAGAGTCATTGCCTTTAGATGAACAATCATCGATTGCTAGTAGTACAATCATCCATGGAAATAGGAATAAGTGTCCTGTTCCTGGGATTTTGTATAACACCAATACCCTCGAAAGCTTCGATAATCTTGACAAACAAAGTCTGCTCAAAGCAGAAGCAAACAAGGTTAATACAACAACTTGTCTATGTGTTGGTTCTTCTTACCAGTTCTTTTATGGAGAAGTCTAATCTTATTTTGTTGGTGAAATTTATAGATTTGGGATGATATTCAATCAGGAAAAGCACTTGAGGACCCTGCTGTGTTATCAAGATTCCTCGTTATCTCCTTTGCTGACCTTAAGACATGGATTTTCCAATATTGTGTTGCGTTCCCTGCGCTTGCTCTTGATACTCCTGCTAGTTTGGTAGAAATAAAGGCAGCTTCAGAGTATTTTAGTTCTCAAGAGGCGGAATCAGTATCTGCTGCTTGTAAGGATTGGCGCAACTCACCTTTAACTACCGGTACTCAACATTCTTATTTTTTTCTCTTTATGATGTACTATTATTCAAGTTTAATTAGTAGTAGTAGCTGATTTGTTATGTATCCGTGTGTCTTTGCTGCTGTAGGTGTTCCATTCTTTTTGGTTTCGGTTTCTTCTGATTCAAAAGCTAGTATCAGACATCTTAAAGACTGCGAAGCGTGCCAAGGTGATCATCATCAAAAGGTAATGTGTAACAACTGACTCTTTTAGTATACGTTAAAAAAACCAAGAAAGAAAATTCATCTTTTATCTATCTTTCTTCTGCAGTTGCTTTTCGGTTTCTATGATCCATGTCACCGTCCTAAAAATCCTGGTTGGCCACTCCTAAATTACTTAGCACTTATTCGCTCAAGATGGAACCTCGAGACAGTTCGGTTCTTGTGCTACAGAGAGAGTCGCGGTTTCCCTGACTTGAACCTTTCCCTTGTTGGTCAAGCCTTAGTTACACTTTCATCAGGAGAATCAGCTGAGACTATACCTGATTCAGTGGGATGGGAGCTTCATAACAAAGAGAAACGAGTACTTCAATCCATTAACCTTGCTGATTCCATGGATCCAGTAAGGTACAATTTTTTTTTCTTTGTGTCAATGATTTCATCAAATAAAATAGGTATAATCTTATTTTAAAAAAAACGGATCCTCATCCTTTCGCAGGTTGGCGGCTTCTGCTGTTGATTTAAACTTAAAGTTAATGAAATGGAGAGCAGTACCCTCTCTTAACATAGACGTTTTGTCCTCTGTCAAATGCCTTCTTCTTGGAGCTGGTACATTGGGCTGCGAAGTTGCTCGTCTTCTTATGGTATGTATTGAAGAGAGTTCAAAATCAAACAATTTTTACAAACTAAAATCTTCTTAGTTGTTCTTTCTCTTTCTTTTAGCGTTGGGGAATCCGCAAGATCACCTTTGTTGACTATGGCAAAGTAGCTATGTCTAATCCAGTCAGACAATCCCTCTACACGTTTGAAGATTCTATAGGCGGTGGCGAGTTTAAAGCTGTTGCTGCTGTTAAACGCCTTAAACAGGTATTTCCAGCAATTGAACCTAGTGGAGTTGTTATGGCTATACCGATGCCTGGACATCCGATTTCTAGCCAAGAAGAGGATTCTGTTCTCGCAGATTGTAAACGTCTTAGCGATTTGATTGAATCTCATGATGCCGTGTTCTTGTTAACCGATACAAGAGAAAGCCGGTGGTTACCTTCTCTTCTTTGTGCTAATGCCAATAAGGTAGTTCTAAACTCTGTTTCTTTCTTTCTATCTATCTTGCTGGTTTAGTATAAGTATAACAACAATCTGATTGATTTGAATTTCAGATTGCTATAAATGCAGCTTTAGGTTTCGACAGCTTCATGGTAATGCGCCATGGCGCTGGCCCGACCTCCTTATCTGATGATATGCAGAATCTTGACATGAATAAGACAAACAAACAGAGACTTGGATGTTACTTTTGCAACGATGTGGTTGCACCTCAGGATGTAAATTCCCTTGGCTTCTTTGGTTTTGTTATTTTGTTGTTGTTTTGTAATACCTCTGGTTCAGTTCTGGTTCGTCCTGACCCCGCTCTTTTCTTGTATTTTGCAGTCAATGACTGATCGAACTCTAGACCAGCAATGCACTGTTACACGCCCAGGTGTAGCTCCGATTGCAGGAGCCCTTGCCGTTGAACTCTTAGGCGGAATCCTACAACACCCACTTGGGTAAGTCTTTCGTAAAATCGAATACATTGAGAATTCAATCCTCAGGCTTATCGTCTTACATATGTTTTATTACAGTATCAATGCAAAAGGCGACAATTCGAGCTCGAGTAATGGAGGAAACAATGATGATTCGCCTCTCGGGATATTACCTCATCAGATTCGAGGCTCACTTTCTCAGTTCTCACAGATCACGCTGCTTGGCCAAGCTTCCGACAGCTGTACCGCTTGCTCTGAAACCGTAAGTTTTTTCCACATGAAAACTCTTCTAACAGAACAGAACCGTAAGCTCTCGCGAAGCTCGATCATAACGGTTTTTTTAACTTTTATTATATTCAGGTGATATCGGAGTATCGAGAGAGAGGAAACGGTTTCTTACTTGAAGCTATTAACCATCCTACATACCTGGAAGATCTCACCGGTTTAACCGAGCTTAAGAAAGCTGCTAATTCATTTAACCTCGACTGGGAAGACGATGAAACTAAGGATGACGATGTAGCTGTAGTAGATATGTAAAAGTCAGATTTATAACCCAAATGTCCATAGAGTAATTCACATTTCACAAGATGACTTTTATATGAATCACTTAATAATCATTTTTTTAACTACAACGAAAAAAAAAAAAACTAGCAAAACTAGACCCTAACTTGAGTCAATTGTAAGACTAGACCTCTCTTTTCCTCTCTCCAACATTTCTCACTTTCTTCCAATTAAATATTTATGTGTTTATTGTATTTACAAAAAAATGCTATTATTTCTGATTTATTTGAATTTCTTGCGAAAATGTTTATTATATCCATATCCTCATCTTGTTCTTTTATTTACGGCTGTGCCACCGCCTTCAATTTTCCAATAACCATGAACAACCAAATTTGAAGCTTTTAATGCTTCAACAACCCGAATTTGTGAGCTTAAATAACACTCAATGCTATGAGAACTTCATTTTGTTTCCATCTCTTCTCCATTTTAATCCAAATTTTTTTGCAAGTGCGTTCATTTTGTTATATGTCGTGATTGATTAAATTGGTGCTGGGTTTCTTCCGTGGTGACTAAAGACGACGTCTTCGGTGTTTGACATTGCGAAACAACCACCGATAAGGTTATTTTCTGGTAGATTTCACGATTTTCTTTGATTTTTTGTCGAAATTAGACTTCATTTGTTAGTCCAACCGTCATAATATCATGTAAAGTCTATTATGTGGTCAGTTTTGCAATTTAAAATTTATCGAGTTTCGAGTCCATAGACTGAAATTTCAGTCTCCCTAATTTCATTTAAAAACAAAAAAAATATGGTTTATACTGCATTATATTCTTCTCGTCGGATACTTCAGTTGCAGTCTACTAAGGTGTATTTTTGCAATTGACCAAATTTTTGACTTTTTAGTTACGACTGCCGGACGAAGTCTTCTTAACATAATAAAAGAGTAGACTTCTATATTGGCTATTTTTGGGGTTGACCAAAATATTAAAACACTGACCAGAATATTATTGATTTAAAATAAATTAGTTGACTGCAAAAGAAGTCTTCTTATTAGTTAAATTTAAATGTTGGTCAACCCCAAAAATGACCACGGTAGACTGTTAACGAAGTCAACGTGTCTGGAGACTTCGTTTGAAGTCTACTTAGGGAAAGTCAAACTTGGTCAATTGCAAAACTAAAACGACAAAGTCTACTTTTTTTAGTTGACTGATAGATGAAGTCTACACTTTAACTAGAAGTCTACTACAAAGTCAATGGTTTGGTCAATTGCAAAAATAGCCGTAGTAGACTGAAATCGAAGTTAACTTGTTGAACTTTTCTTTGAAGTCAACTAGGTTTTATGAATTTAATAGCAAAACTGACCAAAAAATTAACAAAGGAAGACCACAAAAGAAGTCAACTAACCTAGTAGAATTCGTCTGAAGTCTACTTTGTGATATGTATATATTTTACCTTATTTAACCACTGTTTGTTCACATCTTTTACATGTTTTAATAACTTGTTTTGTCACTTTCATGTAGTGTAAGGACTGTTTATACATTATGATAGGATTTGCATTGCATTTGCATTCTTTCTTGTGTAAACGGTTGAGTTAGGCTAAAAAGGCATGGAAATAGCATTTGGGATGAGAGGAGTACAGCCATTGAAGCAGATGGGAGTTGAATCAAGGGGATGAGCAGCAAAGCATGAATCACTCGACCGTTTGCATCTAAAGCACCCGGCCGTGTGCGACTCATAGACTCAACCGTGTGATATTCAGCAACTCAACCGTTTAGAAGCAAGGGGATGAACCACTCGACCAAGCCACTCGACCGCTTGTGGTCGAGCACATCGAGCCGACTTACTATTTTGTCATCTAGCCAAATCAAGGCTTCCTTCCCTCACTATATATACTCTTTGTACCCCATGGCTGCCAACAACACTTTTTTTATAGGAAAAATCACATCAGCAGCCAGAGAAACTTTAGTTTTCACCCCTTAAGGGGTTTTAGCATTTATTTACTCTTTTGCATTTTTTATTTACTGTTTTTCTCAGAATTCTATACTTTTGTAATTCTCATAACTTTCTGGGTATTGAGAATCTGAGTTTGCTTCTTTATATTAAGTTGTTGTTCATCATCTCATCTATCTTATCATGTTAGTTTCACCATTTTATGGGTTTATGTTCATCATTATCATGATTTGCTTGTCTGAGTAGTGAGTTAGGATTATGGAGATGAATTAGGCTAGTTTAGGGCTGTGGTAATCTGGAATGGTGAAGCTTGATTGTTTAAATATCTCTTCTAGGTGGGGTGTGCTCTAGGTTGTTCTTATATCTGAGAGAGTAAGAACAGTTTCTTAAGCTTCCTAGCATCACATCAATGTTTAGGTTGTTAGATAAAGCCAACACTGGAGATTATCATGCTTGTCCCAAGAGATTGGTTGCACAAGGTGGTTTTTGACAAATAATTGTCTGGTTTTTAATGCTTGTTCAGTATGGTTTCACCAATGAGAGTTGAATTAGGATGTTACTGTAACTTGATCACTTCTATCATCAGAGTGGATTAGTGAGTCATTAAGATCATTGTCTAGAGATAGCTCATGTTTGATTGAGGTTTGTTGACCAGTTTAGATAGCCACAACCTGAACACTAGCCCATGAATCCATCTCTAGAAGCTTACTTTGTTATCTGATTGTTTCTTACCGCATTTTATCTTGTTTCATTGCATTCTGTTCTGTTTTAATTTGTTTAGATTGCATCTGTTCTTCGTAGAAACCCACTCGACCTAGTCACTCGACCAGTCACACGGTCGAGTGCTTGTTCGAGCACCTTCGGATTGTTCATTTATTTTCTGTTTCATTTCTGTTTCATTTAGCTTGCTTTCTGCAATTACATTTCTGTCATTAGGATTTTTAGTACTAAAACCATTTTCATATTTGGCTTGACTTGAGTCTCTGTTTACATCTTGATTGCATGCATCACACACTCTATGGATTGACATCCTTTATGCATACAACTACATAAGGGTATTGAAACACCTTGCATCCTGATACTAGGATTTTTGTGTCTCTATCCTAGTAGGTTCAATTAACCTTATGCATTGTAGTACTTAAGGTGTCAATCCAAATGGGATTATGATAATCACAAAAGATGCAATCAAGATAGTACAAGTTATGCCAATTCAGATATGGGGGTGGTATCTATCAACCTAATGAAGCAGAAATGAAAATGCAGCAATCAAAACAACTTAAAGAAATACTAAGCAGAAATTAAGCTACTAAACAAGTGCAATAAACAAGACTAAGCAGAATTAACTAATAAGCAGAAGTAACAACAAAAAACTAGAAAAGAGCAGAGCATAAATAAGAAAATAAACTGGAGCTCGACCTAGCACTCGATTGAGCATGGTATGAACCAAGGTCGAGTGCATGGACGAGTGATGCCGAACAGAAGATTAAACTTAAAACTAAAAGCAGAAACAATAAAGCAGAAAAAGACAAGTAATTAAATGCAAGAAACAGAAGCAAACAAGTAGCAAATAGATCCTAAGGATGAGAATTATTGGTTGGTATTAAACTTAATCTATCTAGGTTGCTTAACAAAACTCAATCAACAAAGAGCTAATCCTTAGACAATGATCTTAAGGGCTTACCAATCCACTCTCATGACAGAGGTAATCAAGTTTAGTAACATCCTAACCCAACTCTCATTGGTGAAACCATACTAAACAGGCTTTAAGAATCAGATCATTAATGTCAAAAATCACTTTAAATATCTAATCTCTTAGCATGCTTCATGATAATCTCTAGACTTAGCCTTATCTAGCAACTTAGACATTGGTGTGATGCTAAGAAGCTTAAGATCTATCCTTACCTTCTCAGTATAAGAATAGCATAGAGCATATCTAATCTAGAAAGGATTTTACGGAATTCAAGCTTAAACAATCCTAAACAAACTAAGTTCTCTACCAACCTAACCCATCCTTAAGAATCTATCTCTACTCAGAATCTAATAAATGAGATGTAAGAACACAAACCCAGAAAATGATGAAATATACATAATCATAAAGATGATGATAAAATAAGCAACTTTGTAGAAGAAATCAAATGAAAATACTTAAAGGATCAAAAGTTATGAAGATTACAATTTTTGGTGGCTAAACCTAAAAAAACAAGCTTGTTCTGTGGCCAGAGTTAAGAGACCTATTTATAGAAACGAAGGGAAGCCCTAGTTAGCTAGGAGACAAAATAGAGAGGCGGCTCACAACTCGACCATGTGCTCGGTCGAGTGCATGGTCGAGTGACCTCTTCTTCTGCTTCTTCCAACGGTCGAGTCCTCGATCTGGGATGATATCTGTTCAGTAAATTCGGGATAACTTTTGCACCATAACTCCGATCGGCCTGAGACCACCGGCATTGGAAAGCTAACTCGGTTTTCTACAACTTTTGTGACGAACTTGGAAGCTGAGTGACAACGGAAGATATTTATTCGGGTCGATCTTTGAGGGACTTGTTTTGAATCCGACCGAGTGTTCTTTGGCAAACGGTCGAGTGTGTGCTCGACTCCATTGTCGAGTGATTGCTTTCCTCCTCTTTTGAGCCTTATTCCCTTGCTAGATGTCCCTTTTTGATCACAACTTCTCCTTTGTGCTTCCAAAGTACCTAATTCACCTGTTTATGCACACAAATATGCAAATGCAATGCAAATTTTATCCAAATGCATAAACTGAGAATAAAAGACAGAAATGTGCTAAAACTAACTCTAAAAAATGCAAAACAGGATATAAATGCATGCTAAAAGATGGTAAAATAAGAGTTATCAACTTCCCCAAACTTAGTCTTTGCTTGCCCTCAAGCAAACAATCATGACATAAGAAGGAAGAGAAGTTTGAAGATGGGAACTCATAAACAAAGAGCAATAACAAAGGATTCAAACCACAGTCCTTAAATGCAATTCAATGGTGCAAAGAACCAGTCAAAGTGTTTACAGGCTTTGCACAAAAGAACAATGAGACATTCTGTGAAGCTTGGGAGAGGTTTAAGGGCAATCAAACTCACTGTCCACACCATGAGTTCAGCAATGAGTCACTGCTCAGCACACTATACAGAGGAGTTCTGCCCAAGATAAGGATGTTGTTAGACACTGCTTCTAATGGAAACTTCCTCAACAAGCATGTAGATGATGGTTGGGAGCTAGTGGAGAATTTGGCTCAATCTAATGGTAACTACAATGAAGACTATGATAGAACAGTAAGGTTTGTTGATTCTGCACCAGATGAGAAGTATAAGAAGGACTTAAAGATTGTTAATGACAAGTTAGACAAAATTCTGCTTAGTCAACAGAAGAACATTCACTTTCTTGCTGAGGAGGACACAACAATTCAAGATGGGGAGAATGAGGTAGCTGAGCTGTGCTATATGCAAAACCAAGGAGGTTTACAACCAGTTCAAGCCCAACAAACTGTCTTATAGGAGTACAAATGTGGCCAATCCACAAGACCAAGTGTATCCACCAAAACAAGCACAGCAGCAGCATAATTATGTGCCTAAACAACAGAACCAAGGTTACAAGGGTCAAATGTGTCCCCCACCAAGGTTTCAGACCACCAAAGCCCAGGAACCTGACTTAAGAACATTGATGTAGCAGTTGTTGCTTAACCAAGCCACTGGTCAGATGGAGACCTCAAAGAAGTTTGCTGAGATCAACCAGAGGATAGATTCCACTTATAATGACCTGAACATCAAGTTTGAAAGCCTTAACTTAAAGGTTAAATTCATGGAGAGCAATATGGCTTCTACTTCAGCTCCAAAGCCTAATCAACTACCTGGAAAAGCAATTCAAAACCCGTGGGAGTTCACTGCCAAAGCTATCCTTGTTACTAAGGAGAATGTCACTGGGGACAGTGCAGATCAAGATGGGGGAGGATATTCAACAAGTTTCAGCTCAGAATGAAGCAAAAGATCAAGCAGAGAAGGCACTCGACAGTGCACTTGACTCAACACTCGATCGAGTGCATGATCGAGTAGAACCCACCGAGTCTGTTAAACCTACCAAGTATATTCCTCCACCATACAAACCACCTCTGCCATTCCCAGGACGTTTCAAGGAACAAATGATTAGGAAACTCAAGGAAAAGGTTGAGAAGCAGGAACTGATGGGCATTCAACATGAAATGACTGTTGAGGATAAGAAAGAAGACAGAGGACCAGCTTTGGAGCATTATGAACCATATCCACTCTATAAGGGCATGTTACTTAACATATCAAAGCAGAAGGCCAAAAATCAAGCCAAGAAGGATCTAGAGGACATGGAAACAACTGTTGTTCCAACCAAGCTTGACGATCCAGGCCCATTCAACCTGGCATGTTCACTGAACTATATGCACTTCAACAAGTGTTTATGTGACCTTGGAGCTTCTGTGAGTGTTATGCCCTTTTCAATTGCACAAAAGCTAGGATATGAGGAGTTCAAGCCAAGCAACCTCTACATTAGTCTTGGTGATGGCTCTAGAAGGGATATGATGGGTAAACTGGAAAGCTTTCCAGTGAAAATAGGTGAAGCAAGGATACCAACTGACTTCATCATCATTGATATGGAACAGGAGCCTGATGATCCTATTATCCTTGGAAGACCATTCTTAGCAAAAGCTGGAGCAGTGATAGATGTTAGAAAAGGCATAATCAGCCTGGATATTGCTGATGGGTTGACTATGAGGTTTGACATCAAGAATACAACAAATTAACCCACCATTGGAGGCCAACCTTTTATTTTAGAGGATAAAGCTGATGCTGAATCATTGAAGAAAGACAAGGACTCTAAGATCAAATTGATGTAGTACTTTTACCTCAATTAAATTATCAATCCACAATTTGCATTAATCAACTCACTAAGAATGCACAAAGATGCTTAATCTAAACTTAAACAGTTATAGGTTCTTTTGTAACAATCTTAACTAATAAACTGATTTAAAGAGAGAAAACTAGTCAACTCAAAGAAATACAAACTCAAAGAAACATGACACAACTAAAAACAGATTTTAAATCAAGATTAAACAAGTGAACCTTGGGCAAGGTAATTGATTTGGGAGATAGCTAACCAAACCTAGATGTCTAAGCAACAATCAAGAACAATCCTATGGCTAAGAACACTTATGCAAATCAATCCATTTCCATGATAAAGATCTTATGCTAATCAAGTGATAATCAACAATTTCCAAAGGCAATCACAAGGTAAGCATGCATTATAATCAAGTCTAAATACCACTAAACACCCTAATCATCAATTTCCATTGGCTAGGTATGCAAAGCTCTTGAATAGTTTGGTTCAGGAATTTCATCAAACACCTTCTGGGCATGGAAAATCCTAATGTCTAGATTCAAGCTTGATCAAGGCTCTCTAGCATTATTAACACTAAACAAGATAGGAAACACATAAATAAAGCTCTAGACATCGAAGGTCAATCATCTATCTCCCTAAGATCAATCATCTATCGCCCAAAGTTCTAAAGGATCTACTCACTCATCATCATGATCACACAAAGGAAAGAGTTTGATCTTTGTGAAATCATAATAAGAGATTATAAATTAAGAGTTTGAAGAAGAAATTACTATTAAAAACTTAGAAATACTCAATCATTCAACAAACCAAGAGTAGATAAGCTTAAGAACCCTAAAAACCTGCTAAAACCAAATATAAGATAAAGATTAGTCTCCCCTTTATAGGGTTAGAGTATTTATAGTAAAATAGAAGGGAACCCGGGTCAACCAAAAACAAACTGGGTCAAACCCGATGGTGGGTTCAATCGGTCAGCACTTGGCCTCGTGCATGGGCCGCTTGCTGCTCCTGTTCTCGTCGTGGAAAGTTCAATCGGCCGGGTTTGGCCGCTGGCTTTGAAAGATGGCTTCAATCGGCCATCACTTGGCCGCTGGTAGCTCCTGTCTGTGGCGTCTTGAGCTTGATCGGCCACCGTTTGGCCGCGTGTGGTGGACCGCTTGCTTCACTCGGCCACCATTTGGCCAATCGCCATGGCCGCGTGTGGTCCCTGACTTTGATGTCCAAAAGTGGCATCGGTTGTGCTTTGGCCGATGAGGGGTGGCCGGTTGGGACACACAGCCATGGTTTGGCCGCTTGGTCCGGCCGCTCATGGTCCCTGATTCCTAGTCACTTCTCCAACTTCACTCTTCTTTGCTTCTTTGCTCCAAAACAAGTCCAAATGCTCCAAATGTAGTGAGAATACTCCAAGAACCTGAGAGATAAGACACTAGATGCATATGCTCCTAAAACACCAGAGAATGACAAGATTATGCAACCAAACTAACCAAAAACAAGGCTTAAAACCCAACAAAAACACAAGATATCAAAAGGTTTTAAACAATGAGGTAGCTGTTCAAGACCTCAAGGATTCTGTTCAAGAGTTGGCTAGCTTGGTAAACAGCAAGAAGTCTGTTAAGAAGCCAAGGCCAAGGCTCAAAATCAAGAATAAACAAGTTTCAAGTGTATTGACTGTTTTGACCAAGAACAAGGTCTATGGTGACCAAATTGAACCATGGGGGACCTCATCACCTCTCTGGTCTCCAAATCAAGCCTAAAGAGGCACCAATAGTCAAGCTCAGTGACTTTAAACAAGCTCACTAGGGAGGAAGTCCCTAAGGTATCTTTGTATATAAGTTTAATTTCCTTGTGTTTTTGATGTTTTTCTTTTATGTTTGTTTTGGGAAGGTTTTTCCATGGGATTATAAGTGGACTTAAGTGAGTTTGGACTCATGGAGAAGGAGTTTCAAGGCCACTCGACCAGCCCATTGGTCGAGTGACCAATCGATCCCAAGCCCACTCCCTTTGCCTACTCGATCGATTTGGTGGGAGAAGAAATTTGAAATTCAAATTTGGTCAAAAGGCTCGAACATGTGGGGTCGAGTGGTGCGGTCGAGTGGCAGCAAAAGTAAGTCAAAGATTCCAAATTCAAATTTTAATGGTATACACGCTCCACCCTTGTCTCTTTGTCCGCTCTACCCCTTTATAAGCACCTAAAACGATTATACAACCCTCACACTCTCTCATTTGCATAAACACCCAAATTCTAGCTTAAAATCTCTCTTTGCTTTCATTGCTTTGCTCAAGGCTTGAATTTCTTTGTTTTCTGGGTACTAACCTACTAATCTTAAGCTTTGAGTCTATTCCTTTCAAGTTTACCATCACAATGTCTTCACAAGCTAAGGAAACACAAGAACAAGCTGCCATCCGCCGAGCTAAGGCCAAGAAAGCTGCTGAATACTTCATGGATCGTTGTGAGGCACTGTTGGTCTCAAGAAGAGAGATTGGTGAGCGCACTCGACCACGCACTCGAGGAGGCAAACGACCGATTGTCTGTTCAAGCAAGGTGTCGAGTGCTCCTGCGGAGAAAAGAAAACAGCCCGTTGAAGTTGATTCAGAGGAAACTGAAAGTGATGAGGAGATGGAGGTTGATCATGAACCAACAGCTGATGTGCAAGAACAAGAGAGTGAGAGTGGAGATGAAGCAGATTCTGGAGTCTTGTCACCAGCACAACTCTATGAATCCTTCATGAGCATGAATATCCAAGGGACCAGGTATCCTCACAAGGAGACCATGGAGAAGCTTAGGATTGCTGAGGACATCAAGCTTCTGTTTGTGAACTGCAGCTTCACAAAATTCATGGGGATGAACATGGAGGGATACAAGGAAGAGAGCTGTGAGTTCCTCTCTACAGTTCAAATGAACTACTTCACTGATATGGTTGATACAGAGAGAAGAGCTGGTTTCATCACCTTCACTGTCAGAGGCAAGCCTTATGAACTATCAATCTTGGAGTTGGCAACTCTATATGGGTTTGAAACTGGGAATGAGTATGACATGGTGATACCAAGAGATGAGTTGTGCTCCATATGGCAAACAATTGGTGATGACAAGCCATATTAATCCTCCAGGACCAAGAGTTCCAAGATCAGAAGCCCAATCCTTGAGTTTTCAAAGTATGCACGGGTTTACGCGACATCCCTCGGCTCACTTATATCCTTCTTCTTCTTCTTTTTTTTTCTTTATTCTTTCTTTTTTTAGAGTACTGAAGGGAAGAGAGAGGGGAGACATACTTTGAAAAATTGCACTGTCTTGTATGGCTCGAAGAAGAAGTCTAGTCCACTGATTTCCAACCCAGAGATTAAGTCCGGTTAAAGTCCTGATAAAAGTTGAGACAATGTTAGATCAATCAGATATCCATTGAATAAGGGCTTTCACGATTGTTGATACAGCTCAAAGTCTTTCGAAGCTTCAGTTCTGAGATCTAGCATATACAAATAATCATGAGAGTGTTAGCCAAATAAGAGAAATCATTAGTCAAGATTATAATTCCCAAAGACAAATAGAAAAATATTGAAAAATTTGACTCAAACTTTATGGTTTTGACTGACACAACTGAAACTAAACGTAGTTAGTAGACACCTCCCCCAGACTTAAACAACACTTTCCCCAGTGTTAGCAAGCCTAAGATTGGTAAAAGAAAAATAAAATAAGTATAAATGAAAATTAAAAGAAAAATAAAAACCTACTAGTGGGTTGACTCCCACTAAACGCTTGTTTTTAGTCATTAGCTTGATTGTGGTGGAGCTCAGGCGTCTAGTGGATCAGAACGTGGCAGTGAATGCCTCTGAGAAAATGGCCTCTTCCTCCAAGGGGATGTATCAGCAGTAGGTGCATGACGTTTGCCAAGGATGTGAGGAACATGACCACAACGGGATTTAGGGACGGGTTTACTTCTTTTATGTCCTGCAAAATCATCGACAGAAGAAACAAGTGCTCTACGATAATCTCGTGGCTTGGTTAACTGCAAAACAGTTTTTGTATCTTTGAAGGTCTTATTGATGATAGGAGGGGTTTGGGTGAAGATGCATACATTTGCCTTACCTGAGGACTCTGGAGTGTGGAGTGGGGAGGTTTCTATTTGGAAGCAGTTTTCTGCCTTGGAACGTCAGTTTTGGACAAGTTCGGGCTCAGATGTGGAGGGGTGTCGACCAACACCAAGCATGTGTCGATCGACACTAAGCTTGATGCTCTTGTCCCAGAAACTTCCTCAACAGAAAAAGTCTATCCATCAATAGTAGGATCCCTCCTCAGTTTATCCATCTCAAAGTTCATACTCAAATCTTCCACATTCAGTGTTATGTGTCCCTTCTTCACATCTATGATGGCACCAGCAGTAGCCAAGAAAGATCTTCCTAAAATGAGAGGTTCTTTAGGCTCTTTATCATACTTTAGGACCACAAAGTCAGTGGGAATCATGAAATCTCCAATCTTAATTGGAATATCCTCTAAGACACCTTCAAGAATTCTTTGTGATCTATCAGCTAAGATAAGAGAAATCTGAGTTAGCTTGAATTCTGTCATCTCAAGTCTCACAACAACAGAATGTGACATCAGGTTCATACTAGAGCCAAGATCACAAAGTGAGTGAGGAAACCTTCCTGTGGAGATAGAACAATCAAGCACAAAATTTCCAGGACCTGGTAGCTTTTCTGCAACTCTACTCTGGATCACTACACTCACTTTCTCAGACACAACCACTTTCTCTTTCCTCTCTTTCTTCCTTTGAGCAGGCTGGTTCAACAGAATTGTACTGACATCCTTGGTAAGCAGTGCTCCTTCTTCAGGGCTCAAACTATTGGATACCATTCTCTTCACATACCGCTTAAGTCCAGGAGAAATCTTGACTGCATCAACTAAAGGCATCTTTATCATCACCTTATCCATCATAGCCTTGCATCTAGCTTCCTCAAGCTCCTGCTTGGACCTTCTTTGTCTAGGAAAAGGGACTTTAGGTTTGTAGGCTCTCTCAGCAGCTGGAACCTGAGATTTTGTGTTGTCGGATTCTATCTGAGATGAGTGTTGACCGACATCCAGGTGGTGTCGATTGACACCATCATCTGGAGTCGAGAGTTTGGTCGATTTCTCTCCCTGCTCTGCAGAAACAATTTCGTCACCATCTTCATCTCTCAATGATATGGCATTGCAAGCATGCTTGGGGTTTGATTCAGTTCTTCCAGGGAGAAAACCCTCTTGTCGTTTGATAGACCCAACAGTCACTGCAACATGACTTTCCAGCTTCTTAGCATGAACATTCAATGCATCAATCCTTCCAGTAAGCTTTGTGTAGACATTCTCGATTTTTCCATTGAATGTCACTGTCATATTCTCCTGTCCCTGAAGAATCTGATCAAGCATGGCCTCCATTTTACTCTCAAAAGAAGACTTAGGAGGAGGAGAATGATAGGATGAGTTCCCATAGGTTCTTAGATAACCACTATTCTGTTGCTGCTGCTGATACTCTGACTTGGAAGTGTAGCCTGAAGAGTTCCCACTGTATGGCCTGTTGCCTTGCTGATTACCGAATCTCTAACCTTGATACCCAACTCCATACACAAAATTGACATTCTCCTCTGTATTCTCTGATTTTGGCTCAAATGTCTCAACCTCAGCAGCAAAGGGAACTGATTTCTTACCCACCAGAAAATTGTGAACTCAATCTAGCTTTGCATTAACTGAAGCCAGCTGGTTTGAATCAAATCCTCCATGTAATCTCTTTCTTTTAGCATCAACTCTTTTAGTACTACTGCTGAGGCCAGATTCTCAATCAAATTCTCAGCTTCATCTGGATATCTTGTCTTGAAATTCCCATGGCTTGCAGCATCCAAAGCTATTTGATATTCCCAGTCACATCCTCTAAAAAAGATACTCAGCAGTTGTACCCTTGAGAAACCATGGTGTGGACAGTCCCTTTGATAAGCCTTAAATCTCACCCAAGCTGACTTGAATGCTTCATCTTGTCTTTGCTTAAATGAGGAGATCTTGACTCTCATCTCATCAGACATAGCATCATCATAAAAATAATTAAGGAAAGCCACCTTAATTTGTTGCCATGATGTCAAAGATCCAGGTGGCAACTATTTTAACCATTCAGATGCTTCTCCTGCAAGTGAGTATGGAAAGATCTTGCAGTAGATGTAGTCTCTAGTCACCCCATTAGCCTTGATACTAGTCACAAGATCTTCAAAATGTTTAATGTGATCCAGAGGCTTCTCATTGGGCAGGGTTAAGCTTCAAGTCATTCCTTGGGAATGGAGGAGGAATAATTGCAGAGCGGTTCTCATAAACCAGGTCAGCTCTGTTGAAGTCTGCAATGGTCCAGATCAAGTCTCGGTTTGGGTTCCGTTGGTAAACCGGGTTTTGGACGTGGTTGGCAGCTCCACGTACATCTGCTGGAGGAGGGTGTTGATCGATACCCAGTTGGCGTCGATCGACACCATCGGCCTGCTCATCAGCGACAACGATTTCAACAATCATGTTGCCTTCTGCATCAATCTTTTGGCTCTGCTCATTGCGCAAGTGGTTCTCTTGATCCCTCAAATCACCAGCCTCATCAAATCTCAGAATGATTGGATTGACCATCTTTGCTGATTTGGCTGCTTTTTGGTTTTCACGCTCAAGTTTTCCCAACTCTTGGTTTGGAAGCTTCACAATTGAACCAGATTTATTGTTCCTTGTGTTAGGCTTATTAGGCATGTACGTGAAACACACAAGAGAAGGGAAACAATAAGTGTGTTAGTAAATTAAGAAAATAAAAATTTAGACAAAATCAAAGTCTTTAATCTAATGGTTAATCAAAGATTTTCCGGCAACGGCGCCAAAATTTAATATGCTCAAATTTACCCTAGAGCTACTCTAGCCAATTAAGAGATCAATTGTAGTACTTAGGGATCAAATACACAAAGACTCTAGATTCACACAATAGTTTAGTAATCTTTTAATTATACTAAACCAAAATATTGTAATTAAATTGCAAGATTAAACAGAAAATTAAAGAGTTGTAAAATTCAGATGGATGAAACGTTAGGCCTAGGAAATTCTCAGAAAATCATGGAAAATCAGATCAGTTAATTAAGCAAGCATGATTCAACAATTAAGCACCGTTCTTAAAGTCTAAACACAACTGTAAAATAAATCAGCTCTCACTGCAAATATTTTAAAACCCAAAAATCCAAATCTCTTTGTAAAATTCAAGTTAAAAACCAGCAATAAAATCAAGTTCAAGAAATCACTAATTCAAATCTCTTTGCAAAAAGTAATTTTGCTCACCAAAGGTTTTTGTTAGGAAAATCAATTATATTCTCATATCAATCAATAATCCTAAGATCTAAATCTAGATGACTAATCAAAGATCTAGAATTAAGAACAACCTATGGTGAAGAGCAAGAAAGATAATGAATCAAAACAATTAATCAATCTAATAATCCATGAAATCCCTAATGAGAAACCCTAAGCCTAACAAGCAAATCTACTGAGACATAATTGTAAGAACACAAATCATGAATAAAATAGATAGCATTAAGAGATTAAAGAAAAAGAAAAGGAGTTCTGAATCTGCTCTGAAAGAGTTGATTATTCTCTCCAAAAGCTCTCTAAAAATCTCTTAGGGTTTCGGAAAAATAAAACTTGCAGGGAAAATAAAGCTTAAGGGTTACTAAGACCTAATAATACTATATATATGTCCTAATACACGCCAGGGACTAATGATGCAAATATGGAAAACTTTGGGGCAGATTCGTAAAACTTCCAAAACTTGGGTCTTCTGGCGGCTAACAGGGGTGTCGATTGACACCATCTCTCAGACTTGATTCCAAGTTGATTTCTTTCGGTTAATTGCTCCAAAATGTTCCAAATTGCTCCACTTTGCTCCATCCATGCCAAAATCCTATAAAACCTGAAAAGACTCACAAAGAACCTAAAACACACAAAGAAAGACTCTTCAAGACTTTTTATATCATGGTTAGAAACCACAAAAACCATGATATATCAATGTCTATCACTTTGCCGTAGTAGGATACCAAATCAACCACTTATGAAGTGTCTTTCACTACAAAACTGAATGCATTCTTCAGCTAGATAACACTCAGCAATACACCCCTCTGGTCTTACAGGATTTCTCACAAAGTATTTGAGAACTTTCATATACCTGTGAAATGTTTGAAGACTTATAGGTTAAAAATGAAGAAAATGAAAATATTAACAGTAACCTGATGTGTGTAGATTTTCACTCCAAATCTTTTACCTGAAAAGACTACACAACGACTGAAAGTGCACAATTAATCAATGTAGTATTTTAGGATCGATCCCACAGAGAGTAACAGCAAACACAAATTGAATTAAAAGAGGAAGAACTATGGCTAAGACTAAAGAAGAGATTGGGGTTTTGGTTTTCCTAACAACTATTGCAAATAAATAAAACAGTTTAAAACTATAAGACTAAGGAGTTGGGCGTTTTGGAAGTCATCTCAGGGTTTTCATGGTTCTAAGCAATATTAAGTGTAAGATCTAACAAGTAAATACTAATTTTCGGTCTAGGTTCTCAACTACGAAATACTAATGAACTAACAAGCTATTCTCATAGAATGAAAGTCTAAAGTCTTCACACTCGGTTACTCAACTTTCGCAGGCAACGACGCATGTCAACCAGCTAGTTAAACAAGTTCGATACGTTCACCAAACTTCGCAACTCAACTTACGCAGGTTACGACGTGAGGTTTCAGTATAACACTAGTTCGGAGAAGTAGGATAATGCGGTTAGCTCTCCCGTTCTCTAGATCAGCCCTTGGTGATCAATCCAAGCACAAGCATTAAGATAAAGATGTCCCAAAAGAACTATACTATAAAACTGAAAATAAGATCTAACAACCTAATTGAAGCGAACCATGAATTCCCTTTGAATCACCCCATAAGACCCAACAAAATAAACTACTCGCTCATGATGCAAAGAAACGACATTGATATTATAGAGTATAGCATCAAAAGTGAATCAATAAACAAAAAGGGGTTCAAAGGAAAATTCTCTATTTGTCACAAAAGTAACTTGATCCCAAAAGCAAAGTAAATAAGAAAGAACTAGAAAGAGTAGAAAGAGATTGGTGACTTTAGCGATGGCTTCGAAGAGGAGGTGAGAGAGGACGAGCTTCGAGGCAAGTAGACGAGTCTTTGGTCGTCTCTAGGTTGGCTGCTGGTGGCGTGGATGAAGAACTTAGAGGCACAAAGGAAGCACACCTGAAAACCCTAGGTCTTAAGAGTATTTATAGGGTTTTGTTTAGGGTTAGGGTTTTGTAAGGGTAGAAACGTCTTCTCTTCTTAAGTGCAGGACAAGGGGCGGCGAAAGAGGCTTCTGGACCGTGGAGGAGGCTTGGACTGGGTCTTGGTGATGGTCGCTGGTCAGGCCTTGAATAAAAAGCCCATCGGCTGGTTGGTTCTCTTCACGTTGGTTTGTAACACGTCTCGGTAAAATGGGCATAAATTCCAGAGGACTGAATGGATTGACTTGATTCCACTTCGAGGAGAAAGATGACTCTTCCAACTTTCCATAGAAACCAAGCATGATATATTTTGGAAGCTCTTCAAAAGTTGCCCGTACTGTAAAGCTCTGAAACTTTCCTAAAACGTATTTTCCTTGTCTTTTGGTTCTTTTTGCTATAAAATCTGTAAAACCTTCTTGAAACCTGAAATAATTGATAATAGACCTTTTATACTTGAAATCTTATCAAACTCTTCCTAAATGCATATGAAAACTATAGCTAATATGGGTAAAATAATGATGTTATCATAACCAAAAAAGGGACAATTTCTACCTCTCAAAAGGGTACATCCATCTAAAATGGACTGGTCCACCTAACCGAGCTTCCCTTCCTAGATGAACCGTCAAGTGCACCATGATATCAAAGAAAATTGGCGGAAAAAATCTTTCAAAAATGCATATTGTTTCAACAATCTCAGCTTCCATTATTAAAATCTGCTCCCTATCTATTACTCGCTGACACAAGTGTTTGTAGAATGAACATAAGCGTACAATTGCTAGCCTAGGACCTTTTGGCAACAAACCTTTAAGTGCAATCAGACGGAGTTGCTGCATTAACATGTGATAGTTGTGTGATTTTAGATTTTTTACTTTGCCTCTCACTATGTTTGAACAGTAGCCATCTGGTCCTTTGAAATCAACAAGAAGACTACATAATATTTTTTTCACTTTCTTCATTAAAGACCAAGGAGCTGCAGGTAGATATGTTCTTTTCCTCTAAGTCCTAGGGTGAAAATCCTTCCTAATACCAAGATACTCCAAATCTTTACGGGCATTTAGACCATCCTTTGATTTCCCACAATGTAACAAAGTAGGGAGAATACTTGCAGCCACATTCCTTTCTACATGCATAACATCTAAGTTATGCCTCACAGGAAGATCCTAAGAAATACACAGAACATATACAATAAATAACTATAACGTTAAACAAAGTTTAATGGATAAAATTTGAAAATAAAATTATATGGACGTTAGGACAATACTTCCCAATACGGTAACATGAAAAATATAGACCTTTTCTTCCATCTTGATAACTCTACCTCATCTTAATTTACTTAATTTTCTTCATCCTCTTCTGAGTCACTTGATAACTCCTCTTTATCAGACTCCATACTAGTACACTCAGTCTTTTTCCTCTTGTGCGCAGATCGTTTCAGATTTCCAAAGTCATTTTTGAAATTTTTCAGGTTTTGAGAAATTTCTTGTCCAGACAATATCCTTCCCTTTCTCCCATGTTCAATTTTTCTATCAAACCACAACTTCTTTAATATGAAACTATGAGTTGGTGCTCAACTCTTTCGATGGCACATATAGACATGTTTTCGGCTGACCTTCAACCACAAACTGTCTGACCCTTTACTTTTCAGCTTGCAAGATTCCCATAAGCCGGAAAGTCACTAATCGTCCACAGCAGCATTGCCTTCAGTTTAAAAGTTGATTTACTAAATGCATCATATATTTTCTCTCCATTGTTCCAAAGATGGTTTAGATACTCTATTAGCGGCTCTAAGTATACATCAATGCTATTACCAGGCTGTTGTGGTCCAGGTATCAACAATGTACGCATGATGTTCTCCTTCTTCATGCATAAGTCAGGTGGCAAATTGTAGTTTACTAGCAATACAGGTCAGCAATTGTAGTTGTTGTTCTTCATGTTGAATGGATTAAATCACTCTGTTGAAAGACCAAGCCGCACATTTCTTTCTTCAGCTGCAAAGGAAGGATATTTGCCATTCATCTGATCCCATGTTACTGAATCCCCAGGGTGGCAGAGTTTTCCATCGTTTCTCTTGTTAGTTTGATGCCACCTTAATTCTTTAGACATCTCCTCAGACCTAAGCATTCTCTTCAGCCATGGGATTATCGGAAATTAGTGTAACACTTTCTGTGGAACAGCTTTCTTTACTTCACCAGTAACCATGTTTGTCTTCCATCTAGAAGCCTTGCATTTAGAAAAACTTATCGAGCTTCCTGTACTTCTTTATTGAATAAGCAGCAATCATTAAGACATACATGAATCTTCTGGTAGCCCATATCAAATGACTTAAGAAACTTCTTCACCTCATATAGAGATGTGTGTAGCACATTTTCCTTTGGTAACATTTCCGGCAATGTCTCCAGAAGATCATTGAAACTCTTGTCAGACCATCTATTATGTGTCTTAAGTCTGAATAGGGACACAATTGTCGAGAGTTTACTGTGATCCACACAATATAAGGGTGTTACAACATCTACAAGCTTTGCAAGAAACTCATCTTCTTTCTTGTCCTCACCGAGTTCAGCATTTCTAACAAAGTCCTCATCCATGAACTCAACAGCTTGATATAACCCATATATCTCATCATTCAATTGACTGAACTTATTGTCACCTTTAACCCCAAACTTTAACTCTCCATGATGATACCAATCCGACCGCCACTTATAAGCCTCATCCATACCCCTTGTAACAAGATGGTCAACTACAACACTGGCTGAGTGACATTCTATTTTATGACACTCGATGCAAGTACATATAATCATATCACCATCTCCCAAAATCCGCAGCCACAACTCGTACAAAATTTGAAGCCCCTCCGTCATAAGCTGGATTAGCTCTTCATTACATAATTAAAGAGAAAAAAAAATTTAGCCTAACATATATAATTTATATCATTACCTGCAAAGATGCACCCAATCCTTGTCCACCATTATATGATCTAACCTTAGTCCATAAACAACATATAAGATTTATTGACAGAATCTTAGAGATGAATCATAGACTTCACAGACAACTATATCGCTTATATTAAATCAATATATCTCAAACACGAAACAATATTTTGAAACAACCAAACAGAAAAAAACAAGATATACATCGTAAGAGATAAATACATCATAAGAGACAGAAAGAACAAAGCTACTAACGTGTCCTGTGAATGGAGATAAATCAAAGCATTAAAGTTCCAACAGTGCACTTAGCAACACTTGCAAAACATAATAAGAGAAATAGTATAAGTTTTAAACGTCATGTTACAGTTTGATCTCATATTAAAAACTAATGTTCTTAAATCGGATACATAACCTATACTTAAACAAAAATGCAGAGACCTTATAATGAACAAATCAAAACACATAAACGTCTTTGAGCAAATCTATTGCATGTCGAAAAATAACTGTGAATTGTTCCAATTTCATCAGGGAATCGAAACACATAAACAGGTTTAAGTTCAAATCAAAACTTATATAAAACAATCATATGAGGAAGAAAACCACCTTCGAGTGGAGGTCAAATCCGGCCGAAATTAACTCTGGTGTTACTTCAGAGGGCAGCGACGGCGATTTAATAAGCTGGATTGGCCAACCAATTAGTGTGTGTAAGAGATTTACGGGTCGACAACTGAGTGAAGTGAAGGAGAGAGACTCAAACAAACTCACCTTCAATTCCAGCTCAAATCCCACCGAGATTAAGTTCGACGGTGCTTCAAAGGGTGGCGACGACGAGTTTAATAAGCAGAATTGGTTCACGGATTAGTGTATAAGAGATTTTAGGGTTTCAAAAACTAAAGGAGAAAAGGGGTGAAGTGAAGGAGAGAGAGTCCAATAAAGGTGATAAGTGTATTAGTCTTTTTTTGGCAAAATTTGGTAAGTTTTTGGCGGAATAAGTTATTTTAGTTCCCGCTTCTTAAAAATCTATTATAGCGTTTATACAATACTATCATATGGTAACGAAATTATAAACTCAACTTCGATAGCAATTTTGAAAAACGTGTTATTACGACGTGCTATCAATGTATACTTTTTTTGTAGTGAGAACCAAGAAAAAGAAACAGTAAGCTACATAGAGGAAGAGTTAAAAGGAAAAATATAGAAAGACACCAAGCTACAACTTTGAATGTGCATGAGCGGAAAATGCAAATCACTATGCCAAACAAAAGAAATTTTGGGAATTTCACATCAACATATATATTGTGAAAAATGTAATAAATTTGGTATAATATAGACAAACTTGAATTGCAATAAGTAAATGAATAACCTTTGTTGTTGTTCTCTCTTTTCTTTTTGTCTTTCTCCTGGATAAAAAAAGAAAACAAAAACAAAAAAAATTTCCAACTGTTATCAACAAACGTTTTAGGGGAATAGTTCTCTCAGTTATTCATCTATTCCATATGATACAATATATATAGGGATACATATTAGGTTTTAGGGTTTACACTAATGGGCCGGTAATGATCGTCCACATAAAAATAGAGTTATTTATAACACTCCCCTTGGATAATCATTATAAAAATGTTGTATCAAATGCGCATGTGAGATGCTGCCTAATTATAAACCTTACCAGAAAAATCTAGTGGGAAAAACCATGGTTAAGGGAAAAAGAGTGCAGCGCGCTTTTACTCCCCTTGTGAGTACATCACTTGAAATCTTCGAGATGACCGAACCAATATGATGAAGTAGCTTCTTGAAATTAGTGGTTGGAAATGCCTTGGTAAATGGTTCGCCAAATATTCACTTGAACAAATTTGTAGGGGACATGTATATCACCATTCTTCTGCAGGATATTGGTCTCTTAAATGACTCATCTTGATTATTATTTTCGTCTCTCACGATCTCATCAATGTATGTCAAAGACTTTGAAGATGATAGTCTTATACCATTGGAATCATCCTCTTTAGGTGTTTATCTTTCGCGTGTTCTTTGTTGTCTCATTAAAACCTTTCATGGAAAAACCCATTGGGATAAAAACCATGATAAGAGAAAAAGAGTACAACAACACAAATGATCAAATTTCTCTCCCTGAAAGCATCATCTTTAGGTTATTCATTATGATCATATATATCATCTTGGGTACAAACTCATATGATCATCATATATAAACAGTGCTTTAAAGTACAAACTCATATGATCATCATATATTCTCTTGGGTCATTGATCTTTAAGTAATTTGAACCCCTTTCATATAGAAGATCTACTTGAACTTGAAGTCCAAATCTTCTTTTACATACAATCTTCCAAACAATCATCTTATACATAGGAGTTATTCATACTTTCCTTGTAAAACTTTCTCTTTCTACTCTTCTTCTTAGTATGGTACTAAAAAACCTTTTTTTCTATGTAAGATGATGGAAGCATCTTGAGATAACATCTCTTTCATCAGATGTCAAATCTGTAATCTCAAGAAATCTCATGAAAAATCTGATCTTATACAATCCGATTTCTCCATTTCATGAGTAATGTTTCACCATTGATTATTTCTCCATATAAACCTTGGTATAAGGCATATCTACCCGAGATCAGATAATATTTTCGTCATAAACATATTTTGCACTTGTTTTTGTAGCTTTCTTTTAACAAGAACCACTTGTAAGTGCAGAAGCGACAAAAAACACATTAATTTTTCTTTAATCGAGTTTCGGGAAATGCCTACGTGCTCAAACTTTCTTGAAAATACTTCTTCAACAAAATTACAATTAGTATTCAATCTCGGATTTACACAACCCTAAGATATTTTTTTAGCATGTTCCCAATCTATTCTCAATCCACTATGAGATCTCTAACATCAACAACAATGATCTACACTCAGGATTCTCTCATAAATATAAACTTTATAGAGGTTATCTACCATTTTTTCCCCAAAGGTGTATCAACCTAATAATAGGGTTTTTTTTTTTCTAACAACCTAAGGTGAGCAGAAATAAGGAAATAAAACGAGAACTACTCGACTGAAGTACACGATGCAAGCAATCGAGTAGGTAATCGGATGGTGGAAAAATCAAGAACACAATGATGAACAACTCGAGGATATACATGAAGCCGATGTTCAAGTATCGGTTCGGGTAAAGGGTTGAGTTGATGTAAAAACTATAAGCAATCAAAATACGAAAGCTCCTAAGGATGGGGTAATCGGTTCACAAGCATTCCTAATCGATTTGGAACATTTTACAAGCCTCAAGCAACATATTCTCTAGACAATGAATTTCTAATCCTTGCTAATCCACTCTCGTAGTAGAAACAATCAGACTTAACTACTCCCTTACCCAACTCTCGTTGGAGAAACATAATCAAGCAGACATTAAAATCCAATTTACTATTGTCAATAAAATCCTTACACATCTAATCTCTTAGGCTAAGTGAGTAAATCTCTAGCATAATTTGATTCAGGCATTTCAACAAACATCTCTTGATGGCAAAACACCCTCGATCTAGTCTCAACCTCTCGGTCTGAAACTAGCATTAAGAACAATTATCTAAAAGGGGATTTTAACAAGAACAATCAATCTAAAACATCTTAATCAATTAAGAACACTCACTAACCTAACCCATCCCTAGAAACTTTGGTTCACTACTCATATCTCATGGTAAACATTATAAAAAACACAAACGAATGAGAATTGCATCGAATAATAAAAATATTGAAAAAGAAAACTGAAGTGTAAAGATACAGAATAGTTATGAAAAACAGCTAAAAAGAAGTAATATCAAATCCTACCAAAGCTTGAAAAGTGTAAAATCGCTCTCTCCCTCTCTTAGTAGCTTTCGCTCTCTTGTTCGTGAGTGTCTACAAAGTGCTGGGCGAGAAAATAAGAAGGGGGTTTATATATGGAAACCCCCTTTGACCTAGCTGCCCAGCTTTGCCCGGAGGTCTACACGAGACTAGTGGTCGGGTGCCTCCTCGGATGTGGCTTCGAGTTGTTCCTCTTGCGCTCAGATCCTCTTGATCGGGTTAAGGTTCGGACTGTTCTTCTTTCACGATCACACCGTCGGATACATGCTCGGGTTTTACCTCGTTCTTGCCTTTTTAAGGCTCCAAAGCACCTGTTTTCATCCAAAATGCACAAATGCAACAATGCAGCACCCTAAGTAACCTAAATGAAAATTCCTAAGGTTAAGGACCTAAAAATGCTAAGGTTAGGCTATATATAATGCAAAACATGGATAAAAAGGGTGCCTAAGAAAGTGTAAATTAGAGAGTTATCAGTCATCTAAATGCCCAGCTTCTTCAGTAGAAGCAACCAATGCTTTCTCTAGAGGATCCTCAGGATGCAGCTCCTTGAAAATCTCTTCAGCAAGATTAGACAATGTATCCACATAAAAAGTCTGTCCATCTATTTTTGGCCTCTTAACTAGCTTATCCATGCCAAAGCACATATCTCCAACATTAAGACATCAATAATAGCTCCAGTAGTGGCTAAGAATGATCTTCCCAAGATTAGAGGATCCTTAGGTTCTTCCTTATATTTCAACAGTACAAAATCAGTAGGTATCAAACAATTACCAACCTTAATTGGAACATCTTCAAGAATACCATCAACAATGCGAACTGATCAGTCTGCAAGAATAAGAGTAATCTTAGTGGGTTGGAAATCTGTCATCCCAAGGCTGAGTGCAATTGATCTAGGCATTAAATTGATACTAGAACCAAGATCACACAAAGATCTAGCAAACCTTTCAATGAAGATTGTACAATCAAGAACAAAACTACCTGGAACAGGAAGTTTTTTCTGGGATCTTGTTCTGAGTGATAGCATTGACTTGAGCTGAAATCATCATCATTCCTTGCTCAGAATTCAAATCCTTGGTCACCATCTTCTTGACATATCTCGTAAGCATTGGAGAAGTTCTAACTGCATCAATCTATGACAACTCAACAATAAGCTTATAGCCTTACACTTAGCATCATTAAGCTCATGTTTAGACTTCTTTGGGTTCTTAGAGAATGGAACTTTAGGCTTGTATACTCTCTCAGTAACTGGAATCAGCGTTTTCGTCACTTCTGTCTTGTCTGCAGATTGCACTGATGCTTGGGTTGCATCGGTCGATGCATTCTTGCAAGTTCGATTCTTCCTCGACCATAGAGGGTTGCGTCGATCGATGCTTAGCCGCTGCATCGCTCGATGCAGGTTCTGGATCGTCAATCTCATCATCCTCATTGGTCAATTCCTACAATTCTTGGGCTCTTTCCTTCTTCTCAGCTTCCGTCTACAGTTGCTTACCACTCCTTAAAGTCACAACATTGTAGGAGTCCTTAGGGTTGGATTCAATTCTTCCTGGTAAGAATCCTTCTTGCCTCTTCACAACCGCAACAGTCTGCGCAACTTGGCTCTCCAGCTTCTTAACTTGAACATTCAATGCATCAAATATTCCAGTAAGCTCAGTATAGATATTGTCAATCTTCCCAATGAATGTCACTGTCAACTGGTCATGCCCCTAAAAAATCTGCTCAAGCATGGCTTCCATCCTATTTTCAGTTTTCTTAGGAGGAGGAGACTGGTAAGAGGAGTTGCCATAGGTCTTGGTGTAACCACTACTCTGATGTGCTTCTAATATTCTGGCTTAGGAATGTACCCTGTTTTATTTGATTGATAATTATTGCGCTGGTTGTTTCTACTGAAAGACTTGTTGCCTTGCTGATTTCCAAACATTTGTCCTTGATTTCCATACACAAAGTTGACATCTTCTTCTACATTTTGTGGATCAGATTATGGCTCAAATGTCTCAACTTCTGCAGCAAAGTGGACATATTTTTTTTCAACAGGAAGGTTATGCATTGTATCCAACTTAGCATTCAGCGTAGCAAACTGATTTGAATCATAACCTTCATGTGCTCTTTTCCGCTCTAGGTCTGCATTCTTAGTACTGTTGTTTGATGATAGCCTTTTTATCAATTGTTCAGCTTCATCAGGGTACCTTGTCTTGAAGTTCCCATCACTGGCAGCATCCAAAGCTATCTGATACCTCCAATCAATACCACTGAAGAAGATACTAATCAGCTGCACCTCTGAGAAAACATGATGTGGACAGTCCCTCTAGTATGCTTTGAACCTCACCCAAGCAGCTTTGTAAGACTCAGCTGGTCCTTGTCTAAAGGTAGAAAGCTTAATCCTCAGCTCATCGAACATCGCATCATCATAGAAGTAATTGAGTAAGGCAACCTTGATGTCATGCCAAGTCTTAAAAGATCCTAGTTTTAGTTGCCATAGCCAATGAGATGCTTCCCCGGCAAGAGAGTAGGGGAGAAGCTTGCAATAGAGATAGTCCTCTGTGACTTCATTCGCCTTAATAATTATGACTATATCCTCTAAATTCTCAATGTGGTCTAGAGGCGTCTCACGTGGCAGGTTCTGGAAGGGCCTTTCTCCAACAAGAGAAAAGTAGGCAGGCTTCAGCTCAAAATCATTCCTCGAGAATGGAGGAGGCACAATCATGGATCTCATAGAACAAGTCTGGTATGTTGAAGTCCGCGAGAGTCTTGACAAGCTCTCCATTGTTGTCCTATTTGCCTTGGACATTCTGCTGGTTGTTACCATCCAAATTGGCTCCATCCGCTCCGACTCTGACATTGCGTTGATCGATGCCAATGTTGCGTCGGTCGATGTAGTCAGGGTTGCGTCGATCAATTGCATCATAGCATCGATCGATGCAACGGGCATTCTCATCGACCACGATGAGATCTTCCTCAATAACCCGTCCTTCAGCATTAAGTTTATGGCCTTGCTCGTTGTGCACATTACCCTCTTGTTCCCTGAAAATTCCAGCCTCAGCTGGTTTCAATATGATTGGATTGACCATATTTGCTGACTTGGCTGATGTTCTATTTTTACGCTCTAGTTATCTAAACTCTTGATTCGTAAGCTTCACAATAGGACCTGTTCAATTGTTCCTGGTGTTAGACTTAGGAGGCATACACCGGAAACACACAAGAGAAAAGAAAGAAAAAAGCGTATTAGTAAAATAAAAATAAAAATTTAGACAAAATAAAAGATGTTAATCTAATGGTGAATCAAAAAAGTCTCTGGCAACAGCGCCAAAAATTGATATGCTCAAATTGTAATACCCTAATGGTACTAACAACCATAATACTCTGGGGGTCGAATCACTAGAGACTCTAAATGACACAATAGACTTATAAATCTTTTAATTATGCTAAATCAAAATATTAAATATAAAACAATGCATAATCAGAATGAAAAAGTGTTGTAAATTCAGGAATTAAAAAAGAGCATCTAGAAAAATTCTCAGGAATTGTAACATCCGCAAACCGAATCCTGGTTTAGGGATTGAATCGGTCGATTCACCATGTGCATAGGTCGGCCGGTTAAGTGCGGACGAGTTGAAGTTAAACGCTGCGTTTTGGGTTAGGGAAAATCCTTAAGTCTTGTTTTTGTCTCATTCGGCGAGTTTAGCCGTTTTTTAGAGAAAAGAAAGAGAGAAAAATGTTCTTGAGTGTTCTTAAGGATTTTGGGAGATTGGAAGCTGTTGTTGTAGAGATCTGTAGCTGGGATCATTGTAGGAGCTTCCTGGAAGTGTTTTCTGGTTTGTTTAAGGTTCAGAATCGACCATGGCTTATCTAAGTTGGAGATTTCTCTGATCTGCTTGTTATGTGTTGTTAGACTTGCTAGTATGTTATTTGGGACGTTGGGAAGCTTTCTTGTGGCTTGGGATCGAGTTTTGTGGTTGCAGGAACAAAGATCCGGCGAGCAGCTTCGTGGGAAAACGATGCTCGGCATGTGCATCGGCCGATGCACTTTGTGCGTCGGTCGATGCAAGTGCAAGGACGGCGCGTAAAACCTAGGGTTTTCGTGCTATGTCGAGCATGCGTTGGTCGATGCATATCTTGCGTCGGTCGATGCAAGTGAACTTTGCATCGGTCGATGCATATCTTGCGTCGGTCGACGCAACCCCAACTGGTGTCGGTCGATGCATGTTTGGTGTCGGTCGATGCAGGGTCCTGGTTTGTTATTGTTGATTGTTGATTGTTGGTTGATGGTTAGAGATGTCTCTATTGCTTGTGTGTATAGCGCAATAGATGGGAGGATTGCCTTACTGAGTGTTTATAAAATACTCATGCATTGCAATTTGTGTTTGTGGTGCAGGTAAAGGCGAAGTGTGATCGTGGAATCAAGGCAATGAAGAGGAGGATGTTATAGGGACTCGATTGGTTGTTGTCTGGCATTGCTAGGTTGCTAGAGTTGGGTCTTTAGAAACATTTCTAGGTTGCTGATTCTATGTTTTATGTTGATTGAATTTTGGTTATTGTTTATGTTATAATTATTGGATTATTATTGGTATTGGTTATTTTTGCTGTTGGTTGTGATTGTGGTTAGGTGGCTAGTGGATATGGGACCACTAGTTGTAGATTATTTATTTATTATTTATTATATATATATAAAAAATGGGTCGGGTCGTTTCAGTTTGGTATCAGAGCCCTTACGGTTCTAGGTTTGGGTTCACTAGGCTTTGTGCTGTAGATGTTTGGGATTGCATTTCTTCATTGATTATGTGAGTTAGTCAATTTTGTGTGGCATGGAGTCTTAGAACATCATCTTCGAGCCTACTGTGTGATTCCACGGTGAGTATATATTTTTGTGTTTGTATAATTGCGTGCTTAGCCTTCTGTTCATGGTAGTGCAGATGGTTAGAGAGGGTGCTGTTGCTGGTCGTGGTCGTGGTCATGGACGTAGACGTGGTCGTGGACGCGGATGTGGTCGTGGTAGGGGCATAGTCCCAGTGGTAAGTGCGACTGCGGACCAGAGTGTGACAACTGAGCGTGGTCGCGGTAGGGGCAGAGTCCCAGGGCGTCCAGGGAGATTCTATGAGTGTGGCCGGAGGGGGCGGTGTTGATGCTCTAGTGGCCGGTGGTTCTAGGTTTCCGGGTGTGGGAGTCCTAGCGGGTGGAGTCCCTGGTGTTGATCTTGCAGGCTTGTTAGCACAGTTGATTGAGCGGTTACCGAAAGTGGTACTGGCTCAGGCTCAGGTGGTGCCACCAGTGGTGTCAGAGGAGCGACAGCCAGTGGCTGCGGAAGTGGGTAGGCATAGTCGTTATTTGTCTACGCTCAGGGAGATGCGTGGTATCGATACTGCATGGTTTTCGAGTGGTACACGGTTTTCGAGTGGTACAGATTCTACTGCTGCAGATGCATGGAGGGCGAGTTTGGAACGTAACTTCCAGACTTTGAGATGTCCTGAGGAGTTTTGGGTGGACATAGGGGTCCACCATTTGTTTGGTGATGCTCAGGTATGGTGGAGTTCTGTGGCTGCTAGGAGAGTTGATGTGTGTAGAATTTCACTCCAAATCTTTTTTTGAAAAGACTACAGAACGACTGAAAGTGCACAGTTAATCAGTGTAGTATTTTAGGATCGATCCCACAGAGAGTAATAGCAAACACAAATTGAATTAAAAGAGGAAGAACTATGGCTAAGACTAAAGAAGAGATTGGGGTTTTGGTTTTCCTAATAACTATTGCGAGTAAATAAGACGGTTTAAAACTAGAAGACTAAGGCGTTAGGCGTTTTGGAAGTCCTCTCAGGGTTATCATGGTTCTAAGCAATATTAAGTGTAAGATCTAACAAGTAAATACTAATTTTCGGTCTAGGTTCTCAACTACGAAACACTAATGAACTAACAAGCTATTCTCATAGAATGAAAGTCTAAACTCTTCACACTCCGTTACTCAACTTTCGCAGGCAACTACGCATGTCAACCAGCTAGTTAAACAAGTGCGATACGTTCACCAAACTCAGCAACTCAACTTACGTAGGTTACGACACGAGGTTTCGGTATAACACTAGTTCGGAGAAGTAGGATACACGGTTAGCGCTCCTGTTCTCTAGATCAGCACTTGGTGATCAATCCAAGCACATGCATTAAGATAAAGATGTCCCAAAAGAACTCTACTATAAAACCGAAAATAATATCAAACAACCTAATTGAAGCGAACCATGAATTCCCCTTGAATCACCCCATAAGACCCAACAAAGTAAACTACTCGCTAATGATGCAAAGAAACGACATTGATATTATAGAGTATAGCATCAAAAGTGAATCAATAAACAAAAATAGGTTCAAAGGAAACTTCTCTGTTTGTCACAAAAGTAACTTGATCCCAAAAGCAAACTAAGTACGAAAGAACTAGAAAGAGTAGAAAGAGATTGGTGACTTCGGCGATGGCTTCTAAGAGGAGGTGAGAGAGGACGAGCTTCGAGGCAAGTAGACGAGTGTTTGGTCGTCTCTAGGTTGGCTGCTGGTGGCGTGGATGAAGAACTTAGAGGCACAAAGGAAGCACACCTGAAAACCCTAGGTCTTAAGAGTATTTATAGGGTTTTGTTTAGGGTTAGGGTTTTGTAAGGTTAGAAACGTCTTCTCTTCTTAAGTGCAAGACAAGGGGCGGTGAAAGAGGCTTCTGGACCGTGGAGGAGGCTTGGACTTGGCCGTGGTGATGGTCGCTGGTCAGGCCTTGAATAAAAAGCCCATCGGCTGGTTGGTTCTCTTGACGTTGGTTTGTAATACGTCTCGGTAAAATGGGCATAACTTCCGGAGGAATGAGTGGATTGACTTGGATCCACTTTAAGAGAAAGATGGCTCTTCCAGCTTTCCATAGACACCAAGTATGATATATTTTGAGTTCTGGAAGCTCTTCAAAAGTTGCCCGTACTGTGAAGCTCTGAAACTTTCCTAAAACGTATTTTCATTGTCTTTTGGTCCTTTTTTCTATAAAACCTGTAAAACCTTCTTGAAACCTGAAATACTTGATAATAGACCTTTTATACTTGAAATCTTATCAAACTCTTCCTAAATGCATATGAAAACTATAGCTAACATGGGTAAAATAATAATGTTATAAACTCCCCCAGACTTAGACTTTGCTTGTCCTCAAGCAAATAATCAGAATAAATCATGGAAAAGAGGTTTTGAAAATAATGGGAATTCACTTATCTTTGGGGATATCGTCTTTGCACTCTTCTTTGCTTTGACATTAGGAACTTTCATTTGTAATCCACCATGAGAGTCATCAACTCTCCTTGATCCCACAATTCTTTAGAGTCTCCAAAATATCTATTGTCATCTCTTTACATAAATTAAGCAATAATAAAAAGTGAAATCTTACCAAGGGAAAATCGATCAATGGCTTGCAGACTTCCTTCAAGCCAAAACTTTCTTCGTATGATTCATTTCCTCTCCCTTTTCTCACTTTAAAAAAAAAAAAATCAAAGGTGTAGGCGAATATTGGGGTCATCGGTAATTTACCTACCCCTCGCTCCAAGCTTTGTGTTATCTTTTGACTCAAGGGTAGAATAATGAGGTCACAGATAATTTACCTACCCCTCTAAAGTGATCAAAATCATCTCATCTTTTATTCTTATATTTTTTTTTTATTTTTTTATTTTTATTTTTTAATAAAGAAGGGAAGAGAGAGGGGAACATTGTAGTGACCCTCACCAAGGGGTAAATTTTAAAATAAAACCCCCTGGCCAAAGGACCTGGAAAAGACATGAAAGGAAGGCAAGGAAGGAAGGTAGAAGAATTACGGAAGAAGTGCCCGAGAAATTCTGGACGGACCGAGAGATGGCCGATGGTACCATGTACCGTACCGGACGTACGTGGGATGACCGGGCGTACCAGACGGACGCCGAACGGACAAGGACGTGTTCTGCACGGGAAGCAAGAGTGGGAAGGAACCCACTAAGGAAGGTGAATAAATTATTCAAAGTGGAGTTAGTGGAGTCTCCACTAAGTGTTTTTTTAATCACTAAATTAATTTAAGTGGGATTTTCCAATAAAAATTAACTTAATGAAGGGGAAGAAAGTGGGAGACAAGAGAAGATTCTCTTGGACAAGTGTTGTGCTCACTTAACAAGTGTCCACACATGGAAATTAATGGTTTTGAAGATGAACACACTTCAACCATGCATTGGGCCAAGTTGTCGCCCATTCTCTCTATTTAAAGACCTCCCTACTCTCTCATTTCGCCAAAAATTCCTAAGGCAGAAGAAGAGAAAGAGAGAAAGGAGAGAAAGAGAGAAAGAAGAGAGAAAAGGAGAAAAGTGTTGCTGCAAGGGAGAAAGAGTGAAGGAGAAAGGAAGCAAGACAAGACTATCGACTATCGCAAAGTGTTGAATCGAGTGGGAAATCGATTTCAACAAGGGAAGGGACTCAAGTGTGCCGTGAAGGAGCCTCATCAAGAAAGTCTGACCACTCCTTACAAGAGATCGCCGGTTTTCTGTGAGTTCAGGCACATATTGCACCAGCTAGATGAGGATTAAAGACATCCATCTAGTGGACGGTTTGCATGAGCATATAGTTGCATTTTTACTTGAATTTTCTTTTGTGATTTTCTTGTTTAAATGCATGTGTGGTGAGGTTATACCATTTACTAGTTCGAAATGTTCTAGTAACAAGGGTGATAACTAGTGTTGATACTTGTAAAAATTATGAGCTTAAAAACCATAAACTCAAGTATCAACCTTGCTGAGGTCTTAATGCGTTTTAGTCTGCGACAAAGTCCGACTAGCGTAGTAAGACTGGGGTATTGATGTCCTTCCTATTCCGTACCACATGCAGCCGCGACATGCAACCCATGTTCATGTGCGTGTAGGGTTGGTTACGAAGAGCTTGGAGGTTACTGGGCTCGCTACCCTGGCCGAAGCTGTCTACACGACGGTGTGGCTCTAAGTGAAGTCCGGTTGCATGCCTTTGTGGTTGTAACGCGGTTGTTCAAAGATGTGTTAAGGAAAAGGAAGCATACCGGGCCCATAAATTAAAACTTGTTTAAAACTCTTTGTTTTTATTCAAGTTTGTGTTGTTGCATGTTGTTGCATGTTGTTGCACGTTGTTGCATATTGATGCATGATGTGATGTTTGCTTGCTAGATGAATTTGCGTAGTTCATTATCTTCCGCATGTTATCTCTGATTGGTTGTTGGTTGAATGCTTGCTTGCATGTTTTTTGTTATTGGGATTTGGGATTGGGGCTAATCTCTTTGCAGGAACCCTGAGCTCACTAAGTAATCTTAGATTACTTATGATAAATATTTGTGTTGCAAGTAACCCTAGAGGGAACTAGAGGGCGTGGTGAACAATAGGAACCCGGAGTAGTTTTATTTTGTGTCTATTGTAAAATTCAAGTATGTTTCTTTTCGAATCAAACTTTGGCACTAGGCCTTATCTAAAGCCCTACCATCTTTTGGTATCTATTTTGTATTAAACTCTTTTTATTTAATAAAGTATTCGGGTTTCTTTTAAACGGGCGAGTGGTACTGATATAAACTTTGTCCGAGTCGGCTCAACGCACGGTGTGTCACAAGGGTTGCAAAGCCTTAAGGACGTGCCATGTGGTCGGGAACCTCACCGATGGACTGGCCAAAGGGTCCTGATCCGTTCTTGCACCCGGCCGGATCGTTGGTGAACGTTTCCAAAGTAGCGTCCCGGTGCCGTCAGCGGTCCGCCCGGCCATACGGCGGTTCGGGGGCATTACAAACATACTTTTGAAGAAGTGCAATGTCTTGTGTGGCTTGAATGTAGAGATCTAGTCCAATGTATACCAAGCATAATCAAGAGTCATAAGAGTGTTAATCCAAATTAAATAAACCGTTAGAATAAGATCATAATCCCCTACTAGTTTTGACTCAAAAAAAAAAATGTGACTCGATAAAAACGTCAAAATTGTTGATGTAAAAAGTGGAAAAAGTTTTCAAGTCAACAAAATAGAAAGTAGCATTTGTATAAGATGGAACATCCTTTCCCCAGACTTAAATCACACCGTCCTCGGTGGGAAAAAAGAAAGAGTTGAGGATTAAAAATCATAAGGAAAAGTGTAGGGTTTAAGAGCAATGTCACCATGACGGAATGGTGTTGTGTCGACTCTAGACGTTTAATGGTTGCCCAAAAGTTGTATAGAGGTCGGCTGTGGTAATGAAAATATGGTGACTAACCGGTTGTACTTCCTTTGGTTGCTTGACATCGATTTTGAACTAGGCTAAGTTCATTCGAATTCTATTTGATATAACTCTAAATGCATCCTCCTTGAAACAAAAACCTAAAACCATCAATAAAAATGAGAATTAAAAATAATAAAAACATACCTAAATAAAAGAATGGTGATGGTAGGTGGTAGGATGGTGGTGGTTCGGATTAGTCTCGCGGTACGTGGACGAACATTTGCGGACATCAGCAAATGGTGGGTATGGTACACGGTACGCAGGACATGGTACATGGTACATGGGACGTCGGACATGGTACACGGTACATCGGACATGGTACATGGTACATAGTACATGGTACATAGTACATGGTACATAGTACATAATATATAGTACATATTACATAGTACATGGGAATGGCATTGGCTAAGTTTGGTATGGCTGGTGGGGACTCTCGGCATCGATCACCCAAGGACGGTGATGATCCGTTGCATTCGGCGTACATCGGTCACGGTGAACATGGGCGGTCTATAACGCCCCCGAACCGCCGTACGGCCGGACAGGACCGCGGATGGCACTGAGACGCTACTTGTTTAGGAACTGCACCCTGGTGGTCCGGTCGAGGGACAGAAGCTACAGCTTCCCGACCAGTCCTCCTGGACGTGACTCCGCCGGCGGCCGAGGTTCGCTTAGGCTTTGCAACCCTTGCGTCCCACGCGCGTTTTGTTGACCCGGACAAGGCTGAGTACCATTTGCAACTTGCCTTGTTTTCCCCGAAAACCAAATATCGTTTAGGAAAATAAAGGGTTTTACAAAGAACACAGAAAAACCTTATCGGGTACCCTAAAGTTTGGTCCAGCTCTAGACTCACTTAGGCTCCCTGCACAACAAAATATTATCATGAGTAATCTAAGATTACTCAGTGAGCCTGGGCACCCCTTTCCTAAACAGGATTCTACTTCCCCAACCCGACTACCCCAACATGCAAAGGAAACAAGCAAGGCAAACAAGCCAGCAACAAACAAAGCTAAAGAATTACATGAAAGCCTACGCTAACATCATGCAAGACTAAGCAAACAACATGCAATGCTAAGCTATCAACATGCAAGACGAAGCTATCAACATGCAAGCAAGCAAAGCAATAAACAAACAAACAAAGCAACACAGCAGAAACAATAGCGGAAGCAATGAACAACAACCAAGCGAGAGAGATTAGAGCGACACGACTCTACTTGGACGATCTATACTCGCTAAATACAGAAAGAGACGAGTAAAATAAAACAAGGGACACTTGAAATATTCTAGACTCTTTCAGCTCAACAACAAACAAGACATCTAGAATACTACAAGGAATACTTGAGATACTCTAGACTCTTTCACCTATGGGCCCTCGATAATCTGTTCCGTTCCACAACACTTCCCATGCTGAGACCACGAAGGTAACCAGCATGAGCCCCAACAAAGGCTACATCGTCATGTAGCGGTCACGCTAGTAGCTAGCTAGCCGTGACATTGTCCCGCGCGAGTGGTCATCGGGAACTCTCGCGAGACAAAACGCAATTGGAACAGAAGATCGACTACGCTTTTCTAGCTAGGACATAACAAACAAATTCAGGAGACTTAGCTATAATACACCAAATAACTCAAGCATGAAATCAAGCAAAACAAGCAAGAAAATCAAGCAAGAGAACATGCAACAATCAACAAGAAACTAGAATGATAATTCATGTACTTAGATTGTTCTACATGCATGCAACCCATTTATACAACTTAAGCAATTAATGCAACAAGTTCAAAATATTCATGCAATCATATTTTTAAGCAATTTAACCCATATAAATGCTTTAAGTCCTTTTACGCATGCAAGCTAACCTCCACCGGTTTTATGCAATAAAGATTGCGAATAAGCTTCACCAATTTACTTGTGCATGTAATTGATTTTATGCAAGAACTATTGCAAACAAAATCTTTCCAACTTAACCATGCATGCAACCCGTTTATCCAAATTTTAAGCAACTCCAATTACTTAACATGCACCCAAGTTCATTTTCTCATGGTGATCCCTAGCTCAAATTCTATGTGCCTTTAAACATGAACTTAGCATGAATCCTACCATATTTCGCATGCATCAAAATTAAACTGATTCTAACATGAATCACGCAAAGATCTAAAGATCCATGTTGTGTCCCACACACAATTACCACAGAACCCACCTTGGGGCAACAGATGATGGTTGGACTTCACTGCACCACGGATCAGACAACTCCCTCTTCTTGCGACTACAACGACTTCACAGCTCTTCGTCCTCAACTCTTTCCTTGGTCCTCAACCAGCGTTTCTCTCTTAGCGGTCTTTGGGCGAAATGGAAATTCTCCCTTGCGGCAACACTCCTCTCTTTTCTCTCTTCTTTCTCTCTTCTGCGAAAATGGGAGAGAGTTAAGGTCTTTATATAAAGAGTGTAGGCGACAACTTGTCCCAATGCATGCTTGAAGAGTGTCCATCTTCTAAGCCACCAAAATGCATGTGTGTACACTTGTTAAGTGAGCACAACACTTGTCGAAGAGAATCTTCTCTTGTCTCCCACTCACTTCCATGAGATTAAATTAACTCTTAGTGGAAAATTCCACTTAGTTAATTTTGTGATTAAATAATCACTTAGTGGAGACTCCACTAACTCCACTTTTTAATATTTAAATCACCCTCCTTAGTGGGTTCCTTCCCACTCTTGCTTCCCGTCCAGGACACGGCCCTTGTCCACTCGGCGTTCGTCTGGTGCGTCCGTCCGTTCGTACATACGTCCTATACGGTACATGGTACCATCGGCCATCTCTCGGTCATGGGTCGGTCTCGGTCTGGACTGCGTTCGGTTCCTCCAGGCTCCCTCGATGTTTTCTCTGACAACTCTCGGTCCTTTCTCCTTTCGGTCCTTCCCGTCCCTTCCGGCACTTCTCGGACCGTACTGTTCTTTCTGGTACTTCTCGGACCGTCTCTTCTGCGTACATAGTTTTCTGCGTAAACTACCAACTCCCCATCGGTCTTAAGGTCTCGATCGTACATCCAGCCACTTTGGTCTTGGCTTGGCCATCCTCCGACTTATGTATTTTTCCTCGGACTTCCTTCGGCCATTCTTCTTTGTTTTTCTTCCTCTTCCTCTTTAAATCCTTTCCAGGCCATTTCCTCGAGCTTTTATTTTCGGGATTTCTACCCTTAGTGAGGGTCATTACATTCTCCCTCCCTTATCAGAATTCGTCCCTGAATACTCCGGCCTTCTTTTTCTTTTCTTGTGATGTTGATACTCCTTGACATCAGCGTCCTCGTCTTGTGATTACCATCACCTTAATATCTCCATTGTAATACTCGTGAAAGACTAAACTTCCTTCACTTCTCCTTGGTTCTCCTATTGCCATAGCCTTACTTCATTCAACACTTGCTCCGCTTACATCATTGGCTGATGTTTTTGGAAGGTTTCTTCAGCTCCAGCATTCACTTGGTTCCCCATATTTTCAAACTCTTCAAGTATTCAAACTTTCTCCTTATTGTGCCATAACTCGTCCACTCCTTTAGATTCTCCAGCTCAATGCTTCTCTTTCTTTAGCTTACGCTTTATACTTCTCTTGGCTTCTTTAGCTTCGCGCTCTACAGGTCTTTAACTTTTCCAATTCTTCAGCTTCACTTAGCTTCTCTCCCAACTACTTGAACTCCATCTTTTGGACTTATACTTTCACCAACTCGTCGCCATGCTCGGTTCAGCAGAACCTTACTGGTTCAAAACATAGTCCATGTTTTATCCTCCCTTGGTCGGCTTCTTAGGTCACCCAACCTCTTCCAGCTCCTTTGCTTATGAGATTTGGTTTGATAAACCTTACTCATCTCTCGCCACTTAGCATAATAATGCTTCTTCCTCGTCACCCATTACTTTCTTGCACCCTCTTTGTCTATTCGTAGACAATTTCGTCTTCTATGCATTACTTTTTGCACCCTCTTTTGCACTCAATTCTTGGACCATGCATCACTTTTTGCACTTCCTTGCTCGTACTTGGTTCGACCTTTTCGATTTGTTTTGCCCTTTTTGATTGATTCGCACTGCTCTTTTGCTCTTCTGATATCATAGGATTCGCCTCTTCCTTCTCCATCAATTCTCGTCCTTTTTTTTTTTTTTTTTTTNNNCTGGTTCCCCTTTCTTGGTTGAACTTTCTTGGACTTTTCTTGAATTCTTTAGCACTTCTTCTCTTTTGTCTGATCGCGCTTTGTGGTGACTTACGTGAATCCTTCATCAATCACGCTAATGCAAGCTAATTATGCAAATAATTAACTATGCAACCTATAAAACTCAAGCAAATCAAAGCAAGCAGTTAAACATGCAAAGATTAGCAAGCAACAAACACACAACACCACAAACACGGCTAAAGAACACAAAGTACTTTACAAACGAAGAAAGATACAAAGGTTCTACACCACTTAGCCGATACTTCAAGGGTTTGGATCCTAGACAACACAACAAAGGTTAAGTCTAGAAGCTTACACACTACGAAAACTATCCAACCCTTACACTTAAACCTTAAAGGAAAAATTCCCTTACTCCCAACCACTCTACTGGTTCCATGCTTTATAAAAAGATTCGACTGGTCCTTGTTAAAAACTTTGCAGCTTGTTACGATGAGAGTTGGATCTCGACTTGGTGTAGAAGTGGTTCAGAAAGGCTGACTTGCATCCTTCCCAGCTAGTGATAGATCCAGGAGTTAGAGACTTTAACCATCTATGAGCCTTGTCGGCTAGAGAGAAAGGAAAAAGCTTACACTTCAAGTAATCTTCGGGAATTCCATTGGTTCTTGATATTGAGCAGATTTCTTCAAAAAGATCAATGTGGTCCATCGAATGTTTGGTAGGAAGGCCGTGGAACTGATTTTGCTTCACCAAGCCAATAATTTGAGGTTTAATCTCGTAATCACGTCGTGGGGGATGAGTGATTCGGATGGCAGAACGGTCTTGGACAAATCGGATTCGAGCATCATAGTCGGCTGTGGTACGATTAGGTGCGGCACGTCTTAGAGGGTGCACATAAGCAGGTTGTCTTCCGCCAACTAGAGGTAGTGGTAGATTAGCGACGATAGCAGGCTGGTGAGGAGGAGAATCGAGGTTATCTCCTACGCCTAAGGGATTAGCATCACGAGGAGCTTGTTGATGGTCTCGGCCAACTAAAGGTTCGAGTTGCGGATCAGCGACTACAAGGTTGGGGTTGCCACCTTGTGCGAGAATTGGTTCTCCTTCCTCGTTGAGGGCAGGAGGTCTCAGCGGTTGGTCGAGGTTAAGGAAACCTTGGTCCTAGTTCCTTTCTTCGGCCATGAGTTGTTGTCTTCGAAGTTTCCTAATTTCACGTTCTAGTCAATCAATGTCTTGAATTGGAGATACGGTTCCAGAGGGTTGACTCATAGTCATGCACTACAAAATCCAAAAACAGAAACTAAAAGGGAAAATAGAGGTTATCGAAAAACAAGAAAATTAAAAATAAAATTGAAAAAATACAAAGAAAAAGTCAAAGTATCTTAGACGAAAGTTCTTATCAAATTCAATGGGCAGCTAGTTACTCCCCGGCAACGGCGCCAAAAAGCTTTGATGTGTGTAGAATTTTACTCCAAATCTTTTACTTGAAAAGACTACACAATGACTGAAAGTGCATAGTTAATCAGTGTAGTATTTTAGGATCGATCCCACAGAGAGTAATAGCAAACACAAATTGAATTAAAAGAGGAAGAACTATGACTAAGACTAAAGAAGAGATTGGGGTTTTGGTTTTCCTAATAACTATTGCGAATAAATAAAACGGTTTAAAACTATAAGACTAAGGCGTTGGGCGTTTTGGAAGTCATCTTAGGGTTTTCATGGTTCTAAGCAATATTAAGTGTAAGATCTAACAAGTAAATACTAATTTTTGGTCTAGGTTCTCAACTACGAAACACTAATGAACTAACAAGCTAATCTCATAGAATGAAAGTCTAAACTCTTCACACTCCGTTACTCAACTTTCGCAGGCAACCACGCATGTCAACCAGCTAGTTAAACAAGTTCGATACGTTAACCAAACTCTGCAACTCAACTTACGCAGGTTAAGACGCGAGGTTTCGGTATAGCACTAGTTCAGAGAAGTAGGATAACGCGGTTAGCGCTCCCATTCTCTAGATCAGAACTTGGTGATCAATCCAAGCACATGCATTAAGATAAAGATGTCCCAAAAGAGCTCTACTATAAAACCGAAAATAATATCTAAAAACCTAATTGAAGCGAACCATGAATTCCCCTTGAATCATCCCATAAAACCCAACAAAGTAAACTACTCGCTCATGATGCAAAGAATAAACATTGATATTATAGAGTATAACATCAAAAGTGAATCAATAAACAAAAAGGAGTTCAAAGGAAACTTCTCTATTTGTCACAAAAGTAACTTGATCCCAAAAGCAAAGTAAGTAAGAAAGAACTAGAAAGAGTAGAAAGAGATTGGTGACTTCGACGATGGTTTCTAAGAGGAGGTGAGAGAGGACGAGCTTCAATGGCAGTAGAGGAGTCTCTGGTCGTCTCTAGGTTAGCTGCTGGTGGCGTGGATTAAGAACTTAGAGGCACAAAGGAAGCACACATGAAAACCCTAGGTCTTAAGAGTATTTATAGGGTTTTGTTAAGGGTTAGGGTTTTGTAAGGGTAGAAACGTCTTCTCTTCTTAAGTGCAGGACCATGGAGGAGGCTTGGACTGGGCCATGGTGATTGTCGCTGGTCAGGCCTTGAATAAAAAGCCCATTGGCTCGTTGGTTCTCTTCACGTCGGTTTGTAACACATATCGGTAAAATGGGCATAACTTCCGGAGGAATGAATGGATTGACTTGATTCCACTTCGAGGAGAAAGATGACTCTTCCTGCTTTCCACAGCTCTTCCAAAGTTGTCTGTACTATAAAGCTCTGAAACTTTCCTAAAACGTATTTTCGTTGTCTTTTGGTCCTTTTTGCTATAAAACCTATAAAACCTTCTTGAAACCTGAAATACTTGATAATAGACCTTTTATACTTGAAATCTTATCAAAATCTTCCTAAATAGATATGAAAACTATAGCTAATATGGGTAAAATAATGATGTTATCAAGAGTGCAGAGGGAGATGTCTTGGGCTGACTTCGTCTCGGAGTTCAACCGCAAGTATTTTCCTAGAGAGGCACTAGATAGGTTGGAGGTGCAGTTCCTTCAGCTAGCTCAGGGGACTCAGTCAGTGCGGGAGCTTGACTTGGAGTTCTGTCGACTTCTGAGGTATGGGGGTCGAGCTATGGAGTCTGAGGAGGCTCAGATCAGGAGGTTTTTGAGGGCCATACGTGACGACTTGAGGGTTCACTGTAGAGGGCGGAGTTATGCTACGCGTGCAGAGCTGGTTGAACTGCGGTAGACATTGAGGAGAACATCCGGGCACAGTCAGTGGCAGTTAGTACAACAGTTATGCCAAGTAAGGCTCAGCATCATGGAGGTTCTAGCAAGGGCGGCAAGCCTGCGCATGGAACCAAGAGGAGGTGGGAGTCTATGCAGAGGCCGAGTGGTGTGAGTTGCTTAGGTTGTGGGAGCAAGGATCACCGGATTGCTAGGTGTCCAAGAGGAGTGCTCCGACGGCAGCGGCTCGTGTATGCTATCATTGCAAGGAGGTAGGGCAAATCAGGCCCTTGTGTCCCAAGTTGCAGCCGGTGGCAGTGGCAACGTTGCAGCAGGTGCAGCCGGGAGGGCAGCAGGTTGCACGGATTGAGCAGGCGCCACGGGTATACACTACTGCAGAGACTGGTGGAACCAGTGCAGGCGCGATCACAAATATAATTTCTGGTACTATGTCTTTGTGAATTCTTAGTAAGTTCAGATTTTATGTTTGTCTGTGATAATCTGTTAGGTTCTCGACACATGAGGTTTGTGTAGGGACCTTGTTGGTGGGTGGGTTTAAGTCCCACGTTATGTTTGATTCTGGAGCTTCTCATAGCTTCATTACTCCGGAGTGTGCAGAGAGTGCGGAGATCAGAGGGGATCCCGGGGAGCGTACATAAGTTGTCAGAGTTGTGGGAGGAAAGTTCCTGAGAGTTATTGGACGAGCTAGAGGAGTTGATATTCAGATTGCGGGAGAGTCGTGGCCAGCGGATTTGCTTATCAGTCCAGTGGAGTTGTATGATGTTATTCTCGGGATGGATTGGTTGCATCGGCATATGGTGCATTAGGATTGCTATCGGGGTAGAGTGGAATTTTTGAGCGTCCAGGAGGGAAGTTTGTTTTTCAGGGTATCAGACCGACTTCGGAGAGTCTCGTGATCTCGGCCATTCAGGCTTGGAAGATGATCGGGAAGGGCCGTGAGGCTTATTTGGTTACTATATCAATGCCCAGTGGGGAAGTCTACGGTTAGCGGTATTTCGGTTGTTGAGGAATTTTAGGATGTGTTTCAGTCATTGCAGGGATTACCACCATCTCGGTCTGATCCTTTCACGATTGAGAATGGCTCCAGCAGAGATGGCAGAACTGAAGAAGCAGCTTGAGGATTTGTTGAGTAAGGGATTTATCCGTCCTAGTGTATAACCGTGGGGAGAGCCGGTGTTATTTGTCAAGAAGAAGGATGGGAGTTTCCGGTTGTGTATTGATTACCGGGGTTTGAACCGGCTCTTTGTGAAGAACAAGTACCCTCTTCCTAGGATCGATCAGTTGTTGGATCAGTTGAGGGGTGCTACTTGGTTCTCCAAGGTAGATCTGGCGTCGGGTTATAATCATATCCCGATAGATGAGGCAGATGTGAGGAAAACTGCATTCAGGACGAGGTATGGGCATTATCAGTTTGTGGTGATGCCGTTTGGGTTGACTAACGCACCTTCATCGTTTATAAGATTGATGAACAACATGTTTCAAGAGTTTCTAGACGTGTCTGTCATCATTTTCATCGACGATATCCTGGTTTACTCTAAGAGTCCTGAGGAGCATGCAGTGCATTTGAAAGCAGTTCTGGAGAAGCTGCGTGAGCAGAAGTGGCTAAACAAACTAGTAAATGATGCAAAAGATGCAGATAAACTAAGGTAAAACAAGGTGAAATATATGAACATCAACACCCCCAAACTTAGTCTTTGCTTGCCCTTAAGCAAATAAATAAGATATAAGTAGAGAAGTGAGGTTTGAAAGTGTGATCTCAGAACCTTAAACATGCTAATAGACTAGCTAGAATCAATGTCCAAGTTACTAGTACTATGATACAAGGTGAATGAGCTGTACTTAAAGATTTTAGACAAGCCTTTCACAACCTTAACTGATTCAAGCCTTAGACTTCCATATGCATTCAAATCAACCATTTCCTTTAACATTCATTAAGAAAGAACATGAATCAACTTATGCAATGTTTAAACTCATTTGGCTTGGTAATAAGGGTTTAGAGACAATGATGGTCTCTCTTTAGATTGGGGCTTATCAATATCAAGGTTCTCTCATAAAAAATGGACTGAGTTTTAGAAGAAGGCGAAAGGTAAGATCACATAGACACATACAAGAACGGAAGCTTGTCTACCCAAAGGTACCCAAAGTGTTTGTTCCTAACATTCTAATCCCATAATGTCCTATTTCTACCCTTTAACTTCATCTTTTCTCTTTTGCCCTTTTTTTTTTCTCTTTTGTTTTTCAATCCTAGGAGGGGTTTTTTACTTGATTTCTCTAGTGGAATGGGGGTTTCTTTCTAAATGCTAAGGTTCTCTTTCTTACTTGTTTCCAAAGTCATAAAGGTTTTTACTAGAATCTTCTTTTCTTTCTTTCTTTTTCTTTGAAACTTTTACTACTCCCATTCTTTCACTTAGAGCCTGAATTTACTTTAAAACACTTCCCTTCTAAGGAATTTACCCTTTTCTCTTCCTTTTCACTCTTTTCTTTTCTTTTTGAACACACCAAGTCCCAAACCCAGAAATTAAACCATCTAGTCCTATCTAGTTTGAAAAATGCAAACTAGAACTACACAAGGCTTTATTCTTGTCAATTCAAACCTAACACTTTCTACCAAGCTCAATCCCAAAATAGGCCTCACACACACAAGATATAATCATGGCTTGAAAGAAAGGTTGGTTAAGGGTAGGGGAAACTGATTCAATGATGAAATCAGCTACTTGGATCAACAAGGTGGTAAAAAGGGGAAATATGATCTAAATATGTATAAAGTATCCATGAGTTTAAAGCATTGCACAAACTGATATTTAAAAGTCAATATTAGGTTCTTATAAGTAGGAAATGACTTCAAATCACAAGATGCTTCAGTTTAGACAGAATGCAGTATAGGAATTCTAGACTTGGTTCAATCTTATGTTTCTAACCACTCAACTAGCATCAAAGTACTATTAACTTGGGCATTGATCCTAGTTTAGTGAATTTAAACAAACTAACAAGGCTAAACTCATCATTGATCCCAAATGCAATGCATGAAACAGTCTTATATGAAACATGCTAACAAGATCCTAATTTGCAATGCAAACTACATGAACACTCTGTTTTTTAAAGATTTTTGTGAAAATTTTTCAAATTTTTTGGTTTTTCTATACCATAAATGCAATGCAAATATAAACATGATAATGCTAAAAATTTGAAATAAGAAAATAGAAAACAGTGTTAAATGTTGTCTTAAACCCCCCCCCCCCCAAACTTAAATTACACAGTCCCTTCTGTAACAAAAATTTGAAAGAGAATTTAAGAACTTTAAACAAACAAATCATGCTAATAAATGGTATAAACAATGGATGAGTTGATGTTGGTACCTTAAGGGTTGTGCAAGAAACTGTCCACAACATTTCTCATGTTGTCATAGGTATAGTTGGGGTCTTGATTCTGGCTTGGTGATGGAGAAATAGGGTACTCGACTATGGCCATCGATAGGGACTCGATCGGGTGCTCGATCGAGTGCTCGGTCGAGTAGGCTGGTTGAGTGGGTGGTGGTGCGAAGAATTGTTGTCCTTGCTGTCCATAGTATTGTTGCATGAGGGCTGGGTCCATGAAGAACTGTGGTGGAAAGGGTGGGTAAACAGGGCTATAGGTATAGCCTGGATAGCATGTAGGAGCTGGAAAACCATAGGGGGTTCTGGGCAGGTACTCGGCCGAGTGCATTGGAGGTGCTTGGTCGAGTGGGTGCTCGAGTGTACCGGTCGAGTGCCTTGGAAACTGTTGTTCTGTGCGGACTGGACCTCTTTCCCTCTGCATTGGCTCATGCAACGAGGCTCTTGCTGGTACCACCGGATTTTCAGCTCTAGACAATGCTTTAGTTGAGCTACTCCTCCTCAAAGGTCTAGATGGTGTTGGTGATGAATTTCCACTTTTCAATTTAGCAATCTCCTTCTTAAAACCCTTGATGGACTTAGTCATCTTCCCCATCTTCTTCTTCAGCTTGTCAACGTTCTTCTCATGCCACTTGTTCTACTTTTGTAGAAGTGTCAACCTCTTGCTAGTCTCTCTCACTCCTCTACTATCTCTTGGACTTGGCTCATAATCTTCAAAATAAAACTTCTCTTCCCCATCAGCCATCTCCACATCTTCATCTTGATCTTCTCTTACTTGGGCTGTACCATCAAACAAAAACTCAGCAGCTGGCCAAAAGTCAATGTTTAGCCCTTCTCTTATGGTGGTGAGTGCTTGATTAGGTAGAACAAGCTGAGTCTTCCCCACTGTTGGATGCTCAAAGTTGAAAAGGTGCTTCCCATGGTGCATCTCCTTGGCTAGAATGAGAGTGGAGGTGAGGTATTGGGTGTCAATCCATCTTGGTTTAGCCTTCTCTCCTTGAAGTGGTACATTGGCAGCTACTAGGATTGGAGTGATGATGCCTCCAATGGTTAGAACTCTAGTTAAGTTCCTCTTGTTTAGCTTGCTCACCCAGCTTCTATAATAAGTAAATTGGTCAATGAGGACCATAGCCAAATCAGTTTCCACACTGATCCCAAGAATGATTGTCCCATCTGTTGTTTGTGTGATGATGCCATAGAGTGCTGCATCAATCATCTTAAGCTCTCCCTCATTCCAGTTTCCAGTTTCCTTCCTAGCAAAGAATGTGTTTGCTAAGGCCTTGTGGAAGTACCTTAGGACTGGTTTCCTTATCTTTGAACTCTTGGTCTTGGAAGAAGAGTAGAGATTGTTATCTCCAATTGTTTCCCAAACAGCAAACAGTTCTTCCTTGGATATGACCGACCATATTCTCTTCACTTCCAACTTCAAACCCATATAGTGTGGCTAGCTGCTTGAGTGACAACTCATACTTCTTGCCCTTGATGGTGAAATCAATGTAACCAGCTCCCATCTCTTTGTCCATCCTTGTGAAGAGGTGCAACTTGATGGTGGCTAAGAACTCATAGCTCTCTTCTCTATACCCCTCCATGCACAATCCCATGAACTTGCTTAGATTGCACTTCTCAAAGAGAAAGTCAACATCTTCAGCAATACCGAGCTTCTCCATGGTCTCCTTATGTGGGTATCTTGTTCCTTGGAAGCTCATTCTCATGAAAGCTTCATAGAGTTATTTTGGAGTTAAACCACCAGATTCTTCTTCCTCTTCCTCATCTTCTTCTTCACTTTCAACCTCTTCTTCTTGGGGCTCTTCAGCTGGCCTCTTCCCATTTGCTTTGTTCCTCCTTATGTGCTCTTCAAGAGTGAACTCCATCTCCTCATCACTCTCAGTTCGATCTGGATCCTCCTCAGCTGGTTGTTGTTTCTTCTTCGTCATGCCACTCGACGGCCTACTCAACAGGCACTCGGTCGTTTGCCTCCTCGATTTCTTGGTCAAGTGCGTTCACCAGTTTCTCTCTCTAAAACCAACTGTGTATCACGACGATCCATGAAACGATCAGCAGCTTTCTTGCCTTCAGCTTCACGGATAACAGCTTGTTGTGATGTTTAACTAGACCTTGAAGATATTTTGAAAGAAAACTGAAAGGAATAGACTCAAAGCTCAAAGTTAATAGATTAGTAACCCAAAAACAAAAAGAACTAAGCTTGAGCAAGAAGATGAAACTTGACAGAGAATTTTAAGCTAGATTTTTATTGTTTTAAGCAAACGAGAGAGTTTGAGTAGCCTAGAATCGAGTTCATCTCTTTATAAAGAGGCTAAGGGGAAAAAGAGACAAGGGTGGAGCGTCCATACCATTCAAATTTGAATTAGGAATCTTTAACTCACTTTTGCTGCCACTCGACCCCACGTGGTCGAGTGCTTGACCAAAATTTGAAATTTGAACTTGTCTCTCCCTCCACTCGATCGTGCAAGAGAAATTTGAATCAAGTGGTCTTGGGCTTCCATGTGCTCGATCAAGTACCTCTCGTGGGCTGGTCAAGTGGCCTCAAAACTCATTTCTACAAGTCCACTTCTTCTCAAACCCATCTACAATCTCATAAAATGGCCTGCCCAACACAAACATAAAAGAAAAACATCAACAACACAAGGAAAATTAAACTTATGTACAGTGATACCTTAGGGACTTCCTCCCTAATGAGCTTATTTAAAGTCTCTAATCTTGAATTTTGGTGCCTTTTCAGTCATGGTTTGAAGACCAAGGAGGTGATGAGATCCTCCTTGGTACAACTTGATCACTGTGAAGCTGATTTTTGATCACTGTGAAGCTGATTCTTGATCACTTCACCCTTTGAACTTGATCCATGTTTCTTCTTAAGCTTGAATCTTGGTCTTGCCTTCTTCAAAGACCTCTTGTTGAGTTGCACTTGGAGATCCTTCACCAGATCAGTCAACTCTTGAACTGAACCCTTGAGCTTTTCAACTGACTCCTCATGAGATGAGACTTTAGCCTTTCAAGTCTCCATGTAACATCCTGATTTTTTGTATTGGGAATTGGGTTTTGTTACTAAGATCAGCCCACTAAAGGCCCAATTGAAGATAAAGGAGAAGAGGGTTTTGTTGTGTGCGCTCTCTCGTTAAGCCGCAAAATAGAATCGGGGATTATCAAACCTAAAAGCAGCAGCCTCCGAGAGTGGGAGAGACGAGAAACATTGGAGCCATTGTCGTTGTTGTTGTTCCTTCTTGGTGTTGTGCTTGAAGAGGTGAAGGAATCCGAGAACGTTGGGAAGCGAGGTCGTTGTCATTCACCGCCACCAGCAGCCACCGTGAGTTACCATTGGAGTTGCAATGATGAGTCACTAGAATGTCAGCCATTGTCACTGTAGTCATGGTAGTCATCGTCGAGATTGTTATTAGATCAGTTTGGTTATTAGATCAGTAACACCAGCACAATTAAATCAGTTTGGTTATTAGATTAAATCATGGATTATTATTGGAATATAATCTTTGATCACTTAATCTAAACCGTTGCAGGCCAGATTGTTTTTGAAGCGGATTTCTTCTGTTTCTAAACCGTCGTGTGGCCAAGGTGAGGGTGGTATTTGCGGATAACAGTAACATTTTTCCTTATGTACTCTTCAATAGTTGTTGAGTATAGACTCAAGAATTGTTTGTTGATTGAAAATGTTTGTGGGGATTTGTGTGCATGGTAAAATAGGTTGATAGTAACATGATATATGTGAATTACATTAGTAATATGATTTGATGTGATGAACTAGTGTATATATTATATTACATAATAATTATGAATGTATAATGAAAATGAGAAAGGAAATGGTACTTGAGGATGTTTGACTGTAATGGACCGACAGGTTCATTTCAGGTCATAAACCGCTGACGAGCAGTACGGGAAAAATCGAGCTATGGGCCATGGTCTTCCAGGAATGGGGTTTGTGAGCCAGAAAAAGTGATAACGGCCAAACCTATAAGGAAAGTAAACCTTTTTTTAATTAATGTAAGAAACAAAAATGCTTGAAAGTGGTAGTTTCCACGGAAATGCATAAAATAAGATGAAAGTTATTGAGGAGAAATAAGTTGTTTGCTTGTTTGTTTGAATGATAAACATTCTGAATCTATGCCAACTAATAGTTGTTGATTATATTTGGAACGTTATTACTGTATATCGAGTGTGCAAAGTTTGATCTCATCACTGAGTAAACTTGTTTACACACTCTCTTATTTCCCTTTTTTCCGGGTTAGTAAGTTCAAGAGTTGCAGTTTGAAGTTTGTTTGTTGGTGAATTATAAAGAAAGAATCGTTTTTGGCCAGATCGGATGGATTACGTGTTGTTCCGTCTTTTGAGACGGTATGGGTGTTATACTCTACTTCACCTGGGACCTCATAATCCCTCTTGTCCTTAATAACAAAAGGGTGACCTCTAGTGGGCAAGTTGGTTGGGTTATTGATATCAAATCTGATGGTTAAACCCTCAGCTGTGTTCAAACTGATCAGCCATTCCTTAACATCAATAACAGCTCCTGCAGTGGCTAGGAATGGTCTCCCTAGAATGATAGGGTCTTCTAGATCCTTATCCATATCTATAACCACAAAATCAGTAGGAATTCTGGCCTTGCCTAACTTGACTGGAAAGCTTTCCAATTTACCAACCACATCCCTATTTAATCCATCAGCTAGACTTATGTAGAGGTTGCTAGCCTTGAATTCAGTATGCCCAAGCTTTTGTGCTATAGAGTAAGACATCACACTGATAGATGCTCCCAGATCACACAAGCATTTGTTGAAGTGTAGATAGCTGAAGGAGCAAGGCAGATTGAATGGACCTGGTTCATCAAGTTTAGTTTGGATAACAACTTTCTCAATCTCCTTACGATCCCTCTTGTCCTGATTCTGAGTCTTCTGCTTTGATATCTGATAACTCTCTAATTTACATGTTTTTAGCATCCTTTTTTGTCCATATTTTGCATTGTTCATACTCTTAACTTAGCATTTTTAGGTCATTAACTGTAGGAATTCCCTTTTAGACCATTTAGGGTCTTGCATTTTTGCATTTGCATGTTTTGGATGAAAACAGGTGCTAAAGAGCCTAAAATGGAGAAAAACAAGGACAAACCCGAGCATCTACCCGAAGGAGCCATCAAGCTGGAAGAACAAGTCCGAACCCCAACACGATCAAGGTTGATCCAAGAACCGGAAGAGCTACCCGAAGATCTACCCGAGGAGTAACCTGACTTCACCCTACCTGGGAAGCTAGGTCAAAGGGATTTCCATATATAAAACCCTCCTCTCCTAGCTCGCAAAGGAACACGCCGCAGACCCTCAAACCAGAGAGTGAGAGCTTCTGTGAGAGAACTGAGCGACTCAAACACTTTTCCTTTCGTTTTTATATTTTCTTTCATAGTTTTTATCGTTTTTCTTAGATTTCTATCTTGTACTCTTTCTACTCTACTCTACCGTTTATTATAATGCAATTTTCATTCTTATTCGTTGCTTTGTTTCTTGTTATTATGTCCGAGTAGTGTAGTAAAGTTTCTAGGGATGCGATAGAGGATTTTGTGTTCTTGATCGGTTAGGATGCCTTAGTTTGATTGTAAATGTTTGATAGATTTCCTTCTAGGTTGGTGTTCTTAATGCTGTCAAAAGACCGAGAGGTTGAGATTAGATCTAGGGTGTTTTACCACCGAGAGGTGTAGATGAGATGCTTGAATCAACCAAAGCTAGAGGTTCACTCGCTCTGCGAAGCTTTCATATTTTAATTGTTTGCATTTTCTTTCATTACTCGACCACTTACCTGATCATGTACACGATAACCTATATCGAGTAATACGTCGACCTGTTCATATCCCATTTGCTTACTCGATCACCCCACACGACCCTGTACTCGATTGCTTGCATCGAGTGCTTAGGTCGTGTGGTTTCTTTGTTTATATTCTTTTCTTTCATTCATTTTAGGACTGTTAGATTAAAACCCTATCTGCTTGGCTTGACTTGTAACGTTCTGATCATATCCTTCCAGCTAGCAATAGACAACCATTTGGATTGATAACCTTTGTACTACAACTGCATAGGGAATTGATACCCTGGGTGAAAACCTGTTTATCAATTTGGCGCTGTTGCCATTTGGTTGATTTTATTTTGCTACGTCTAGGATTTCAGCACTTGCTAGATCAAGTTCTTTTTGTCTATATTCGTTCGGAATATGACTTGTCTGCTTTCGCTCTTGTTTGTTTTGAATCTCAGGTACAACGCGAGCACCCACCCGACCCGTCACTCGATCACCTGGATCGAGTAGACCCTCGTGTACACACTCGGACACCTACCTGTGCATGAAAACATGATCCAGAGGTAACCAGAACCTGAGTCCTTTCATCGACAACATCGACAGACCAAGGCTACTCAGTCAACAACAAGTTCAATAGGAACCAACAATCATTGAGGAGACGATGAATAATCAGAACGGTCCACCAGCTCCTCAAGCAAGGACCAACATAGGAACAGGAGACGCTCCACCTACTCATACTCAAAGGAATGGCATTGTGCCACCTGCTGTCCAGAACAACAATTTTGAGATCAAGAGTAGTCTCATCCAGATGATACAAAGTAATAAGTTTCATGGTTTGCCAATGGAGGACCCATTGGATCATCTGGATGAATTTGATAGGCACTGTAGCCTCACTAAGATCAATGGAGTTAGTGAAGATGGATTCAAACTCAGGCTTTTCCCATTCTCTTTGGGAGACAAAGCACACATCTGGGAGAAATCACTCCCTAAGGAGTCCATCACCACTTGGGAAGCGTGCAAGAAGGCATTCCTGGCCAAATTCTTCTCCAAATCCAGAACCGCAAGGCTGAGAAATGACATTTTCGGCTTTGTTCAGAAGAACAATGAAACGTTTAGTGAAGCTTGGGAACATTTCAAGGGATACACTACACGATGTCCACATCACAGCACACTTTAGAGAGGAGTGGTACCCAAGATACGGATGTTGCTGGACACTGCAAGCCATGGTAACTTCCTCAACACGGATGTTGATGAAGGTTGGGACCTAGTGGAGAACTTGGCCAAATCTGATGGCAATTACAATGAAGAATACGATCGCTCTGTGCGATCTAAAGGAGAGGAAGATGTCAAATACAAGAGGGACATGAAAGCCCTCAATGACAAGCTCGATAAGCTCCTCCACCAGAAGAAGCATGTTTATGCACTATCAGAAGAAGAGCAGTTTCTACAACAAGATGGGGAGACTATACAGATAGAGGATGTCAACTACATCAACAACCAAGGAGGTTACAACAGAGGGTACAACAACTACAAGCCGAATCCAAATCTGTCTTACCAGAACCCGAATGTTGCCAATCCTCAGGACCAAACTTACCCATCTGCATTTCAAGGGAACCAGGTACAACAGATGCCTTTTGTCTAGTACAACCAAGGCTATGCACCTAAGCAGCAGTACTCTGGAACCTACAACCAACCACCTGGATTCCAACAACCTCACAGTCCGCAGAACCAATCACAGGAAGCTGAGTTACGTGGCCTAATTTAGCAAATGATTCAGAATCAGGCTTCAGCATCTATGGACATCGCAAAACGGTTTGCGGAGATTAGCAACAAGATTGACTCAGGATACAATGATCTGAACGCCAAGTACGAATCGCTCAACACTAAAGTTAGATACCTGGAGGGCCACCACAACAACCAACCAGCTCCAAAGATTAACCAACTCCCAGGAAAGGCTGTTCAAAACCCTAAGGATTATGCCACTGCCCAAGCCATCTTCCTTGATGATGACTATGGGGACTACCTCACTGAGGACAGTGATAATCAAGATGGGGAGGATATGAATCATCCAATGAAAATTGAGGCCAAGTACTATATATCCGAGTATGAACCCGAGCCTTCACCCGAAGAGACTGATCGAGTTAATGATCGAGCACTGGTTCGAGAATCACAAATTGAAGAACAACCCGAGGTGGAACCCGATGACCTACACGATTATGGTGATCAGATGATGCATCGAGTAGATGTTGAAAAGAGAGATCAGCCTCAACCACCTACAACAGCAGAAGGGGAGCTAGAGGAGAGATTCAATGCTGCACTTGACATCCAGCTGGAAGCGCTTGCAGAGCGAATGACTAAGTGTAAAGCTCCACCACCTAAGCTTTTGCCACCACACGAACTTCAGGAGGAAGTTGCCAAGGAGGCAGATCGGTTGGAGAATGAGGTTAAGGAAGCTATCAAGGAGATTGGGTTTGAGATTCTTAGGAGTGGAGTGTGCTTAGATCATGAGCTGCGAATAGAGGAAAAACTGGACGAATCTTCAAGAATTGTTTGTGCGACCTTGGAGCTTCAGTTAGCATTATGCCGCTGTCAGTAGCCAACAAGATGGGATTCACCAGTTTTAAACCAAGTAATCTGTATTTGGTTCTGGCTGATAGAACAGTGAGGCATCCGATTGGGATCCTGGAAAATCTGCCTCTCAGGATTGGAAGAATGGAAGTACCTACTGACTTTATGATCCTTGATATGGATAAGGAACCAGAAGATCCACTTATCCTAGGGAGACCATTCTTGGCAACAGTTGGTGCTGTGATCGAGGTAAAGCAAAGCAAAATCAGAATAGAGCATGGTGAGCACTTCAAGATGGAATTTGATGTGAAGAAGGGGATTAAGAGGCCAACCATTGATGGTCAAGCTTTTTCTACTAAGACCAAGCAGAGGAAGGTGCAACATCTTGAGGAGGTCAACACCACATTTGCCTTAGAACCTAGACAAAACCTGGAGAATCTGTTGAACTAGCCCGCTACAGTGGAGAGGATTCCAGAACCTCTCCCAGATGTATCCCATGCTTAGGGAGCATGAAGAGTCAAGCTTAGAGACTTTAAACAAGCTCACTTGGGAGGAAGTCCCAAAGGTATATTTTAAGGTTATTTGTTTTATTTATTTTTCTCTTTTTGCAAATTTATATATAAAAAAAAAACAAAAAAAAAAAAAATGGAAAAGTTGAAAAGAGGAAATTGGAGAACCCGAGGGTCAACCCGACACCGTACTCGACGCGCCTGATCGTGTCCATGCTCGGGTGGCGAGTGGAGTCCGAATTCCACAAGCAAGACCACTCTCGGCGAAGCCCACCAACCAAACCCTACTATATTTAAGGGTTTCGAAACCCTTCTCCCTCATTATCACCGATAAATTGTCTCTCAACCCTAGAGTTTCTTTAGCTTCCAAAGTTTATATTCTCTCTCAAACTCGAGATTCATTCGATTTACTTTGGGAACTAACCCTATTAACTTTGGAGTTTAACTTTTTCTTCTCAAGGATTCAAACATGGAGCCAATTGCGAAAACCTACCAAAGGAAGGGAAGAAGATCAACCTCCACCGCTGCTACAACCGGAGGTGATGCCATCGAACCTCGAGAGTCCCAAGGGAGAGGAAACGTTCAGCATTCCCAACCGCTGGCTGGACGTTTTGCCTCCCCAACCCGATGCTCAACCCGATCTGTCACCCGATCCAGCGCTCGAGCCACTGATCGAGTAGACCACCGAGTTCGCTCACCGAGCCCAATGGCAAGTGCTGTTCGCCGATCTCCTCGACGTAGGGACCTGTCTACGTCCGAAAGAACCCTTACCGACCCCATGGAGGTCAATTCTGATGTTGGAGGAGAAGAGCAAGGGGAGATCCAAACCTCTCGATCAAGGAGCAGAGCTGCGATTGCAAGAGGAAAGAGACCGGCTTCAGAGAAGGCTGAGAGGGTAGCTGAGAGGGCAGTTGAGGAAGAGGATCAACAAGCAGAGGAGGAGAACCGAGAGAGAGAAGAGGAGCAGAGAGAGAGAACACGCCAAGCCTCGCGGAGGCTGAAGCAAAAGGAGGTGGAGACTCCGGAAAGACTCTTCAAAGTCTTCTGGAAGATGACCTTTGTCGGTACCCGATTCCCTCACCGTGAGACCATGAAGCAGTCGCTAGAGATGTTGAGTTCTTTTTCGACATGTGCCACCTGGGCCAAATGATGCGATCCCACCCTGAAACCTATGAGGAGGAGACGGTCCACTTTCTTTCGACCCTGAAGCTGCACTATTTTGAGGACCATCCGACCCCACTACCCGATGGGGGGATCAGGTTCATCACCTTCTCCGTAAGGAACAAGGAGTACTGACTCTATTTCGAAGAGCTGGAAACGCTGTATGGGTTTAAAGCTGGCAGTGGAGAAGGAATGGAGGTTAGCAAAAAAGAGATGAGGTCCATATGGCTGACAATAGGAGACAAGCTCCCCTACAAGTCCACAAGCTCCAAATCTGCCCAAATAAGGAGCCCTGTCTTGAGGTATTTTCACAAGTCCCTTGCATGCACTCTTTTTGCTAGAAAAGAGACTGGGAATGTGAACGATCATGAGCTTCAACTGCTGGATATTGCATTGTGTGGAGTTTTGGATAATGCTAGGGATGGTACACCACTAGTAGGAGATGTTGCGGACACTAGTATGTTGTTTGTACTACTCGATCAGTTCCTCTACCTAAAGTCATGGGCGATTAAGAGAAGAGAAGGAGGCGGAGAGATCTCCATTGGAGGACTGATTACACCGATTTTGGTGCCATGTGATGTGCCCTTGAAGGGAATAGTGCTCGAACCGAGATGGCTGGATGCGGATTACCTCGTGCTGGCGAGATTTCTGGCCCATGAGAGGCCTAATGATATGATGCTTTTCAAGTTCATCCATCCAAATGCTGGAGCTGCCCAAATGATCCTACCTAACGTCATGTGCACTAAGGTTTGGCTAGGAGACAACATTGACTTTGCACCACCTTTGGAGGATCTGTACAATCCAGAGGAGGAGTCCAAAGCTGAGAAGAGAGAGGAAACCGGGCAGAGACAAGGAGATAGCTCGGAAAATTTTGATTTTGAGGAGTATGTGTGCTCTCAAAAGCAAACGGTTGGAGTAAGGGAAGCCCACAAGAGGATCGGATAGCTGAAGAGGATGAACAAGTTTTTGGTGAAGATGGTAAAGGACCTCACTGGTTCGGTGAAGACTATGGGAGGTCAGATCAAGGAGCTGCAAGACAAGGCAAGCTGTGCCTCAGCTCCTACCTCGGCACAAGCACCAATTTGGATGGGGAGAAGCGGACTGCTAGGAGGAACTCGAGGACTGCCACCTCCAGAACCTTACATAGCATCATCATACGAGCCCCAAGCTGAGGAGAACATCACCAGACCTGAAGCATCGTGGAGAAGCCATTCAGACGCCTACCCGATACCCAACCCGATGGGATACACCATGAACTACCCGATGCACCCATCAAGCACCCAATCGGGTGATTACTCAGGTATTTTCCCTCCGCCTTACCAGATGCCATTCACGATGCTGTACACGATGCACCCTGCGAGTGGATACAAGGGTGATCATTCTGGACCTCTTCCGCCATTTCCGTCGTACTACCCGATGCCCTACATGATGAGCTACGCGATCCCACCCTCGATCAACCCCTCGGATGCTGGTCCGAGTAAGTCGTCCGTGCGTATTTCCGAGCTCTCTAACGAGCAAACACCGGCACCTGCTGAAGCCGGAGACGACCCTGGCTACATGTTGGCAAGTATGGAGGCTGCTGCAACCTCATTCTTCACCAACACATAAGGTACCAATTTCATCCGATCCTTGTATATAATATTGCATTTAGTTTTCTTTTACTTTGTGTGATTCTTGGATTCTTTTTCCAACTTTTATTTACACAGAGACTGTGTAATTTAAGTTTGGGGGAGGGTCCTAGAATATTTTTAACATTGCGTTTTATTTTCTTATTTCTAATTTTTGCATGCTAGTTTTTATTCATTTGAGTTTGCATCTATGTGCATTAAAAAAAAAAAAAATCTGAAAAATTTAAAAAAAAATAATAAAAAAAAAAATAAAAAAAGAGTGTTCATGTAGTTGCATTTACATATTAGGATTGAGCCTAGTTTGTTTCATATAGGATTGTTGCATTTGCATCTTAGGGGACAATGATTAAAATCAAAGCTTAGGATTGAAGCTATAGCCTTTAGTCACAGTTCATTGTTGCTAAATCAATCTTTGGAAAAAAATGAAAAACCTTTGCTTAAAACCTTGTGTCTTTTGAATGCTTCCTCCACTTGTTTAACATTAGCACATCTCTATATTATTGGATTTAATTTGAACTCTAATTGTCTTGCTTATGGAACTTGAATACTTGCTCATGGTAACTCTAAACTCGGGTTAGCACTCCATTTTACCAATCTTTTTCGTTTAACCCGATTTGCTTGTCCTACCCATGAACCCAAACCTTTCTTTCAAACCTTGTTGTGAATTGTTGAGTGAGACCTCTTTCATTGTGCTATAGGTTGTGAAACCTTGAGAGTATTGAGAACGACAATGAACTGCCTCTTGATTTAGCTAAGTTAGGATTTGAACTAGCTAATAGATTCTGTTTTGAAAGATGGGTGGTTAGTATGTTTATTTGGGGTTGGGTTCTGGAATAAAAAGAAAAGAACAAAAGTCTCTAAGGTTAAAATCAATTAGCTCTATATCTCTAAGTAAAAAAAAAGAGAAAGAAAAGATCTTGCTATAGTCTCCTAGAAAGAAAGAAAAATATAATATATATATATATATATATATATATATATATATATTAGGAGTTTAGCAAAGAAAAAAAAAAAGAGAGAGAGCTAGAAGTTTAAAGTTTAAACCTTAGGGAGTAAAAAAAAAAAAAAGGAGTCAAAATCAAGGATGTGGGTAGTATAATTCTAGGGGGTTTGAATAAAAAAAAAAAAAGAGAAAGTGAATGAGAAAAGGGTAGATCATCAAGAGTTAAGCTTTGTATGCCCAAATTGTTCTCAATCTTAGATAGTTTTCACAACTGTCTAGCATTTCTTCTTTTGAGAGAAAACCACCCAAAAAATTTGTTTGAAACCACCTTACTAAAAAGCCTTACCCTTGAAACCGATTGAGCTTGATTCACCTTCCATTTCCAAGAATTCGCCAAACACTTAATTGAATGTGAAAGAGATGTTCTCTATCTTTAGTTGGAGGTTGAACTAGATCGATGCATGGTAATAAGCATAGAAAAATATTTGTACGTATGTTGATTGATCTTAGCACCATTAAACTATCTTTAAGGACTATAGCTTGAATCCTTCGCTTAGCATATGAAGGTTATGAGTCCCCGCTTTCAAACCGCACCCTCTTACGTCCTTGCTAGAGGACTAGCAAGATTTAAGTTTGGGAGTCTGATAACTCTCTAATTTACATGTTTTTAGCATCCTTTTTTTTGTCCATATTTTACATTGTTCATACCCTTAACTTAGCATTTTTAGGTCATTAACTGTCGGAATTCACTTTTAGACCATTTAGGGTGTTGCATTTTTGCATTTGCATGTTTTGGATGAAAACAGGTGCTAAAGAGCCTAAAATGGGGGAAAACAAGGAAAAACTCAAGCATGTACCCGAAGGAGCCATAGAGCTAGAAGAACAAGTCCGAACCCCAACACGATCGAGGAAGATCCAAGAACCAGAAGAGCTACCCGAAGATCTACCCAATGAGTAACCCGACTTCACCCTCGTGTATCCCATCGAGTAGACCATCGGGCAAGTCTGGGAAGCTAGGTCAAAGGGGTTTCCATATATAAACCCCTCCTCTCCTAGCTCGCAAAGGAGCATGCCGCAGACCCTCAAACCAGAGAGCGAGAGCTTCTATGAGAGAACTGAGCGATTCAAACACTTTTCCTTTCGTTTATACATTTTCTTTCATAGTTTTTATCGTTTTCCTTAGATTTCTATCTTGTACTCTTTCTACTCTACTCTACCGTTTATTATAATGCAATTTTCATTCTTATTCGTTGCTTTATTCCTTGTTATTATGTCCGAGTAGTGTAGTAAAGTTTCTAGGGATGGGATAGATGATTTTGTGTTCTTGATTGGTTAGGATGGCTTAGTTTGATTGTAAATGTTTGATAGATTTCCTTCTAGGTTGGTGTTCTTAATGCTGTCAACAGACCGAGAGGTTGAGATTAGGTCTAGTGTGTTTTACCACCAAGAGGTGTAGATGAGATGCTTGAATCAACCAATGCTAGAGGTTCACTCGCTCTGAGTAAGGGATTAGATGAGTTTGGGTTTACTGACAATAATGAATCGATCTTAATGCTTGTTTGGTCATGTTTCTCCAACGAGAGTTGGGTATGGAAGTGATCAAGGTTGATTGTTGCTAGTGCGAGAGTGTGGTGACAAAGTTTTAGAGATTCATTGTCTAGGAAATATTTGCTTGAGGCATGTAAGGCATCTGTACTGGTCAAGAATACTTAAGATTCAATTACCCCATCCTTAGAAGCTTCCATATTTTAATTGTTTGCATTTTCTTTCCTTACTCGACCACTTACCCGATCAGGTACAAGATAACTTGTATCGAGTAATACCTCGAGCTGTTCATATCCCATTTGCTTACTCGATCACCCCACACGATCCTTTACTCGATTGCTTGCATCGAGTGTTTAGGTCGTGTGGTTTCTTTGTTTATATTCTTTTCTTTCATTCATTTTAGGACTTTTAGATTAAAACTCTATCTGCTTGGCTTGACTTGTAACGTTCTGATCATATCCTTCCTGCTAGCAATAGACAACCATTTGGATTGATAACCTTTTGTACTACAACTGCATAGGGAATTGATACCCTGGGTGAAAACCTGTTTATCAATATCTCAAGTAGCATGCCTTGGTAGAGAGGATATGGGGCATACTGTTCCAAAGCAGGCCCTCTCTCTTCTTCATTGTATTCAATGACAACCTCTTGTTTCAAAGCCATCACTTCCCTCTTTTTAATTATTTCCCTGAGTTCCCTCAGCTTTTGTTCCTTGAAACATGTTGGGAATGGCAGAGGTGGTTTGTAAGCAGGAGGGATGTATCTAACAGGTTTAACAGCTTCTGTGGCGACAACTCGATCAGTCACTCGATCGTGTGCTCGGTAGAGCACTTGGTCGAGTGTTATTTCTACGGGAGCAGCTTGATTAAACACTCGATCATGTGCTCGATCGTGTGTGTGGTCGAGTACATAGCCGTGTGGTTTTTCTGCTTCAATACGTTGAGTAAAACCTTTACTCTGAGCTTCATCTTGTGACAAATCCTCCCCAGCTTGAACCTCATTGTCCTCAGTGACAGCTTCCTCATAGAAATGGATAGCTTTTGCTGTAAACTCCCTTGGATTTTGAATAGCCTTACCAGGTAGTTGGTTTGGCTTAGGAGCTGATGTAGAAGTAATATTGCTCTCCATGAACTTGATTTTAGAATTCAAGCTCTCAAACTTAATATTCAGGTCATTATAAGAAGAATCCAGCCTTTGGTTTATCTCAGCAAACTTTTTGGCTTTCTCAAGCTGCCCATTTGCCTGTCCAAGTAGCAATTGCTGCATAATAGCTCTTAAATCTGGTTCCTGGGCTTGGTTGTCTGAAACCCTGGTGGGGGACACATCCAGCCTGGTAACCTTGTTGTTGCTGCTTGGGTACATAATTGTTGTGTTGTTGAGGTTGTTGAGGAGGGTAGACTTGATCTTGAGGGTTTGCTACATTGGTGCTTCTGTTGGAGAGGTTGTTGTTCTTGAACTGATTATAACCTTTGAAGCCCCCTTGGTTTTGCATATAGCAAATCTCAGCAAATTCATTCTCCCCATCTTGAGCTGGAGTCTCTTCTTCACCAAGAAAATGAATATTCTTTTGATGGCTGAGTAGAATCTTGTCCAACTTCTCATGAACAACCTTCAGATCCTTCTTATACTTCTCATCATGATAAGAAGTGACAAATCTTACAGTTCTGTCATAGTTTTCATTGTAGTTCCCATCAGATTGTGCCAAGTTTTCCACTAGCTCCCATCCTTCTTCTACATTCTTGTTAAGGAAGTTTCCATTAGAGGCTGTATCCAATAGCATTCTGATCTTTGGTAAGACTCCTCTATACAATGTGGAGAGTAGAGACTCATTGCTAAACCCATGATGTGGACATTGTGTTTGGTAGCCTTTGAATTTCTCCAATGCTTCACAAAATGTCTCATTGTTCTTCTGAGCAATACCAGAAATCTCATTCCTTAACCTTGTAGTTCTAGCATTAGAGAAGAATTTAGCTAGAAAGACCTTCTTACAAGCATCCCATGTTGTTATGGCTCCTGTTGGTAGTGTCTTCTCCCATAAGTGAGCCATGTCTCCTAGTGAGAAGGGAAACAATCTGAGCTTGAAGCCATCCTCACTAACACCATTGATCTTGGTGAGGCCACAGAGCCTGTCAAATTCATCCAAATGATCTAAAGGACCTTCCATTGGCAGACCATGGAATTTGTTTGCCTGAATCATTGTGATTAGCCCACTTTTCATTTCGAAATTGTTGTTGGCAACTGCAGGAGGTACTATGCGAGCTCTCTGGTTGTGTGTATTTGGAGCATCTCCTGCACCAATGTGCCTTGTCCCTGTTTGCCTGAATCATTGTGATTAGCCCACTTTTCATTTTGAAATTGTTGTTGGCAACTGCAGGAGGTACTATGCGAGCTCTCTAGTTGTGTGTATTTGGAGCATCTCCTACACCAATGAATGAATGAATGCTAACAAACAAACAAACATACATAAGTATGGATGATCAGAATGTAATGCAAGGTGTTTCAATACCCTTATGATGTTAGGGTTATGGGTGTGGGAGTCCCAACAAGTGGAGTCCTTGGTGGAGGCGTTGCTCTTGCTGACTTGTTAGTGCAAGTGTTAGAGAGGTTGCTGGCGGTGGCACCGGCTCAGGCTAAGGTAGTACTGCCTGTGGTGGTGGAGGATCAGCAACTAGTGGCTGCGGGTGCAGGGACTCATGCTCTTTATGTGTCTATGGTGAGAGAGATGTGTATCATCGGTACTAAGCGGTTTCAAGGTTTTGCTGATCCTACTGTTGCAGATGCGTGGAGCACAAGAGTGGAACGTAACTTCCAGTATCTCAGATGTCCTGAGGAGTTTTGGGTGGACATAGGGGTCTACAACCTGGTTGATGATGCTCAGTTTTGGTGGAGGTCAGTGGCTGCTAAAAGAGTGCAGAGGAAGATGTCTTGGGCTGACTTCATCGAGGAGTTCAACCGCAAGTATTTTCGAAGAGAGTCATTAGACCGATTGGAGGTGCAGTTCCTACAGTTATCATAGGGGACTCTGTCAGTGCGGGAGCTGGACTTGGAGGTCAGTCGGCTTATGATGTATGGAGGTTAGTGATATGTATATATTTTACCTTGTTTAACCACTATTTATTCACATTTTTACATGTTTATTAGCTTGTTTTGTTACTTTCATATAGTTTAAGGGCTGTTTGTGCATTAGAGTAGGATTTGCATTGTATTTGCATTGTTTCTTGTTTAAACACGTGAATTGGACTCAAGAAGCATGGAAATAGCATCTGGGATGAGAGGAGAGCAACCATTGAAGCAGATAGGAGTTGAATCAAGGAGAAGACCAACAAAGCATGAAGCACTCGACCACCACTACTCATGCACTCAAACGTGTGCTACTAATGGACTTAACCGGTGGGGAGCAGAAGGATGGACCACTCGACCAAGGCCACTCGACCGCTTGTGGTCAAGTACATCGAGTTGACTTTCTATTTTGTCAGCTAGCCAAATCAAGGCTTCCTTCCCTCCCTATATATACCCCTCGTACCCATGGCTGCCAGAAGACCCTCTTTAGGCAAAAAAGTTCCTGTAGCCACCAAAAAAAACCTTAGTTCTTACCCCTTTTATCATTTTGCCACTTTTATTTACTGTTTTTCTCATATTTTAATATCTTGTAAGTCTCATAACTTTCCGGGTATTGAGAATCTGAGTTTGCTTCTTTATATTAAGTTGTTGTTCATCATCTCATCTATCTTATCGTCCTAGTTTCATTATTTTCTGGGTTTATGTTCATCATCATCATGTTTTGTCCATCTGAGTAGTGAGTTAGGATTCTGGAGATGGATTAGGCTGGTTAAGCTTGATTGTTTACATATCTCTTCTGGGTTAGATGTGCTCTAAGAGGGTAAGAACAGATCTTAAGCTTCCTTGCATCATGCTTATCCCAAGAGATTGGTTGTATAAAGTGATTTTTGACAAGTTTTCCTCTTGTTTAATTTACATTCATCATTGTTTACATTCTGCATTTTACATTATTGGCTTAGGATTGTTAGAAATCAACCATTTTCATATTTGGCTTAACTTGAGTCCATGTTACATCTTGATTGCATGCAACACACACTTTATGGATTGACATCCTTTATGTTACAACTACATAAGGGTATTAAAACACCTTGCTTCCCATTAGATAATCTTTGCTTATGTCTCTGATTGCATGTTTGCATACATTCATTCATAAGTAGATACTTGAAAAAGTTCTTGTTTCAATTGGCGTCATTGCCATTAGTGTGTTTATTTGTGTCATTTGAGATTAACAAAGATTCAAGATTAAGTTTTGTTACTAATTGTTCACCACTGTCAAGTTCTTGTTTTGGTTGGTTGTTTTGAGTTTCAGGTATCCACTCGAGCTAGCACTCGATCGTGTGCCTTTTAACTCAGCGATCAAGTACCAACAACGAGTTTCAGTCAGTCGACCAGTAGCTCGAGCCAGCACTCGATCGTGTGTTAATCTGAGCAGATGATCGAGTTGGTTGATGCAGACAAGATCAAAAGGAAACCAGAACCTAGAGAAGTACTTTGAGCATATAAACTGCCTACCCAGGGACTTGAGGCAGCATAAAACCTGGATCTACCAAGAACAAGAATAACAATTGCTGATGGATCCACCAATGCACCGGAATCAAAGGCCAAGGCAGATTGGAGCAGGAGATGCTCCCAATACACATACAGAGAGAGCTGGCATAGTACCTCCTGCAGTTGCCAACAACAATTTCGAAATGAAAAGTGGGCTAATCACGATGATACAATCCAATAAATTCCATGGATTGCCAATGGAGGATCCATTGGATCATCTGGATGAATTTGATAGGCTTTGTGGCCTCACAAAGATCAATGGTGTGAGTGAGGCTAGCTTCAAGCTCAGGTTGTTTCCATTCTCTCTAGGAGACAAAGCTCATCAATGGGATAAAAAAGTTCCAACAGGTGTTATAACCACATGGGATGGATGTAAGAAGGCTTTCTTAGCTAAATTCCTCTCAAATGCCAAAACAGCCAGATTGAGGAATGAGATTTCAGGCTTTGCACAGAGGGACAATGAGACCTTTTGTGAGGCTTGTGAGATGTTCAAGGGCTACCAAACACAGTGTCCACACCATGATTTCAGTAATGAGTCACTGTTCAGCACACTGTAGAGAGGAGTTCTGCCAGAGATAAGGATGTTGTTAGACACAACATCAAATCGAAACTTCCTCAACAAGCATGTAGATGAAGGATGGGAACTAGTGGAGAACTTGGCTAAATCTGATGGGGACTACAATGAGGACTATGATAGAACAATAAGGTTTGTTGATTCTGCACAAGATGAGAAGTATAAGAAGGACTTAAAGATTGTTAATGACAAGTTAGACAAGATTCTTCTTAGTCAACAGAAGAACATTCACTTTCTTGGTAAGGAAGATACAACAATTCAAGATGGGGAGAATGAAATAGTTGAGCTGTGTTATGTGCAGAACCAAGGTGGTTTAAAGCCCTACAACCAATTAAAGCCAAACAATCTGTCTTATAGGAGTACAAATGTGGCAAACCCACAAGACCAAGTCTATCCATGATGTTCATATATTTTACCTTGTTTTCCCTTAGTATGTTCACATCTTTTGCATGATTTTTTATCTCATTTTTCCATTATTGCATAGTTTTAGAACTGTTTATGCATTAGAGTAGATTTGCATTGCATTTGCATAGTTTCTTGCATAAACAAGTGATTTTAGATCCTAAGGAGCATGGGAGGAATGCTAAAGAAGATTGAAGCTGTCAAGTGAAGAAGACAAGGGATTTAGAGCTGAAGAATCAAGGTCCGGAAGTCCAATCGACCAGAAACTCGACCGTGTGCGGAGATGGACTCGACCGGATGGAGGAAGTAGAAGAAGAGGTCACTCGACCAGCTACTTGACCGAGCACCTAGTCAAGCTGACCGAGCCGCCCTTCTACTTTGTCCTTTAGCCTTTTTAGGGCTTCCTCTCTTTTTTCTATATAAGACCTTGTACATGCAGCCACCAAAAAGAGAGACCACTTTAGAGAGAAAAATCTAGACCTAGTATTTTACCCTTTAGGGTATTTTCTACTTTTTGCTTTTTCTCTTATTTTTAGATTCATTAGCAACTTTTGCATTTTTATAAGAAATCTTTGATACTTGCTGGTTTAATAACTTTCAAAGTATTAAGAATTTGAGTTTGATTTCTTCTTCAATATTGTAGATCTTCATCTCAGCTTTCTATTAATGCTAGGTTGATTGAATTATGGGTTTATGACTTTGTTCATCATGTTTTGTGTTTGTGAGTAGTGGTTTAAGATCTTGAGGATGGATTAGGCTGGATAAGGGTTATGGTTGTTTAGATTGGTCAAGCTTGATTGTTTAATATCTCTTCTGGGTTAGATATGCTCTATGCTATTCTTATACTGAGAGGGTAAGGGTAGATCTTAAATTTCTCAGCATCACACCAATGTCTAAGTTGTTAGATAAGGCTAATAATAGAGATTATCATGAAGCATGCTAAGAGATTAGATGTTTACTATGATTTTTGACATTGATGATCTGGTTGTTTAATGCCAGCTTTGATATGTAATAGCTAGTGAGAACTAGGTCTAAGAAGTATCTTTGCTTGATTGTTATTGTCATGAGAATGGATTAACATGTATTAGAAGATCATTGTCTAGAGATAGCTCATTGTTGATTGAGGTTTGTTGACCAATTGAAACAAGAACTTTTTCAGCTATCTACTTATGAATGAATGAATGCTAACAAACAAACAAACAGACATAAGTATGGATGATCAGAATGTAATGCAAGGTGTTTCAATACCCTTATGATGTTGTAGCATAAATGATGTCAATCCATAAAGAGTGTGATATGTAAGCAGTCAAGATGTGATCAATGCATTCAAGTTAAGCCAAATATCAATATGGTTTTGATCTATCAACCTAATGACAATTATGAAATGCTAAATGTAAAGTAATTATTCTAAGATTAGGTTCTATTGCTCCTTTGATCACTACTGATTCGAATTCTTCATCTGCTTGGTTGTTTTGAATCTCAGGTACCAACTCGACATACAACTCGAGCTACCACTCGACCATTTGCACGATCGAGTACCTGATCGAGTCACAAGCCGAATTCAATTAGTCTTCTCGTCTCAGTCAGTTCGACCTTCAACTCGAGCCAATGCTCGACCGGGTGTCTGTTCGAGTCAGTAATCATGTTTCAAAGTAGTATGTTCCATTATGTACCCAAGCAACAACAACCAGGATACTAGGCTCAATTGTGTCCCCCTCCAGGGTTTCAGACCTCACAAGCCCAAGAACCTGACTTAAGAGCTATGATGCAGCAATTTTTACTTAGACAAGTAAATGGGCAGATTGAGGAAGCAAAGCAGTTTGCTGAGCTGAACCAAAAGTTGAATTCTTATTCTAATGACCTGAATAACACATTTCAGAGTCTGAACTCTAAGGTCCAGTACATGGAGAGCTACATTGCTTCTACTTCAGCTCCTAAGCCAAACCAACTTCTTGGAAAAGCTATTCAAAACCCAAGGGAGTTCACTGCCAAGGCAATCTTTGTTACTGAGGAGAATGTCACTGGGGTCAGTGAAAATCAAAATGGGGAGAATATTCAACAAGTTTCAGCTCAGAATGAAGCAGAAGATAAAGCAGCGCAGGCACTCGAAAGTGCACTCGACTCAGCACACGATCGAGCACTCGATCGAGTGCATGATGAAGTCACTGGTCGAGTAGAACCCACCGAGTCTGTTAAGCCCACCAAGTACATTCCTCCAGCATATAAACCACCTCTGCCATTCCAGGACGTTTCAAAGAACAAATGATTAGGAAGCTCAAAGAAAAGATTGAGAAGCAGGAACTGATGGCCATTCAACATGAAGTGACTGTTGAGAAGAAGAAAGAGGACAATGAGGATCAAGATGGGGAGGATTTGTCACAATACAAGGCTCAGAGTGAAGGTTTTACTCAGCATATTGAAGCAGAAAAACCACTCGACCGTGTGCTCGACCACGCACACGATTGAGCACACGACCGAGCGCCAGATCGAGTTGATCCTGCAGAAGCTGTTAAGCCTGTCAAGTACATTCTCCTTTGCCATTCCCAGGACGTTTTAAGGAACAAAAGCTGAAGGAAATCAGGGAGAGTATTGAAAAGAAGAAAGCCATTGCTTTGCAACAAGAGGAAGTCATTAAAAAGAAGGAAGAAGAGAGAGGACCTGCTTTGGAACATTATGCTCCATATCCTCTCTACAAAGGCATGTTACTTGACATATCCAAGCAGAAAGCTCAGAATTAAGACAGGAGAGATCAAGAGGAGATTGGTACAGTTGTTGTTCCAACAAAACTTGAAGATCCAGGTCCATTTAATTTGCCTTGCTCCATCAGCTACCTACACTTCAACAAATGCTTGTGTGATCTAGGGGCATCTGTTAGTGTCATGCCCTACTCTATAGCCGAAAAGCTTAGACACACTGAATTCAAGCCAAGCAATCTCTACATAAGTCTAGCTGATGGTTCAAATAAGGATGTGGTTGGTAAATTGGAGAGCCTCCTAGTCAAGATAGGCAAGGAAAGAATTCCTACTGATTTCATCATTATAAAGATGGATAAGGAGTTAGAAGATCCAATCTTGCTTGGGAGACCATTTCTTGCCACAGCAGGAGCTATCATTGATGTTAAGGAAAGGCTGATAAGGTTGAACATAGATGAAGGTTTGACCATGGACTTTGATATCACAAATCCATCTAACCAGCCAACCATTGGAGGTCAACCATTTAAGATTGAAGATAAGGCTGATTTTGGGGTTTTGAGAGAAGAAGAGACTTCAAAAGCTAAGGTCTCATCTCATAACGAATCAGTCCAACATCTCAAGGATTCAGTTCAAGTGTTAGCTGGTTTAGTGAAGGATCTTCAAGGGCAACTCAACAAGAGGTCTTTGAAGAAGGCAAGACCAAGGATCAAGCTTAAGAAGAAACAAAGTTCAAGTTTTAAGGAGATAGTGATCAAGAAGCAACACCAAAGAGATCAAGTAGTACCAGGGAGGATTTCATCACCTCCTTGGCCTCCAAACCAAGCCTGAAAAGGCATCAAAGGTCAAGCTTAGTGACTTTAAACAAGCTCACTAGGGAGGAAGTCCCTAAGGTATCTATGTACATATTGTTTAGGGTTTTGGTATTTTGATCTTTGTTTTGGTGTTTTCATGGTCAGGACAGCAAAAGAGTCTGAACAGAAGAAGAAAAGAACATTCGGTAACCAACTCGACCATCCCACTCGACCGGGCATTTGACCGAGTACCAGTCGATGGCCATAGTTGAGTTGCCTCCTTCCCCACCTCCAAGTCAGCAACAAGATCTCAACTACACTTATGAAAGCATGAATGAGGATGTGGACAACTTCTTCCACCAACCATGAGGTACCAATTTCACCTTATCATTGTATATAACATTGCATATCTAGTTTTATTTTGTTTAAAGTCTTGAATCCTCTTTTAAATTTCTCTTACACAAGGGGCTGTGTAATTTAAGTTTGGGGGAGGGTTTGAGATAGTATTTGATGCTGTGTTTTTTTTTCTTATTTCAAATTTTTAGCATAATCATGTTAGTACTTGCATTTCACCTAAGGCATTGAAAAAACCTAAAAATTTGAATTTTTTTGCAAAAATCTTTACAAAAACAGAGTGTTCATGTAGTTTGCATTGCATATTGGCACCTTGTTTAGCGTGTTTAATGTAGGACTGTTTCATATTTGCATTAGGGATCTATGATGAATTTTGCTTTGTTAGCTTGTTTAAATTCACTAAACTAGGATCAATGCCCAAGTTAATAGTACTTTGATGCTAGTTGAGTGGTTAGAAGCATAAGGTTGAACCAACTCTTGAATTCCTGCATTGTATTTGGTCTAAATTGAAGCATGTTGTGATTTGATACCATTTCCTATTTATAAGAACCTAATATTGACTTTTAATTATCAATTTGTGCATTGCTTTAAACTCATGGATACCATATACATATTTGGATCATCTTTTTCCTTTTTACCACTCTTGTTGATCCAAGTAGCTGATTTCACTTTTAAATCAGTTTCTCCTACCCCTAACCTACCCTTCTTTCAAGCCATGTTTATTCTTGAGTGTGTAAGGCCTTTTTGGGATTGAACTTGGTAGAAAGTGTTAGGTTTGAACTGACAAGAATATTGCCTTGTGTAGTTCTAGTTTGCAATTTTCAAACTAGATAGGACTAGGTTGTTTAATTGTTGGGTTTGGGACTTGGTTGTTTTGAAAAAGAAAAGAAAAGGGAAAAAGAGAAAGAAAAGGTTATAGTCTTTAGGAGGGGAATGTGTTTAAGTAAATATAAACTCTAGTGAAAGAATGGGAAGTAAGAGATTGTTAAAGATGGTTCTAATCAAAGAAAAGAAAGAAAGAAAAGAAGAGTCTTACAAAAAGCTTTTATGTCTTAAGATTGAGAAGTAAAGGGAACCATAGCAAATAAGAAAGAAACCCCATTCCACTAGTTGATTCAAATAAGAAACCTCTCCTAAGGCTTAAAAACAAAAGAGAAAGGGTATTTGAGAATAGAAGAAGACAAAGGGTAGAACTAGGATCATTTGGGTTTAGAATGATAGGATGAAACACTTTGGTTACTTTTGGGTAGATAAGGTTTTGTTCTTGTATTGGCAGTCAAGTCGTCGTATCCAGAATAGATCTTGTTGCTCATCTAGGCAAACCGTTTTGCGTCGTCCATAGCAGCGGATGCTTGGTTTTGTATCATCTGCTGAATTAGGCCACGGAGGTCAGCGTCTTGGGTTTGGTTGTGCAGGCCTTGTTTTTGTTGGAATCCAGGTGGTACAAGTGGTTGATTGTGAGAACTAGAGTACTGCTGCTTAGGAGCATAGCCTTGATTGTATTGAACAAAAGGCTTTTACTGGCCCTGATTCCCTTGAACAGCGGCTGGGTAGATTTGGTCTTGAGGATTTGCAACATTCGGGTTACGATACGATAGATTCGGATTCGGTTTGTAGTTGTTGTACCCTTTGTTGTAGCCTCCTTGGTTGTTGATGTAATTTATATCCTCTAGCTGAGCATTCTCTCCATCTGGTTGCAGAAACTGGTCTTCCTCTGAGATTGCATGGATATGCTGCTGCTGGTTGAGGAGCTTATCGAGCTTGTCATTGAGGGCTTTCATGTCTTGCTTATACTTGGCATCTTCCTCTTTAGTAGATCGCACAGTGCGATCGTACTCCTCATTGTAATGCCCATCAGATTGAGCCAAGTTCTCCACTATATCTGAACCTTCATCAACATTCTTGTTCCCAAACTTCACTGCACGTCTCATTGCTCTTCTAAACAAAGCTGGAAATGTCATTTCGCAGCCTTGCAGTTCTGGAGTTGGAGAAGAATTTGGCTAGAAACGCCTTCTTGCATGCTTCCCAGGTGGTGATGGACTCCTTGAGGAGTGATTTCTCCTAGACGTGTGCTTTGTCTCCCAAAGAGAATGGGAAAAGCCAGAGTTTGAATCCATCTTCACTAACTCCATTGATCTTGGTTAGGCTACAGAGTCTATCAAACTCATCCAGATGGTCCAATAGGTCCTCCATTGGCAATCCATGAAACTTGTTGCTCTGTATCATCTGGATAAGACTACTCTTGATCTCAAAGTTGTTGTTCTGGACAGCAATTGGCACAATGCCCTGTCTTTGAGTGTGAGTAGATGGAGCATCTCCTGCTCCTATGTTGGTCTTCTCTTGAGGAGCTGGTGGATCATTCTGATTGTTCATTGTATATTCAATTAATGTTGATTGTTGTTGCTGAACTCGTGGTTGTCGTATTAATCTTAGTCTATCGATGTTGTCGATGAAAGTACTCAAGTGTTGGCTACCCTTGGATCGTGTTTGCATGCACAAACAGGTGACCGAGTGGGTACACGAAGGTCAACGCGATCCAGGTGATCGAGTGACGGGTCGGGTAGGTGCTCGGGTTGTACCTGAAATTCAAAACAGACAAACACGAAAGTAAACAAGTCAGTACCAAACCAAAGTGTATAATAGAACTTGATCTAGCAAGTGTTGAAATCCTAAACGTAGCAAATTAAATTCAACCAAATGGCAACGGCGCCAAATTGATAATAAGATTTTCACTCAGGGTATCAATTCCCTATGCAGTTGTAGTACAAAGGGTTATCAATCCAAATGGTTGTTATGCTAGAAGATAGGATGCAATCAGAAACAAGCAAGTCAAGCCAGGCTAGAAATGGTTTTGATCTAACAATCCTAAAAGTAATAAAAGAAAGCAAATAAATGAGAACCACACGACCTAAGCACTAGATGCAAGCATTCGAGTACAGGATCGGGTGGGGTGATCGAGTAAGCAAGAACAGTATGAACAACTCGAAGGCATACTCGAAGCAGGTGATCGTGTACCTGTTCAGGTAAGGGGTCGAGTGATGAATAAAAATGAAAGCAATTAAAATACGAAAGCTCCTAAGGATGGGGTAATCGACTGGTAAATGTTTCTGACCAGTATGGATGTCCTTAGACAATGAATCTCTAAAATCTTGTTAAAACACTCTCGTGATAGAAAAAATCATCCTTGATCACTTCCCTACCCAACTCTCGTTGGAGAAACATGACCAAGCACGCAATACAAACCGATTCATTATTGTCAATAAACTCCTTACACATCTAATATCTTAGGCTAAGTGAGTAAATCTCTAACATTGATTGATTCAAGCATTTCATCTACACCTCTCGGTGGTAAAACACCCTAGATCTAATCTCACCCTCTCTGTTTGTTGATAGCATTAAGAACACCAACCTAGAAAGGAATTTATAAAACATAAACAATCAAGTTAAGACATCCTAACTGATCAAGAACACAAAATCGTCTATCCCATCCCTAGAAACTTTACTTCACTACTCGGAATTCATTGCAGAAAACATAAAAGTATAGATAAATGAAAATTGCATTGTCTTAAAAGATAAAGTAGAAGTAAAGAGTACAAAGTAGAAATCTAAAAGAAATGCAAAAAAGAAGTAAAATAAATCCTAACAAAATGGAAAAAGAGCTTGAGATGCTCTAGATCACTCTCAGAAGCTCTCGCTCTCTGGTTTGAGTGTCTGCGACGTGCTAGGGCGAGAGGAAGAAGAGGGGGGTTTATATATGGAAACCCATTAACCCTAGCTTCTCAGTCCTGCCCGAGGGTCTGCTCGATGAGGTGCACGAGGATGAGCTCGGGTTGCTCCTCGGGTAGGTCTTCGGGTTGTTCTTCCTTCTCTTGAATCCTCCTTGATCGGGTTGGGGTTTAGACTGTTCTTCCTGCTCAATAGCTCCTTCGGGTACATGCTCGGATTTGACCTTGTTTCTCCCCATTTTAGGCTCTAAAGCACCTGTTTTCATCCAAAATATGCAAATGCAAGAATGAAACACCCTAAATAGCCTAAATGTGAATTCCTACAGTTAATGACCTAAAAATGCTAAGGTTAGGGTATAAACAATGCAAAACATGGACAAAAAAGGATGCTCAAAACATGTAAATTAGAGAGTTATCAAAGTCACAAAGAAAAGACCGTTTCTTCCATCTCCATTGATTAGTGTCTTCTTCATATTCATCCTTTGATAGTCACGGTCTTTTTCTTTTACTTTTATTCTCCAAAGGTTTCCCAAAATCATTTTAAAAATCCTTAAGTATCTCAGATATTTCATATCCAGTCTAAATTATATTTGCAGTCCCTTCTTTTAATGTGTTGTCAAACCAGCCTTTTCTGTGCCGGTAAGGATGCCCAGGTCTAAGTCGCTTCCTATTTCTTAAGTACACATGCTTTCGACTGAACTTCAACCATCTAAAAGGTGTATCCTTCCCACATACATTACAAGCTTGTTTTCCCTTGACTTTACAACCAACCAATGTACCTAAGGCTGGATAGTCACTAATACTCCACAACAACAAAGCTTTCAGTGTGAAACTCTCCTTTAAGAATGAATCATAAACCTTAATATCTTCACTCCATAAATCTTTTAAGTCGTCTATCAATGGTGATAGATAAACATCAATGTTATTGCTTGGTGCAGTAGGTCCAAGAATCAGTAATGTTAACATAATGTTCTCTTCCCTCATGCACAATGTTGGACCCATGTTGTAGTAAACAAGCAAAACCGGCCATGTACTATACTTTGTATTCTGCATCGCAAAGGGGTTTATCCCATCAGTTGAAAGACCTAGTCTAAGGTTTCTTGGTTCAGCAGCAAACTTTAGCCATTTTTCATTCACTTGAGCCCAAGCTATTGAGTCAACAGAATGTCTCATTATACTATCTTCACTGCGATGGCTGAAAGGCCAATGTAAATCCTCAGCCATCCTTTTTGATCTAAACATCCACTTGAATCTATCCTTGATTGGAAAATATCTAAGTACCTTAGCTGGAATCCCCTTCTTCTCCTCACTGTGTGCTTATCCACCTCCCATCTTGAAGCATTACACCTTGGACAGCTATGCATTGACTCATACTCTTTCTAGTAAAGGATACATTCATTATTACATGCTTGAAAGACATCATAGCCAAAACCAAACATTTTTAGACATCCTGAGTAGAGTGGAGTTTCAGCTTCCTTAAGCCTCTTCCTAAAATCAAATTCTTCTTTGGTTTTCGCATCCTTGGTATCATCTCCATCATGCTTCCCAGAATCTGAATTTTTTGCACCATCGAAAAGGAATTTAAATAAGCTCATACGGTTCACATTCACTACTCGGTTCATCATCTATCTTAAGGTTCTTTATATCCCCATGTTTACTCCAACAAGTATTCATCTTGTTCTTCTGATCCATTCCCCTAACTACTAGATGCTCCAAACCATTGCCTATTGGTTTGCGGCACAGATTCCGACAATTTATGCAGGGACAAAACATTTCAACAGGATTACCCAAACTCTTCGATGATGCATAGACAAAAGAAGTTGCTCCTTGCTCATACTCAAGGCTATTCCTTGGTAGCCAAACCTAAGACTTATCCATACTACAAGAATCCACAGCTCCAACAACACAACACAAAAAAAACGAATCTCAGAAAACAATTTCTTAACTGTAAAATTTCTTCTCCTTCTGTTGAACTTGACTTCCGGAAATGAATTTCCCCAACGCTGAAAAAAATCAAAATCAAACCAATCTGAGAAACCCCCAATCTGAGTAACCCTAATCTGATAAACGAGAAACCAAATCGAAACAAGAAAACCCTAATTTGCTTAATAAAATCTAACCTAATGTTCTTCAATCGAATAGGCACCGAAAAAGCGTTCTCAGATCTGTGTGAAGCTAATGGGGAAATTGAGAGCTGACGATGTATAGATGATAGAGAGAGTGAGACTGAGAGAAGATTTGAAGAACAAAAGTAGAGAGTGAGATTGAGAGCAGATTTGAAGAAGAGAGTGAGATTGAGAAGAAGACGATGAAGAACACTCTTTCTCTCTATCTTTCGACAGTGCGATTTTTTTTTGACAGCATTAAGGCGGACACTTAGAATAATTTTCTCGGTATTGAGGCGGGCCTTTAGAAAAAATTTCCCGGTATTCAGTAACATAGCGTTTACTATGTTGTCTGTCCAAATTTTAGATTAAAAAAACATACACACTTTTTCAATTTTAAAGATTAACTTAATTATAGCGCTTACATTTAAATAAACGCTATAACATATTTCCAGCTAAGGAAACCATAGCATAACTGTGTTAATCGCTATATTCTAGTGCTATTAATACCCTATATTCTTGTAGTGCTGATGTTATGCTTGCGTTCCACAAGGTGTTTCACGTGTAAATGCTGAGGAAATGTCTTCACGAGGGTGATCAGTTGTTGGCTAAGATTCCTGAGGATCTTTAGCCTAACATGACTTTGAAGGCGAGACCTTTGAGGGTGTTCGAGACGAGAGTCAAGGAACTTCGGAGGAAGAAGAGGAGCATACTTGGGAGCCAGAGGCGAGGATGAAAGCAAGGTTCAAGAAGTGGTTCGAGAAGCAGGCCGCGACTTGAGCTTGTCTAGCCTAGTCCCACTTGTAGTCCGTGGCTGGAGCAGGAATGGAGTATTCTAGCCTATCTCTCTTGATGCTTGGTCGCTTAAGAGTTGTTGGTTGTGTGACTAAGTACCAAGATGAGGGTGGTGTTCGCGATATGATTTTCCGTGAATTGCACTGCTATTAGTGGAAAGTTACTAAAAATAGAAGTTACTAAAAATGGATGTTTCCATAAATGGAAAGTGTTGATGTAGATCTAGTCGGGAGATACTGCATGGCATCATACTTGTTTGCTCAAGGCCGTGTGGGCCCAACTCATGTGATACCGATAGCTCGATGGACCTTGTGGCCAGAGAGTGGGAGAGGTATGTTTGCTTCGGATGATGATCTGAGAGCGTGCTTTCTGGTTAGACCAGGTTGAATTAAATGGTTGCTTTAGTCTAGTTTGGTTTTTTTGGAATCCCTTACCCGTTGTATTTAAAGGGAAAGTCGACGAAGGGTTTGGAAAGCCGCTTTTTAGTTGTTTTGTCGCCGTTCAGAGAGGAAAAAAGGAGAAAAGTTTGAGATAGTGTTCTTGTGAGGTTTTGGGCTTTTCTTGGCTGTTTTGGTTAGATTTGTTGCTGTGGAAGGGAGTTTTGTTGCTAGAGACGAAGGATAAGATTCCTAAGGTGTTGGTTTCATCGTTTTTGGGTTAGATCTTCCTGCAAAAGAGGTGAGTGCATGACTATGGCTGATCTAAGCCTAAAATCTCTTTTTTTTTTTTGCTTGTTTGGTGTTGTTTTGGTGTTTTTCTTGTTTATTTTGAATGCTATAAGGTTTCAATGGTTTCTTGTTTGGTGTTGTTTTGGTGTTTGAATGGTTTCTTGCGGCCTTTGGGGGAGTTTTGGTTGGATTGGAGATGATTAGAAATGGAAACTTGACGTTCGGCTTTGAGCAGATCGTCTCTGCGGAGTCAGTGTCAATCGACACTAGGTGGGTGTCGGTCGACACCAGGTGGGTGTCGGTCGACACCAGGTGGGTGTCGGTCGACACCAGGTGGGTGTCGGTCGACACCAAGGAGGAGTGTCGGTCGACATCAACAGTCAGTGTTGGTTGACACCAGTATGGTGTCGGTCGACACTCATTTTTCTGATGCTTGTTCATTGGTTTTTTTGTGTCTGTTTGTGCTTGCTTAACATTGGAATCTCAGTTGCTTGTGTGTATAGCCCAGTAGATGGGAGGATTATTACCTCACTGAGTGTTTATGAAAACACTCATGCATCTCAATTTGTGTTTGCGGTGCAGGTAAAGGCAAAGTGTGATCGTGAAATCAAGGCGATGAGGAGGAGAATGTTCTAGAAGCTTGGTTGATTGTGCTCTAGATATTGTTAGATTGCTAGAGTTGAGTTGATAGAATATTGTAGGATGTTAGAATTTGGTATTGACTTTATTGGTTATTGGATTATTTCATTGTTGGGTTTTTATCGATTTAATGGTATTCTTAGGCTATCCGCTGTTGATGATTGATGTTAGGTTGTTAGAGGATATGGGACCACTAGAAATTATATTATATATATAAAAAAAAACGGAAGGGTTGTTTCAATCTCAGCCGCGATCTCCACAAGCTGCACCCTAGTGGTGTAGGTCCTCCCTCTGTAGTGGATCCTCAAGTTCTCACAAAGCACCATCATGAACCTCCTCATTTGAGCCGCCTCAGACTCCATCTCTCGGCCCCCATAAACCAAGAGTCGGTTTAACTCCACATCCAGCTCACGAATCGTCCGAGTCCCCTGAGACAACTGTAGAAACTGCACCTCCATACAGTCTAGCACCTCCCGAGGAAAATAACTACGGATAAACTCCTCCACGAGATCAACCCGCCCTCCTGGCAGCCACCGACCTCCACCCTAAATGAGCATTGTCTGCCAGGTGGTGGACCCCTATTTCCACCGTATACTCCTGAGGACATCTGAGAGACTGGAAGTTGCGTTCCAGCCTCGTCCTTAACGAGTCAGCCACAGTAGGGTCGGTACCACCTAAGAAATGCACCGTACCAATCCCACCCATCTCCCTCAGAATACTGACATACTGAGAATGAGCTCCCGCACTTGCAGCCAGTGGCTGCTACAACTCTACCATGGTAAGTTGTGTGTTTCATATGTTTTGTCCAAACTTGATAGTTCTGATTGTCACTTTCTGGAAGGTCACCCATCCTGACATTACTCCAGCTCAAGCATGCTTAAATCTGGAGTTCTCTCAAGATCCTTGACCGAAAAGATGAGTGCACTTTGATGACATAGGTGGCCAAATTAATTCTTTTAAACCTCTATGCAAGTCCCTGAAACTGGGGTGTCACAACCCAAACATGTACCCAAATGTGTGATCGTGCAAGAAGAACAACCCGGGACCTGAACCCGAACAAGAGAATCTAAGCTGAGAGGGACCACCGAAAGTCCAACTCGTTGAACAAGATAACAGCTGTTTCGGCTAGGTCAAAGGGTTTCCATATATAAACATTTTCCTATTTTCTCGACCATGACATGCCAACCAGGACAGAGAGAGAGCAAGATCTACTGAGAGAGATTGAGAGCTGATCTTATTTTCTGCTTTTACAACTCTTTTACATTGATTATGTATAAATTTTTTTTCCTTTTAATACATCATCTACCTTTGTTATATCCAATTCTTATTCGTTTATGCTTTTATGTCGATTATGATGCGATATGAGTAGTGAATCAAAGTTTCTAGGGATGAGAGAGGCTAGTATGTATTCTTAATCGATTATAAGGTTTTAGCTTGATTGATTTTATGAAAACACCCTTATGGATTAGTGTTCTTAATGCTAGTTTCAGAACGAGAGGTTGAGATTCTATCCTAGGCGTTTCCGCACCGAGAGGTGTTAGATGAAATGCTTTAATTAATTAATCCTATAGATTTATTCACTTAGCCTAAGAGATTAGATGAGTAAGAGATTTATTGACAATAGTCAACCGGATTTTAAAGTCTGCTTGGTCATATTTGTCCAACGAGAGTTGGGTAGGGAAGTGATTAAAGTTGATTGTTTCTACCACGAAAGTGGATTAGCAAGGACTAAAGATTCATTGTCTACATAACAGATTGCTTGAGGCATGTAAAACATTCTAGGTTGATTAGGAATACTTATGACCCAATTACCCAATCCTTAGGAGCTTTCTTATATTGATTTTTTAAGCTTTTATCTTTCACTCGACCCCCAAGCCGACCTGGTACTCGATCATCAGCATCATGTGGTGCCTCGAGTTGTTCATCATTCTATTCTTATTTTCTAGTCACTCGATCACTTACTCGATCCGGTACTTGGCTGTTTGCATCGTGTACCTCGGTGAGTAGTTCTTTGTTTTATTGTTTTTATTTCTGTTCATATTAGGTTGTTAGACAAAACCCCTTTCGTTGCTTGGCTTGACTTGCATAGTTCTGATTGCATAATATCTATTAACAACAACTATTTGGAGTGATCTTACTAGAGATGATCAGAAAGAGAAAAATTAGGTTATAAAACTTTGGGAGAAGTGGTATCAAATTTGGCGGAAGGTTAACCGGAGAAGAAGAAGAAAGAAGTGAAAAAGATTTTAGGGTTTTTGTTGTGGTGGGGTTTGAGCTCGCTCAAACTAGGTCTTCCGTATAGATGTATATAGATATATATACTTATTTAGCCTTGCAATTCTGTAGCAAATATTGCAACGGCTTTGCTAAGCGCCCTCGCAAATATGTCGCTGATACTAGGATTTTTTGTATTTATCCTAGCAGGTTCAACTACCCTTATGCATTGTAGTACTTAAGGTGTCAATCCTAATGGGATGATGATAATCATAAAAGATGCAATCAACATAGAACAAGTTAAGCCAATTAAAAAATGGGGGTGGTATATATCAACCTAATGAAGCAGAAATGAAATGCAATAAAGTAAACAACTTAAAGAAGTACTAAGAAGAAATTAAGCTATAAAGCAAGTGCAATAAACAAGACTAAGCAGAATTAACTAATAAGCAGAAGTAAACAAGAGCAAACTAGAAAAGAACAGAGCATAAATAAGAAAGTAAACTGGAGCTCGACCTATCACTCTGTCGAGCATGGTATGAACCAAGATCGAGTGCATGGTCGAGTGATGCCGAATAGAAGATTAAATGTAAAACTAAAAGCAGAAACTATAAAGCAGAAAATGACAAGTAATTAAATGCAAGAAATATAAGCAAACAAGTAGCAAATAGATCCTAAGGATGGGAATTATTGGTTGGTATTACCTCATAAACTTGCAAATCCACTCTCATGGCAATAACAATCAAGTTTAGTAACATACTAACCCAACTCTCATTGTTGAAAGCATACTAAACAGGCATTAAGACCCAGGTTCATTATTTGTCAAAAACCACCCTAGACAACTAATCTCTTAGGCTAGGCACAGTAATCTCCAGTATTAGCTTTATCTAACAACCTAAACATTGGTGATAACATCATTATTGATGTTACTATATTTTACCATATTTAAGGCCTTGTTTAGTTCATGTTTTGCATCATATAGAAATGATTCCTTAGGTTTTATAGCCATTTATGTCCAAATATACACTTAGGATGTTTAGAAACATGCAATGCATACATTTGTGCATTTGGAGTATTATTAGGTGTTATGGAGCTCTAAAAGGGTAAGGAAGGACTTGGTGTTATTTTTGGAGCTAAACAAGAGGACTGAAAGTATCAGGAAGTGGATTCGCAAGGCAACTCGACCACAGCACTCGAGCAGGCACATGGTCGAGTACTCGGTCGGATTCATAACGAGCTTCTCAAAGATCGATCCAAATGAAGATCTTCCGTTGCGATTCAGGTTCCGCATCCTTCATGAGAGTTGTAGGAAATTGAGATAAAGTTCTAATTCCGGTGGTTTAAAGGCAATCAGAGGTGTAGTGCAAGAGTTATCCCGATTTTACTGAACGGATATCATCCCAGATTGAAGACTCAAGCTACGTGACGGACCAACCACTCGACCATGCACTCGACCGAGCACATGGTCGAGCTGACCGCCACCTCTCTGTTTTGTCCTCTAGCTAACTAGGGCTTCTCTCTCTTTACTATATATATGTGTACTGACACTTGTGGCCGAAAAAAGAGAGACCCTGGAGACCATGTAGACACCTCATAACCTAGTTTTTGCCATTTTTAGCTTCTTTTACTTTATTGCATCATCTCTTATCTTTTCTCTAGATTTTCATTGATTCGTAACCTTCATAACTTTGACTCTGTTGAATATTTTCTTTCACTTCTTTGTTCAATATTGTTCATCTTTATCTCATCTTTCTAATCATGATAGTTTCATTAATTTCTGGGTTTGTGTTCTTCATGATGATTTTTAGATCTTATTAGTGGCTTAGGATCTTAGGGATGGATTAGGCTGGGTAAAGGTTATGGTTGTTTAGATTGGTCAAGCTTGATTGTTATATATCTCTTCTAGATTAGATATGCTCTATGCTATTCTTATACTGAGAGGGTAAGGATAGATCTTAAGCTTCTTAGCATCACACCAATGTCTAAGTTGTTTGATAAGGCTAATGCTAGAGATTATCATGAAGCATGCTAAGAGATTAGAGGTTTAAAGTGATTTTTGACATTGATGATCTGGGTTTTAATGCCTTCTTTGATATGTAATAGCTAGTGAGAACTAGGTCTAAGAAGTATCTTGGCTTGATTGTTATTGTCATGAGAATGGATTAACATGTATTAGAAGATCATTGTCTAGAGATAGCTCATTTGTTGATTGAGGTTTGTTGACCAATTTAGATAGCCATAGCTTGAGTCCATCCCATGAATCCATCCTTAGGATTTTCTTTGTTTATTGATTTCCCTGTTTAAGTATTGTTAATTGCTTGTTGTTTGCTCTGTTTTCATTATTTGCTCTGTTTTCATTATTTGCTCTGTTTCTGTTCATTCGCTTGTCAACTCGATCCCCCACTCGACCATGCACTTGACCGAGTGCTAGGTCGAGCTCCATTTTACTTTCTTGCTTATGCATTGTTCTGTTCATGTTTTCTTCTGCTTATTAGTTAATTCTGCTTAGTCTTGTTTATTGCACTTGTTCTACAGTTTAATTCAGCATTAGTATTGTCTTAAGTTGCCTTAGTTCATTGCATTTCATTATTGTCATTAGGTTGTTAGAAACAAATCAACTTGATATTTGGCTTAACTTGAATGCATTGATCACATCTTGACTGCTTACATATCACACTCTTTATGGATTGACATCCTTTATGCTACAACATCATAAGTGAATTGAAACACCTTGCATTACATTCTGATCATTCATACTTATGTTTGTTTGTTTGATTGCATCATTCATTCATTCATAAGTAGATACTTGAAAAAGTTCTTGTTTCAATTATTTTACCCATATTAGCTATAGTTTTCATATGCATTTAGGAAGATTTTGATAAGATTTCAAGTATAAAAGGTCTATTATCAAGTATTTCAGGTTTCAAGAAGGTTTTACAGATTTATAGCAAAAAGGACCAAAAGACAAGGAAAATATGTTTTAGGTAAGTTTCAGAGCTTGGTGTCTATGGAAATCTGGAAGAGTCATCTTTCTCCTCGAAGTGGAATCAAGTCAATCTATTCATTCCTCCGGAACTTATGCCCATTTTACCGAGACGTGTTACAAACCGACGTGAAGAGAACCAACCAGCCGATGGGCTTTTTATTCAAGGCCTGACCAGCGACCATCACCACGGCCGAGTCCAAGCCTCCTCCACGGTCCAGAAGCCTCTTTCGGCGCCCCTTGTCCTGCACTTAAGAAGAGAAGACGTTTCTACCCTTACAAAACCCTAACCCTAAACAAAACCCTATAAATACTCTTAAGACCTAGGGTTTTCAAGTGTGCTTCCTTTGTGCCTCTAAGTTCTTCATCCACGCCACCAGCAGAAAACCTAGAGACGACCAGAGACTCCTCTACTACCGTCAAAGCTCGTCCTCTCTCACCTCCTCTTAGAAGCCATCGCTAAAGTCACCAATCTCTTTCTACTCTTTCTAGTTCTTTCTTATTTTTGCTTTTGGGATCAAGTTACTTTTGTGACAAATAGAGAATTTTCCTTTGAACCCATATTTGTTTATTGATTCACTTTTGATGCTATACTCTATAATATCAATGTCGTTTTTTTGCATCATGAGCGAGTAATTTACTTTGTTGGGTTTTATGGGGTGATTCAAGGGGAATTCATGGTTCGCTTCAATTAGGTTGTTAGATCTTATTTTCGTTTTTATACTAGAGTTCTTTTGGGACATCTTTATCTTAATGCATGTGCTTGGATTGATCACCAAGTGCTGATCTAGAGAACAGGAGCGCTAACCGCGTTATTCTAATTTTCCAAACTATTGTTATACCAAAACCTCGCGTCGTAATCTGTGTAAGTTGAGTTGCGTAGTTTGGTGAATGTATCAAACTTTTTTAACTAGCTGGTTGACATTCGTCGTTGCCTACGAAACTTGAGTAACAGAGTGTGAAGACTTTAGACTTTCATTCTATGAGAATAGCTTGTTAGTTCATTAGTGTTTCGTAGTTGAGAACCTAGACCGAAAATTAGTATTAACTTGTTAGATCTTACACTTAATATTGCTTAAAACCATGAAAACCCTGAGATGACTTCCAAAACGCCCAACGCCTTAGTCTTATAGTTCTAAACCGTTTTATTTATTTGCAATAGTTATTAGGAAAACGAAAACCCCAATCTCTTCTTTAGTCTTAGCCATAGGTCTTTCTCTTTTAATTCAATTTGTGTTTGCTATTACTCTCTGTGGGATCGATCCTAAAATACTACACGGATTAACTGTGCACTTTCAGTCGTTGTGTAGTCTTTTCAGGTCAAAGATTTGGAGTGAAATTCTACACACATCAAAGCTTTTTGGCGCCTTTGCCGGGGAATAACTAGCTGCCTATTGAATTTAATAAGAACTTTCGTCTAAAATAGTTTAAATTTTTCTTTTGAATTTTTCAATTTTATTTTTAATTTTCTTGTTTCTCGATAACCTCTATTTTCCCTTCTAGTTTCTGTTTTTGGATTTTGTAGTGCATGACTAGGAGTCAACCCTCCGGAACCGTATCTCCAATTCAAGACATTGATCGACTAGAATGTGAAATTAGGAAACTTCGAAGACAACAACTCATGCCCGAAGAAAGGAACCAGGACCAAGGTTTCCTTAACCTCGACCAACCGCTGATACCTCATGCCCTCAACAAGGAAGGAAAACCAATTCTTGCACAAGGTGGCAACCCCAAACTTGTAGCCGCTGATCTGCAACTCAACCCTGAAGTTGGCCGAGACAACTTACAAGCTCCTTGTGAAGTTAACCCTCTAGGCGTGGGAGACAACCTCGATGTTCCTCCACACCAGCCTGACCTCATCGCTAATCCACCACTACCTCCAGTTGGCGGAAGATAACCCGCGTATGTGCACCTTCTAAGACGTGCCGCACCTAACCATACCATAGCCGATTATCATACCCCAAACCAATTCGTTCAAGACCGCGCAGCTATCCGTATCACTCATCCTCCACAACGTGATTACGAGATTAAACCTCAAATTATCGGTTTGGTGAAACAAAATCAGTTCCATGGCCTTACTACCGAACATCCAATGGACCACATTGATCTTTTTGAAGAAATCTGCTCAACAACAAGAACCAATGGAATTCCCGAAGATTACTTGAAGTGTAAGCTTTTTCCTTTCTATCTAATCGACAAGGCTCATATATGGTTAAAGTCTCTACCTCCTGGATCTATCACTAGCTGGGAAGGATGCAAGTCAGCCTTTCTCAACCACTTCTACACCAAGTCGAGATCCAACTCTCGTCGCAACAAGCTGCAAAGTTTTCAACAAGGACCGGTCGAATCTTTTTATGAAGCATGGGAACGATTCAAAGACTATGAACGTGACTGTCCCCATCATGGTTTTGCTGAAGGTAACCTGGTAAGTACCTTCTATAAAGGATTACACCCTAAGTATCAACTTTCACCCGGCACGGCCAGCAATGGAGATTTTACTACTAAGACCGTTCAAGAAGGAAGAGCTCTCATCAACAACCTTGCCGCAAGTAGTAGCAACACTTGCACAGATTTTGATAGAACCATCCGTTCTAGCAATTCCGACACTAAGGAGATTGTCGACCTCAAGAACATGATGAACTAACTCCTAAGGAACCAACAGCGTGGAGTAAATGCTTGTGAGACTATTAACAATGCAAACATGGATCCTTTCCAAGAAATTCTTATGACCAAGAAGAAGAAGTCAACTATGTTGGTGCTCAAGGATACTACCAAAACCGAGGGTACAACAACAACTTCAACAACAATTTTAGAAATACTTCTAACCTTTCTTATAGGAACCCAAATGTGGAGAATCCCCAAGATCAGAATTATCCTCAGCAAGCTAACCGCTTTCAAGGAAACAACTTCGGTGGAAACAACAACAACTTCCAGCCGCGACCCCAATTCAACAACAACAAGCCACCTTTCCAATCCGGACCAACCCAGGCGCGTACCTCTCAAGCTGATGCCTATGTCGATACAAAGATGCAAGAGCTCCTTGTTGCTTTTCAAAAGCAGTCAAGAGACATCAACTCAAGGATGGATAACATATATACCGAACTAAATGGGAAGTGTGAAAGCATTTCTATTCATGTTAAGAAGCTTGAAACCAAAGTTGCTCAAACCGCTAATGTCGTTCCACGCCAAGTTGGTGTACTTCCGGGAAAACCCGAAGAGAATCCTAAAGGATATCCGACTATCTCTAAGCCAAACCTATGGTACCCCTCTTTGACTCTTATGAAGATGTTATTCGTATGACATGTCCATTTGATGAGGAAACAGAAAGCCACTACCCCTTATGGAGACTACCTAAAGCTGAAGATCCAAGATGCTTTGTTTGCTCATGCTCCATAACAGGCATTGAATTCTCTAACTCTCTTTGTGATTCTGGTGCTAATGTTAATGTTATGTCAAGAAGTGTAACAGATACACTAGGATAGCAAGACATATCGCCATCCATCCTCTGTTTAATCTTTGGAGATTCATCACAAAAGGTTCCCGACAGATTTGTTCAAGACCTACAACTTGTCGTAGGAGATTGCATAGTCCCTACCGATTTTCACATCTTAGAGATGGAAGAAAAGACCGAGAGACCTTTGATTTTAGGAAGACCATTCCTAGCTACTGTTGGAGCAATCATCGACCACAAGTCAAAGAAGACAACCTTTGCTAACACCAACAAGAAGAAGTCATATCCGACTATCTCTAAGCCAAAACCATGGCCATCCAACTCATTACATTACGAACCGATGGATCCTAACATTGACAAGCTGAAGCAATTTGACCATTCTGCATCCACAAGTACCAACAGTGTAGTGACCGTGCTAAGAGTAAAAATCCAAAGTCAAAATTCCTCAAACAAAGGGAGTTGGGAAGACAAAGGAGGCCGAATAAGGAAAGACAGTCGAAGCAGAAGAAGAAAGGCCGTGAAATCTACGATAGTACCTTACCATGTACCTTGTACCATGGACTGTACCATGTACCGCAAGTCCATCCGTGACTGTACCATAGTTCGACCGTTGACCGGATCGTTGACCCGTATGCCGTACCATTGACTTTGACGCAAAACCGCGACCCGGAAGTTGTAAACGTCCGTGTGGAGCTCATGAAGAAAGAGTTTCATCTCCCCTTGATTGACCAATCAAATTTTATGCAAATAAAGGAGGAGACATAATCATTACTTTTCTTAAAACGTGACCAATGAGATTTCATGCAAAAAGAAGGGAGAAACATAATTATTTTGTCTTCTCAAAAGCTGGCCAATGGAGATTCATGCAAAGGATGATGTGAGACAAAGGAGAGAAGAGGACATTCTATAGCCAAGTGGTGTGTGTTTTCACCAAGTATTTAGTGGCTTGATCACCAAGTTTTCGCCCTAAGCAGTGGAGGAGAAGCTAGACACTTGCTCGCCATACATTGGCTGTTGAAACCGCCCAAACTCACACCTTTCCACTATATATAGACCCCTTAGGGAAGCCATTTTTTTTTCCTTCACCCTTAGAGAAAAAGAGAGAAAGTTAAAGTTAGAGAGAGTTCTTTCTTTAGAGTTTTCTCTCCCGCGAGTTGTTAGCCACGTCCGCCTAGGTCGTTAGCTGTGTGCCGCCATAGGAGCTGTGCGCATCTAGTTCTTGCTAGCTAGGACTAGAAGTCTGTTAGAGTCGATTCTTTCAGCCAAGTCCAGCAAAGTTTTGTGTGATAGACTTAAGCGTTTAGGTTTGTTGGGTAGTGTTGAGTTTGCTTAGAATTGTTGAGTTAAATCTAGGTATTTTTAGGTAGATTCGTTTCTTTTCTTCTAGATTGAGTTCTAGGAAGTCAAGTCTCGTTTATTGCTTGTCTGCATGTTGGTGTGAGGTTGTGTCTAGCTCTTAGTCTCTAGATTTCATTCTAGTCTCTTAAGTTGCTTGTTTGTTGTTGCATGTTGTCTTGGGTGCATTGCATGTTAGTATTTAGCGCTTAGTCTCTAGATTACCTCTAGATTCTTAAGTTGGATGTTAATACTAGTGGTTTGCATGTTTAGCGCTTAGTCTCTAGATATTTCTCTAGTTACTTAGGCTTGCATGTAGTTGTTTGTTGCTTGCATGTAGCTTGTATGCTTTGCAGGTTTGTTTGGTTGTGTGTTGAGGTTGTGCAGGAGAAGACTTCCCCAAAGCCGTAATCTGAGTGGATGACGAAGACTCGGAGGGACGGGATAGGTGCCTAGGGCCGAGTAGTACACGATGGTGTAATCGAGTGCGCCTGAAGAGAGGGGCTCGCAGGTGATGTTCTATACTCGCGTGCCTTTGTGGCTGTGAGCATAGGTGTTCACGGGTATGGGGGAAGTGATGAAGTGGTGGAGTGAAGGAGTGAAGGGCCCTTGGACTTGAAGACGAAGAAGAGTTGTTAGCTTCCGCATGTGTATACTTTGATAGTATACTTGTTTCATGACTAACTTGCATTTATCTTGCTTGTTTTTCTTGCATGTCGCTTGTGTGTTGCATTTTAGTGGTGCATGTAGTGTAGTTGCTTAGCTTGCATGTTGTGTGTTGCTTGTTGGGGTTGGGGTTGGGTTTGGTTTCTTGTTAGGGTCCCGAACTCACTGAGTGATTAGCACTCAAGACTCCATAATTTTTTTTGCAGGTAACCTTAGTGGGAAAAGCCTTTGAGGGGAGCGCAAGACGTTAGGCCAGCCGGTGTAGTTTTGTATTGCCTTTGCAAGATATTTTGTTGTTGTAGTTTAAATTCGCATTTTGGCTCTAGGCCTTGTACCAAAAACATTATGAATGTGTTGTGAACTTATTTCGTTAAGTAATTAAAGTATTGAAGTTGTTTTATTTATCTTTGTGTGGGTTCGAATGGTATTAGCCTTGTCCGGGCCAACACAACACACCAGGCCGCGAGGGTTGTAAAGCCTAAGCAGTCTCGGTCGCAGGCGGAATTGCTTCCAGGGAGGACTGGTCGGGAAGCTGCAGCTTCCGTCCCTTGGCTGGACCACCCCGGCGCAGTTCCCATAGTCGTGTCTCGTGGCTGTCCGTTGGCATGCGTGGTCATAGGACGGTTCGAGGGCGTTACAATGGTGATATCAGAGCATGGTTATGATGCTCGCGGAACACACGTTTTCAAATGTTTTATCGAGTAAATGAGTCGCAAAGGAAATTTTAGGAAACCGGTACGTCCTGTGCATTTTAGGTAGTTGGGATTAGGACTTACCCTTGGATGCTCGTGCAGATGGCAGACCGTGGAAGCGAGGAGGGATGGTCGTGGGGTGATGCAAGAGTTGATGGAGAAGTGTGGCGAGACTCATCGGAGGGTGAACAATATGATGATGAAGGAGAATGGCAAGAACCGTTAGAAGGTGATCAATATGACGATGTAGGAGAATGCCAAGAACCGTTAGAGGATGATCCAGATGAAGTCGAAGAGGTGTGGCAAGCACCATTGGAGGGTGAACCATATGATGTCGAGGGAGAAATAAAATCAAGTGAGAATGACGATCAAACGACAGAGAGGTCAAGTTCCAACAGAAGTGGGTCGCAAGATTCTTCATCCCAAGCGAGAACAAGATTCATGATGGAGACAATATTTGGTACTTCTTATGGAGGAGATTGGTCTTTCCCGTGGATGAACAATACCAGTCGACAGCCACCAAGTTTCCGTGAAACGGCATCTGGAGTGCGATCTGCATATCACGAACCAAATGAGCCAAGGAGGGTGCCGCCAAGACAAATGCATGTCCCTGAAGAGCCGAGACAAAGGAGTGTACCAGTGGAGACAAGACAGAGGAGTGCACCCGAAGAGTCAAGGCAAATGAGCGCGCGCGAAGAGCCAAGACGTCCAGAGAGTTGAGCAAGAGATCCTGTGCTATCTGTGTTCCAAGAGATATTAGCGCTTATGAGAGAACAAGTGTCACGCCCAAGTGCATCAGAGACCCCGAGCTTCCTGAAGATTTTGAAAATCATGAAAGATTTGGGAGCCGAGTATTTTAGAGGAGGATCAAACACGTTTGAAGCATATCAATGGTTGCAAAACATGGAGAAGAATTTTGACACAACCCGATGCCAAGAAGACTATAAGAAAGACGTTGCAGTATACTACCTGAAGGATGACGCTAGTGAATGGTGGACCAGCGTGAGGAGACACTACGGTCAAAGGAATCCAACATGGACAGAGTTTCGAAAGGAGTTTGAAGGAAAGTATTTTCCATCGGAGGCCAGAGACAAATTGGAGAATGAGTTTATAAACATGGAGCGAGGCCAGAAGAGCGTTCGAGAACTGGAGTCAATCTTTACTCGACTGCGAAAGTATGTGTACCGAGGACAAGAAGATGAAGCAGTTATGGCACACCACTTTTTACGTGCGCTACGACCAGACATCGAGAATAGGCTCATGTCTGTAACTTACCAACGAGTTGATGAGTTGGTTGAGAGAGCTGTGAACGTGGAGATGAACATAGAGATGTAGAAGGAAGCCATCCGTCAGGACCGAGAGAAGAACAAGGCGAAGGTGATGTCAAGTGATGGCAAAAATCGAATGAGGAGTCGAGCTAACCAAGAAGGGTGTAGTCCAAAGCCAAAGAAAAGAGGAGTTGTGTGTTACTCATTTTGAAGAGTCGGGCCATTATTTTCGAGAGTGCTCAAAGGCAGGAAGGATTCATCGCTCAGTGCCATCTCACATCATATGTTACAATTGTGGAAATGGTGGCCATTACAATGCATCATGTCCGATGAGCGAAGCCATAGTAGCGGTACCAGAAGCAAGAAATCCCCCACTGACCAGTCCAGAAGATGAACAACCTGTGAAGCGGCAAGTTAGAGAGAGAGGATCATGTGCATCCTTCCCCTTAGGTAGTCAACCCTTAAACCTTCATGACCGTTGGTCACCAGGAAGGTAAGTGTGGGTGCTAACTCCCTTTTTGTGTGATTGTGTTCTTGTGTGTTTGTGTGTTTGTGTGTTTGTGGTTTTGTGGAGTGTCGCGTGTCTAGGCGTGTGTACCATTTAGTGGTGCTAGTCTAGTCTTAGTTGTTGTGTGTAGGAAGCCTGCTAGCTAAGAGTGGTTAGAGAACCTTTAGTGTTAGGCCGTGTAGGGAAACCTTAGTGTATTAGGTCGAACCCTTTTCCTAGACGTATAGTGGAACCTGTGAGTGTTGAGTTGGTCGAGCAAGTTGGATTGATGGCTGGAAGCAAGTTCGTGATCAAGAGAGTTAGTCGAGTTCAAGCGCATGAAGGAGATGAAGAGAACGAGGCGAGAAGCGTCAGAAGGAGGAGTAGAGGATTTCAATGGATATAGAGGACAAATTCCTATAAGGGGGGGGGGAGAATGTAGTGACCCGTGCTAAGAGTAAAAATCTAAAGTTAAAATTCCTCGGACAAAGGGAGTTGGGAAGACAAAGGAGGCCGAATAAGGAAAGACAGTCGAAGCAGAAGAAGAAAGACCGCGAAATCGATGATAGTACCGTACCATGTACCACGTACCACGTACCACGTACCACGTACCGCATACCATGGACTGTACCATGTACTGCAAGTCTATCTGTGACTGTACCATTGTTCGACCGTTGGCCGTAAACCGTCAGTTGGCCCGTACACCGTACCATTGACTTCGACGCAGAACCGCGACCAGGAAGTTGTAAACGTCCGTGTGGAGCTCATGAAGAAAGTGTTTCATCTCCCCTTGATTGACCAATCAAATTTCATGCAAATAAAGGAGGAGACATAATCATTACTTTTCTTAAAAAATGACCAATGAGATTTCATGCAAAAAGAAGGGAGAAACATAATTATTTTGTCTTCTCAAAAGCTGGCCAATGGAGATTCATGCAAAGGAGGATGTGAGACAAAGGAGAGAAGAGGACATTCTCTAGCTAAGTGGTGTGTGTTTTCACCAAGTATTTAGTGGCTTGCTCACCAAGTTTTCGCCCAAAGGAGTGGAGGAGAAGCTAGGCACTTGCTCGCCATGCATTGTCTGTTGAAACCGCCCAAACTCACACCTTTCCACTACATAGAGACCCCTTAGGGAAGCCATTTTCGTTTGCTTTCACTCTTAGAGAAAAAGAGAGAAAGATAGAGTTAGAGAGAGTTGTTTCTTTAGAGTTTTCTCTCCCGCGAGTTGTTAGCAGGGTCCACCTAGGTCGTTAGCCGTGTGCCACCGTAGGAGCTTTCGCGTCTCGTTCTCACTAGCTAGGACTGGAAGTCTGTTAGAGTCGATTCTTTCAGCCAAGTCCAGGTGAGTCTCAAAGCATGTGATATGGTACATGATAGGTTGGGTGTTGGGTGTTTTTCCTTAAGTTTTGTGTGATAGACTTAAGCGTTTAGGTTTGTTGGGTAGTATTGAGTTTGCTTAGGATTTTTGAGTTAAATCTAGGCATTTTTAGGTAGATTCGTTCCTTTTCTTCTAAATTGAGTTCTAGGAAGTCAAGTCTCGTTTATTGCTTTTCTGCATGTTGGTGTGAGGTTGTGTCTAGCTCTTAGTCTCTAGATTTCATTCTAGTCTCTTAAGTTGCTTGTTTGTTGTTGCATGTTTGCTTGGGTGCATTGCATGTTAGTATTTAGTGCTTAGTCTCTAGATTACCTCTAGTTTCTGAAGTTGCATGTTAATACTAGTGGTTTGCATGTTTAGCGCTTAGTCTCTAGATAATTCTCTAGTTACTTAGGCTTGCATGTAGTTGATTGTTGCTTGCATGTAGCTTGTATGCTTTTAAGGTTTGTTTGGTTGTGTGTTGAGGTTGTGTAGGAGAAGACTTCCACAAGGCCGTAATTTGAGTGGATTACAAAGACTTGGAGACACGGGATAGCTTCCTAGGGCCGAGTAGTACACGACGGTGTAATCGAGTGCGCCTGAAGAGAGGGACTCGCACGTGATGTTCTATACTCGCGTGCCTTTGTGGCTGTGAGTATAGGTGTTCACGGGTATGGGGGAAGAGATGAAGTGGTGGAGTGAAGGAGTGAAGGGCCCTTGGACTTGAAGACGAAGGATAGTTGTTAGCTTCCGCATGCTTATACTTTGATAGTATACTTGTTTCATGACTAACTTGCATTTATCTTGCTTGTTTTTCTTGCATGTCGCTTGTGTGTTGCATTTTAGTGTTGCATGTAGTGTAGTTGCTTAGCTTGCATGTTGTGTGTTTCTTGCTGGGGTTAGGGTTGGGTTTGGTTTCTTGTTAGCACTCAAGACTCCATAATTTGTTTTGCAGGTAACCTTAGTGGGAAAAGCCTTAGAGGGGAGCACAGGACGTTAGGCCAGCAGGTGTAGTTTTGTATTGCCTTTGAAAGATGTTTTGTTGTTGTAGTTTAAATTATCGCATTTTGGCTCTAGGCCTGTACCAAAAACGTTATGAATGTTTTGTGAACTTATTTCGTTAAGTAATTAATGTATTGAAGTTGTTTTATTTATCTTTGTGTTGGTTCGAATGGTACTAGCCTTGTCCAGGCCAACACAACTCACCAGGCCGCGAGGGTTGCAAAGCCTAAGAAATCCCAGTCGCGGGTGGAATTGCGTCCATGGAGGCCGGTTGGGAAGCTGCATCTTCCGTCCCTCGGCTGGACCACCCCGGCTCAGTTCCCATAGTAGCATCCTGTCGCTGTCCGTTGGCCTGCGTGGTCATAGGACGGTTCGGGGGCGTTATAAACAGCCTGCTACCCAAGCCACCTAAACCGCCTAAGCCACCACAAATTTCCAAGATCAAGATCAAAGTTCCTACTGAGCTAAGTAGCGAGAGCAAGGAACAGATTCAAGAGATGATAAGGCATACTAAAGAAGTTCTTCTTCATGCAAAAGTTTTTGAAACTTCAGCAAAAGGACAACTTGTTTTTGAAGCTGGAGCAGATTATCAAGTTATCAAAGGAGCCGAAGGAGCATTGATTCCCGAAGTTAACTCTTCTCAAGCCTAACTTGGCCGCCACCGTCGAGCCAACGACATTAAACAAGCGCGCTTCTTGGGAGGCAACCCAAGCTAGTAAGTATTTATTTTTAGAATATATTTTCTTTTATTTTTAATATTTTTGCATTTTAGTTTTAGGTTTATAAAAAAAAAACACAAAAAAACAAATTAAAAAAAAAATTGAAAAGCCAAAAAGAAGGAAGAAGAAGTCCCCATGGATTGGCAATGCACACTATGACTTGTGGCAAGTACCACCTACTGACCGGCCACCTCCAATGTGACCGAAGCATGCCGAAGGCGACGGATCATCAACATCCTTGAGTGACCGATGCCGAGAGTCCCCAACAGCCATACCAACCTTAGCCAAGGCCATGTCCCACGTACTATGTATTATGTACTATATACTATGTACTATGTACTATGTACCATGTACTATGTACTATTTGATGTGCGTGGTTTTTATCACTTCAATTTTTTACCTCAAAAAGACCACACAATGGCTAAAAGTGAACAATTAATCGGTAGTAGTATTTAAGGATCGATCCCACAAAGAGAGAATTGTTGTTTAACGGAATCCAACGGAAGTAAGTAAGGCTAGGACTTTAAAATGGGGGTTTTGGGTGTCACGGTTGTACCAAGCAAATAAACGTAAATAAAATGCAAGTAAAAATAATAAAACAAGCGTTGGGCATCAAGGGAAATCGCAGGGGTTCAATGATCTATCTATCTAGGAAAGTTTAGGGTTAGTTTGCTTATCTAAAACTCGGACTATGAAACACTAATGAACCGCTAACTTAAAGTTCTCAAGCTAACCGTCAAAGATCTCTATACTCCGTTACTCAACTGTCGCAGGCAACGACGCATAGATCAAAGCATTTAAAACAGGTTCGGTTCTAATCCATGGAATTCCATAGGTAAGGGTATGTGCTTCTTATGTCTTCCCATACATCTAAGCTAGGTCAAGTACACATGCAAGCTTTTGGCAAAGCACACACACTTTAGATCATAGTTAGTTCATGAAGCTAACTTAAAGCATTAAGTAAAGACTTAGAATTAAAGCATAGAATAAACAGAATTTAAATCTAACAAACCCTAAAAATTGCCACCTAAACTAAGATCATCTCCCACCTTTGATTATCCCTTTAAACCCAACTAGAAAACTACTCTAGCATGTTTAAGGGAATCATCAAAGCAAGGTTTAATAGACTCATAAACATAAAAGAATAAATAGAGAGAAAGGATTTAGATATTACTTCAATGATTGTCAAACAAAGTTGTAGGATCTTCTTCCATTCTGAAACAAAGTACAAAGCAAATAGAATAGAAAGAGTTGGTGGATCTCAAAGCTTAAAATAGAGGGACGAGAGAGAGAGAGCTTCTGGTCGACGGCTGGTCCTCTTGTCGTGTCTCTTGGCTGCTCCAATGATTGCACACACTAAACCGTAGGGCTTAGAAAAGTATTTATAGGGTTTTGCCTAGGTTTAGGGTTTTGTAAGGGTAGAAACGTCTTCTCTTGTTAAGTGCATAGAAAGGGCGGCGTAGGAAGCTTCTAGAACGTGGTGAAGACTTGGACTGGGCCGCCGTGGTGGTTGCTGGTCAGGCCTTCAATAAAAGCCCATTGGCTTGATGGTTCTCCTTACATCGGTTTAAGATACGTCTCGGTAAATCGGGCAGAACTTCCTGATGAATGAATTGATTGACTTGATTACACTTTTAGGAGAAAGATGACGCTATCATCTTTCCATAGACACCAATTACGTTGAAATGTGAGTTGTAGAAGTTCTTCAAAAGTTGCCCGTACTGTAAAGCTCTAAATCTTTCCTAAAACGTATTTTCCTTGCCTTTTGGTCCTTTTTGCTATAAAACCTGTAAAACCTTCTTGAAACCTAAAATACTTGATAATAGACATTAAAGCATTGAAATCATTTCAAACTCTTCCTAAATGCATACTAAAACTATAGCTAAAATGGGTAAAATAATGATGTTATCAACTCCCACAGACTTAGACTTTGCTTGTCCTCAAGCAAATAATCAGAATAAATCATGGAATTGAGGTTTTGAAAATATTGGGAATTCACTTATCTTTGGTGATATTGTCTTTTCGCCTTGAAATTAGGAACTTCCAGTTAAAATCCACCATGAGAGTCATCAACGCTCCTTGATCCCACAATTCTTTAAAGTCTCCAGAATCTCCATTGTCATCTCTTTACATAAATTAAGCAATAATAAAATGTGAAATCTTACCAAGGGAAAATCGATCAATGGCTTGCAGACTCTCTTCAAGCCAAGAATTTCTTTGTATGATTCCTTTCCTCTCCCTTTTATCACTTCTTCTTTTTTTTTTTTAAATCAAAGGTGTAGGCGAATACTGGGGTCATCGGTAATTTACCTACCCCTCGCTTCCAAGCTTCATGTGATCATTTGACTCAAGAGTAGAATAATGAGGTTACAGGTAATTTACCTACCCCTCTAAACTGATCAAAATCATCTCATCTTTTATTCTCTTTTTTTTTTTCTTTTTTTTTCTTTTTCCCTTTGTTTTTAGTAGTATTGAAGGGAAGAGAGAGGGGAACATACTCTTGAAGAAGTGAAATGTCTTGTGTGGCTTGAATGTAGAGATCTAGTCCAATGTATACCAATTCCCAGGGCTTGAAAATTTAGTCCGGTTTAGTTCCTATAAAAGTTTGAGACAACGTTAGATCATCTGAATATCCATCAAATAGGGACTTAGGGGGTTGTTGAGTCGGCTCACAGTCTTTCCAAACTTTGGTTCTGTTGTCAAGCATAATCAAGAGTCATAAGAGTGTTAATCCAAATCAAATAAACCGTTAGAATAATATCATAATCCCCTACTAGTTTTGACTCAATAAAAAAAAATGTGACTCGATAAAAATGTCAAAATTATTGATGTAAAAAGTGGAAAAAGGTCTCATGTCAACAAAATAGAAGGTAGCATTAGAATAGGATGGAACATGCTTCCCCCCAGACTTAAATCACACCATCCTCGGTGGGAAAAAAGAAATAGATGAGGATTAAAAATCATAAGGAAAAGCATAGGGTTTAAGAACAATGTCACCATGATGGAATGATGTTGTGTCGACTCTTAGACATTTTATGGTTGCCCAAAATGTTGTCTAGAGTTCGGCTGTGGAATGAAAATGTGGTGAATAACCATTTATACTTCCTTTGGTTGCTTTGTTTGATATATCTCTAAATGCATCCTCCTTGAAAAAAAAAACTAAAACCATCAATAATAATGAGAAAATAAAAATAACTAAAACATACCTAAGGAAAAGAATGGTGATGGTTGGTGGTAGGATGGTGGTGGTTCAGAAGTGTCTCGCGGCACACGATTGAACGGTCGCAGACAGCAGCAAATGGTACGGTCACAAACATTAGCAGCTAACGTTGGACGTTGTACATGGGACATGGGACATGGCATCGGCTACTTACAGCTAGTGGGGACTCTCGGCATCGATCACATGAGGATTGTGATTGATCTGTTGCCTTCGGCTTGCTTCGGTCAGGTTGAACACGGCCGGTCAGTAGGTGGTGCTTGCCACTTGACATAGTGTGCATTACCAATCCATGGTCCTTCTTCTTCTTTTTGGCTTTTATGTTTTCTATTTTTTTTTTGTGTATTTTTTTTATTACCTGAAACTAAAATGCAAAAATATCAATAGTAAAAGAAAATAAATCCTAAAAATAAAAACTTACTAGACATGGGTTGCCTCCCAAGAAGCGCTCTTGTTTAACATTGTTGGCTCGACGTTAGCTTGCTTTCTCAAGCAGGGTGAGGAGAGTGGGTTGTCCTTAGACAAGCTCTCTTGGATCTTTCTCCAATGTAGGCATCAGGTGGCTCTCTTGCATAATCTTCTTCTCTACACCGTCGAGTAGATGGGTTGAATGGTTTAGCCTCATAGAAAATGTCTCCATTGATGTTGGTGAGAGTCATTCTTCGGTTAGGCCAGTCCATGACGGCTCCAGCTGTGGCTAGGAATGCTCCTCCAAGGATAAGTGGTGTGAACCTTCCTTTCTTAGCATTGATAACTTGAAAGTCGGTTGGAACATTGCAGAATTCCAACTCTCACATGAATGTCTCGGACCATTCCTTCGGGTATTGTGAATGAGGAATTGGCGAGTCCTATGCGTATGTCTGAGGGTTGTAGGTGTCTCAAGCCAATCTTCCTTGCAGCATCGGTTGACATGATGTTGATACATGAACCGGAATCACAAAATGCATCTTCGAATTTAACACCATTGATGGAAAAAGTTATGAGAAATCGGCCAGGGTTCTCCACTTTGTGTAGTGTTCGCAAATCTTCAGGTTCCAAAGCTTTTAGGAAAAGATCTCTAATCTCGTCTACTGATTCTCTGCTTTCCAAAAATGAACGAGAGATATCATGTGGACACCAAGCATTCATGAAAGACGTACCAAGGGGTAAAGCTTTAACAGCTTTGTTGAACTTCTCCAAGTCTTCCTCGCTAATGCGTCTTCTACGCCATAGTTTTTGTGTCTCGGCTGGTGCGTTTGGATAGAGGGATAGTCTTGCCTCTCTATAGTGATCCTCCACATGTTCTTCAGTAATATAGCTCTCCATGAAGAAACACTTCAATGGGAACTTGCTCCATGCTTCTTCGAATGAGATGTGAGGCGGAATAGCTTTCATCAAAATCTTAAACTTGTCTCTTGGGGGTTCATCCCATCTAGAGACTGTTTGAATCTCTCCAAACTCGGCGGTTTGGTGCTCCTCTCCTTCTTCTACAATCGTCTCAGCTTCTGGTTCTCCTTATTGAGGGTTAGAAAAATCGGATCCATCATCTCCAATGGACTCATCGTCATAGTCGGTTTCATAGTCCTCTTCTTCAGCGACTTCTTCTTCTCCTAGACCTTCCAGGTCTCGTGGTGGTGAGGCTTCAAGAGTTGTTACATCAAAACAATCCTTGGTAAGGATCGAAACTTCTTCTTCTCTAGAAATCTCTTGCAAATCGAGTGTAGGGTTCTTGGTCTCCATCGGAACTTGTGGCTTATCTCTCAAAAAATATTTTTTTGGTTCTTCGGTGGCTTGAGCAGCTTCCAATTCGTGGTCTTGTAGAGGAGTAGTAGGGTTATCCTTCGGTTTTATAGGGCCAAGAATTCCTTTTCCTAAAAGGAAACATGAATGTTTTCCTTTTTCGTCAAGAATTTCCTTTTTTCTTACTTCTTCCTCTCCATCGATCGAGATTTCTTCTTTGGTGTGTCCAGAAACACACGAAATTGAGCTCTCAAGATTCTCCTCAAGAGAACTGATTCTCCTCAAGAGAATTGATTCTCCTTTCAATGGCACCTTTCTTAGCTCCAATGTTAGACTCAAGTAGTGGAACAAGAAAACTAGTGAACTCTTCAGTTAGAGTGTCTCCCAAGGTATTTAATCGGTTACTAAACTCTTCTACTTTAGTTTCGGTTTTCTTAGCTCTCTCTTCATACTTCTCCATATGGCTGCACAGGTTGAGGGTCTTGTTAAGAATGGTTTCAGAATCTCTAAGGCAACGGCTCTCCAAGGTAATCTCCTTAGCGTTTTCTCTTAGCTCCTTTGATTTTTGAACTTTCTCTTCTTCAAGACAATGGAGTTTCCTCTCCATGGCTTCAGCATATTTTGATCTTTACTCTTCTATGCTTCTAACTCTAACAACAATATCATCCATTTTTCCTGAAAGATCAGATTGGACTTTGTCGAGATTTCCATGTAGCATCTTCACAGTCTCATCTAGAGAGTCTGTCATATGACTTATAAAGTTCAACATCATATCTTCTTCAGATTTTTGTTGTGTAGACTCATAATCGTTGTCTTGGTAGACTTGGTGTGGAAGTCGGAAAGGATCTCGGTAGGAATGGTTTAAACTGGTATCGGGACTCCTTGGATAAGGCCTTTGAAAACTACTTCGGCGGTGACTTGGGACAGCTTCCCAATCTTCATAAACTTCAAATCATGCTGGAGATGGTCGGGTTCTGGGGTTACCTCGGTAGAAAGCTTCTTCATGGTGTTGAAATTGTCGAAAATTGTTGTTTTCGGTAACTTCTTCACTAGGGAACTGATATGTCATGCAACAGTATAATTCTTTGAGTTCTTCTTCTCCATCTTCTTTAGTAGATGATAGATCATAAGACTCCTCATTCTCCATTGGCAAATCTTCATAATGGCTCTCCTTAGCATTTTCTTCAAAATAAGCTTCTCCTTCATCGGTTTTGTAGTACTCTTCTCTAGTCCACTCCTTGGACTTGTTAGGATCGGTTGGATACTCAAGTGAGGATCCATGTTCCTCTTCAGCATCAGTAGGTTGATATACTTGATCATCACTCCTGTTGTTGCATTCACCGGATTTGTTAAGCAGGGTTTCTACTTTCCACTCTATGCGGCTCTCGATGGTGTCAATGGTGTAGCCCATATTTATAAGCTTCGTACTGTCATCATCAATATACTCAATATGGTTTAAAACCTGATTGTTGACAGCATTGATTTGTTCCTCCAAGCGTGTAACGTCCTTGGTGATAATCTCGAATTTAGCTCCAAACTCAATGCTCATCTTATCCAACTTAGCATTTAGAACTTTATCAGCCTCCTCTGGACTTTATATAAGTTCATTCATCATCTTCATGAGCTTGTCTTCATTGTAAGAGCTCCTTGAAGTGATTGGTTTTCGATTGTCATAGAAAAAGTTTTCATTGACATCGACGTGAATGACTTATTGCGGATCAAGGTACTGGTCCGTTGCAAAGCATGGCACATCCGTGTGGTAAGGCGTGTAAGAGTGGTGAGCTGGGAAGTAAGCTGATCCAAGTGGTGCTCGCCCTCCAGATGGTCGAGTGAAAGAACTGCGACAAGGTTGCCTAAGTGATGGTACAATGGTTGGTCGAGAGTGACCAATACGTGAACCTTGCAGCGAGTGGGCTTGTGGACCGGATGAATCTCCGTCCGTGGCTTGGTAGCGTGACATGAGTTCAGCAATAGTGAGATTATCAAAATCTCCTGGGAGAGCGTCGAGGTTCATCCTCAAGGTCTCCTGAAACAATGAAAAACAAAAAGAATAATTAAAAAGCAAGGTTTCCTAGACGTTACTCTAGTTCCTAGACTCTTGTAAACAAACAATCTCTCCCCGGCAACGGCGCCAAAAAGCTTGATGTGCGTGGTTTTTATCACTTCAATCTTTTATCTCAAAAAGACCACATAATGGCTGTAAGTGCACAACTAATCGGTAGTAGTATTTAAGGATCGATCCCACAAAGAGAGAGTTGTTGTTTAACGGAATCCAATGGAAGTAAGTAAGACTAGGACTAAATAAAATGGGGGTTTTGGGTGTCACGGTTGTAGCAAGCAAATAAACGTAAATAAAATGCAAGTAAAAATAATAAAACAAGCGTTGGGCATCAAGGGAAATCACAGGGGTTCAATGATCTATCTATCTAGGAAAGTTTAGGGTTAGTTTGTTTATCTAAAACTCGGACTACGAAACACTAATGAACCGCTAACTTAAAGTTCTCAAGCTAACCATCAAAGATCTCTACACTCCGTTACTCAACTGTCGCAGGCAACGACACATAGATCAAAGCATTTAAAACAGGTTCGATTCTAATCCATGGAATTCCATAGGTAAGGGGTATTTGCTTCCTATGTCTCCCCATACATCTAAGCTAGGTCAAGCACACATGCAAGCTTTTTGCAAAGCACACACACTTTAGATCATAGTTAGTTCATGAGGCTAACTTAAAGCATTAAGCAAAGACTTAGAATTATAGCATAGAATAAACAGAATTTAAATCTAACAAACCCTAAAAATTGCCACCTAAACTAAGATCATCTCCCCCCTTTGATTATCCCTTTAAACCCAACTAGAAAACTACTCTAGCATGTTTAAGGGAATCATCAAAGCAAGGTTTAATAGACTCATAAACATAAAAGAATAAATAGAGAGAAAGGATTTAGATATTACTTCAATGATTGTCAAACAAAGTTGTAGGATCTTCTTCCTTTTTGAAACAAAGTACAAAGCAAATAGAATAGAAAGAGTTGGTGGATCTCAAAGCTTCAAAGAGAGGGACGAGAGAGAGTGATAGAATCCTGGATGAGGATCTACTCCCAAGAACACACTTTGCAAGGTCTTGAAGAGGGAAGAACGAAATGATGATGAAGGATGGGTGAAAGATACAGCGGAATAGAGAGATGAACGGCGGTGAAAGTGAAGGGGGTTGAATGCAGTGGATTTAAAGGGGAAAAGAAATGTACTAATAAGAGAGATGGAGATCTCTTAGACTACAGGCTTGAATATATTTTAAATATGACACACTAAGAAATAAACAAGTTGAAAAGGTACTACACACTTCTCTGATCAAACAAGTAAGAAGAGATGTTTTTGATAAAATGTTTGATCAGAAACAAAAGAGAGATACATTGTCTTTATATAGGAGAAGGGAGGATGAAGGAGAGAAGAGAATTAAAAGCCTAGGAAATCATGCAAGAGCTTTAACAAGGTCAAACTCATGCATAATGTCTAGGAAATTACAAAGCAATAAATGCAAGTTTGAAAAAGAGAGAAAAGATAGAAAATGGGCCAAGACAAAGAGATGGGCCTTGGACCACGAATTGGGTTGGCAAAGGGGGCTTTGTAAGTGCTACTTATGTCTCGTTAAAAACCTTGTCAAGAAAACCCAATGGGACAAAACTTGACAAGGGAAAAAGAGTGAATAAGCAACACTTAACCCTTTACCCAACACCTTGAGCTGTGAGCAGCGTCCAAATGGTTTCAACCACATCTTCCTGCTTCTTGTCCAGCTCTTTGATTAGTCCATTGATAGCTTGGTGGAACCTCTTGGACTGTGACCTTGTTAGAGGATCCGCCGGGACGATCAATGCTTCCTTCACTGCTTCCGCTGGTACAAGCTGCTCCTCCGGTGCTTCCTATGGTTCAAGCTGCTCCTCCAATGCTTCCTCTGGTTCAAGCTGCTCCTCATGTCCATGTTCTTTGGTCGATCTTTCCATGGTCTCATCATCCTCTCCCACTTTGAAAAAGATTTGACCTCAAATCCGAATTATCTACACAATAAGGAAGAAGATCAGAAACGTTGAAACTGCCACTAACTTTGTACTTACCTTGGAGGTCGAGTTGGTAGGCATTGTTGTTGATTATTTTGAGCACTTTGAACGGTCCATCAATCCTCGGCATTAGTTTGGATGCTCGCTCCTCGGGGAAACGCTTCTTCCTAAGATGAACCCACACTTGATCACCCTCATTGAAGATGACTTCTTTACGCCCTTTGTTCGCATACTTCTCATAAAGCTTCGTCCGGGCCTCAAGATTTTCCTTAGCCTTTTTGTGAACCTGTTTAACTAAATCGGCCTTTTTCTTGCCATCAAGACTTGATCTCTCACTCAAAGGTAAAGGCATTAGATCCAAAGGAGATATGGGGTTGAACCCATAAACAATTTCAAATGGAGAAAACTTAGTTGCAGAATGCATAGAATGATTATAAGCAAATTCAACATGCGGCAAGCAATCTTCCCAAGTCTTAAGGTTCTTTTTTATGAGCACACGCAACAATGTAGACAAGATTCTATTGACAACTTCTGTTTGACCATCGGTTTGCGGATGACATGTAGTAGAGAAAAGCATTCTAGTTCCTAACTTAGACCACAAAGTTTTGCAAAAATAACTAAGGAACTTAGTGTCACGATCAGAAACTATGGTCTTAGGTATGCCATGCAAACGAACAACTTCCTTAAAGAACAAGCTAGCAACATGACATGCATCATCAGTTTATGAGAGTGAATAAAATGTGCCATTTTAGAAAAGCGATCAACCACCACAAAAATAGAATCCTTACCAGCCCTAGTCCTAGGCAATCCAACCACAAAATCCATAGATATATCAGTCCAAGGATGCAAACGAATAGGTAAAGGGGTATACAAACCGTGGGATTGAACCTTAGCCTTAGCTTGCTTACAAGTCGCACAACGTTCACATAGTCGTTCAACATCTCTTTTCATGTGCGGCCAATGAAAGTGTTCTTGCATCACCTTATATGTCTTAGCAACTCCAAAGTGTCCCATTAAACCACCACCATGAGCTTCCCTTAGAAACAGTTCTCGCAAAGAAGAGTGAGGAACACAAAGTCTATTTTCAAAGAACAAATAACCCTCTGATAAACAGGTTTTTCACTAGGGTATCAATTCCCTATGCAGTTGTAGTACAAAGGGTTATCAATCAAAATGGTTATCTATTGCTAGCAGGAAGGATATGATCAGAACAGTACAAGTCAAGCCGAGCAGATAGGGTTATGATCTAACAATCCTAAAATAAATGAAAGAAAAGAATATAAACAAAGAAACCACACGACCTAAGCACTCGATGCAAGCAATCGAGTACATGATCATGTGGGGTGATCGAGTAAGCAAATGGATATGAACAACTCGAGGTATTACTCGATGCAGGTTATCGTGTACCTGATCGGGTAAGGGATCGAGTGATGAATGAAAATGCAAGCAATTAAAATACGAAAGCTTCTAAGGATGGGGTAATCGAATCCTAAGTATTCTTGACTAGTACAGATGCCTTACATGCCTCAAGCAAATATTTCCTAGACAATGAATCTCTAAACCTTGTTACCACACTCTCGCACTAGCAACAATCAACCTTGATCACTCCCCTACCCAACTCTCGGTGGAGAAACATGACCAAGCAGACATTAAGATCCGATTCATTATTGTCAGTAAACCCCTTAGTCATCTAATCTCTTAGGCTAAGTGAGTAAACCTCTAGCATTGGTTGATTCAAGCATCTCATCTACACCTCTCGGTGGTAAAACACCTTAGATCTAATCTCAACCTCTCGGTCTGTTGACAACATTAAGAACACCAACCTAGAAGGAAATCTATTAAACATATACAATCAACTAAGACATCCTAACTGATCAAGAACACAAAATCATTTATCCCATCCCTAGAAACTTTACTACACTACTCAGACATAATAACAAGAAACATAACAGTGAATAAGAATGAAAACTGCATTATAATGAACGGTAGAGTAGACAGAATACAGGATAGAAATCTAAAGAAACGACAAAAAGTATGAAATAAAATGTAAAACAAAAGGGAAAAGTGTTTGAGTCGCTCAGTTCCCTCACAGAAGCTCTCGCTCTCTGGTTTGAGGGTATGTGGTGTGCTCGTTTGCGAGCTAGGAGAGGAGGGGGTTTATATATGGAAACTCTTTTGACCTAGTTTCCCAGACCTGCCCGATGGTCTACTCGATGGGGTACACGAGGATGAAGTCCAGTTACTCCTCGGGTGGATCTTCGGGTTGTTCTTCATGCTCTTGGATCCTCCTCGATCGTGTTGGGTTTCGGACCTGTTCTTCCAGCTCGATGGCTCCTTTGGGTACATGCTTGGGTTTGTCCTTGTTTTTCCCCATTTTAGGCTCTTAAGCACCTGTTTTCATCCAATACATGCAAATGCAAAAATGCAACACCCTAAATGGTCTAAAAGTGAATTCCTACAGCTAATGACCTAAAAATGCTAAGTTAAGGGTATGAACAATGCAAAATATGGACAAAAAAAGATGCTAAAAACATGTAAATTAGAGAGTTATCAGACCCCCAAACTTAAATCTTGCTAGTCCTCTAGCAAGGAAGTAAGAGGGTGCGGTTTGAAACCGGGGACTCATAACCTTTATATGCTAAGCGAAGGATTCAAGCTATAGTCCTTAAAGATAGTTTAATGGTGCTAAGATCAATCAACATACTTACAAATATTTTTCTATGCTTATTACCATGCATCGATCTAGTTCAACCTCCAACTAAAAGTAAAGAACATCTCTTTCACATTCAATTAAGTGTTTGGCGAATTCTTGCAAATGGAAGGTGAATCAAGCTCAATCGGTTTCAAGGGTAAGGCTTTTGGTAAGGTGGTTTAAAACAAATTCTTTGGGTGGTTTTCTCTCAAAAGAAGG
>NC_025702.1:1341492-1395049 GCF_000633955.1 Camelina sativa | reverse complement strand
AATTAAGTGTTTGGCGAATTCTTGCAAATGGAAGGTGAATCAAGCTCAATCGGTTTCAAGGGTAAGGCTTTTGGTAAGGTGGTTTAAAACAAATTCTTTGGGTGGTTTTCTCTCAAAAGAAGGAATGCTAGACAGTTGTGAAAACTATCTAAGATTGAGAACAATTTGGGCATACAAAGCTTAACTCTTGATAATCTTGATAATCTACCCTTTTCTCATTCACTTTCTTTTTTATATCAAACCCCCTAGAATTACACTACCGACAACCTTGATTTTAACTCTTTTTTTTTACTCCCTAAGCTTTAAACTTTAAACTTCTAGCTCTGTACTTTTTTTTTTTTCTTTCTTTGCTAACTCCTAATATGTATATATATATTTTTTCTTTCTTTCGTAGAGACTTAGAGCTTATTGATTCTAACCTTAGGGACTCTGCTTTTTTTTATTCCTCAACCTAACCCCAAATAAACATTCTAACCACCTATCTTTCAAAACCGAATCTATTAGCTAGTTCAGATTCTAACTTAGCTAAATCAAGAGGCAGTTCTTTGTCGTTCTCAATACTCTCAAGGTTTCAGAACCTATAGCACAATGAAAAAGGCCTCACTCAACAATTCACAACAAGGTTTGAAAGGAAGGTTTGGGTTCATGGGTAGGACAAACAAATCGGGTTAAACGAAAAGGATTGGTAAAATGGAATGCCAACCCGAGTTTAGAGTTACCATGAGCAAGTATTCAAGTTCCATAAGCAAGACAATTAAAGTTCAAATTAAATCCAATAATATAGAGATGTTCTAATGTTCAAACAAGTGGAGGAAGCATTCAAAAGACACAAGGTTCTAAGCAAAGATTTTTCATTTTTTTCGAAAGATTGATCTAGCAACAATGAACTGTGACTAAGGGCTATAGCTTCAATCCTAAGGTTTGATTTTAAACAAGGTTGTTTTAATCATTGTCCCCTAAGATGCATATGCAACAATCCTATATGAAACAAACTAGACTCAATCCTAATATGTAAATGCAACTACATGAACACTCTTTTTTTATTTTATTTTTTAAATTTTCAAATTTTTTTTTAGGTTTCTCAATGCACATAGATGCAAACTCAAATGAATAAAACTAGCATGCAAATTTAAAATAAGAAAATAAAACACAATGTTAAAAATATTCTAGGAACCTCCCCCAAACTTAAATTACATGTCTCTGTGTAAATAAAAGTTAGAAAAAGAATCCAAGAATCACACAAAATGAAATAAACGAAATGCAATGTTATTTACAAAGATCGGATGAAAGTGGTACCTCATGGGTTGGTGAAGAAGGAGGTTGCAGCGGCCTCCATATTCGCCAACGTGTAGCCAGGGTCGTCTTCGATTTCAGCAGGCGCCGATGTTTGCTCGTCAGAGAGCTCGGTGATATGCAGAGACGGGTACGGCGGAAGATGTCCAGAATGATCACCCGTGTAGCCACTCGCAGGGTGCNTTTTTTTTTTTTTTTTTTTTAAATTTTTTTCCAAATTTGTTTTTTTTTTTGGGTTTTTCAATGCACATAGATGCAGACTCAAATGAATAAAACTAGCATTCAAAAATATGAAATAAGAAAATTAAGAAAATAAAACACAAAGTTAAAAATATTCTGGACCCTCCCCCAAACTTAAATTACACAGTCTCTGTGTAAATAAAAGTTGGGAAAAGAATCTAAGAATCACACAAAATGAAATAAACTAAATGCAATGTTAGTTAAAAAGATTAGATGAAAGTGGTACCTCAAGGGTTGGTGAAGAAGGAGGTTGCAGCAGCCTCCATACTCGCCAACGTATAGTCAGGGTCGTCTCCGGCTTCAGCAGGTGCCGGTGTTTGCTCGTCAGAGAGATCAGTGATATGCACGGACGACTTACTCGGACCAGCATCCGAGTGATTGATCGAGGGGGGTATCGTGTAGCTCATCGGGTAGGGCAAAAGGCCTTAAGAGAGAAAAGACTTTAAAATGTAAATTATATTTACAAACCTGCCTTTGGGATTTTCTCCCAAGTGAGCTTGTTTATAGTCTCTAAGCTTGACTTTCAGTTCATCTCAGACTGGCGCGAGATCGACGAGACGCACAGATGATCCCACCTTTGTGCTCTCATTTGCCATCTATTTCTTCACTCTCTGCCCATTTACAGTAAATTCAGTCTCATCCTTGCCTAGCAAAGTCACCGCTCCATAGGGCAAAACCTCTTTAATTTCGAAGGGTCCTGACCATCTTGACTTGAACAAAAGGGCTTTGTCTCCAGCTTTCAAATCCTTGTGTTGGATCTTTTTATCATAAGCCTCCAGCCGTATCTCATCGAGTTCGTGGAGATCCATTGCTCTTTTCTCTTGAGCAGTCTTTATGTCTAAATTCAGCAGCTTGGTAGCCCACATTGCTTTGTATTCAACCTCGACCGGAAGGTGACAGTTTTTTCCGTAAAGAAGCTGGAAAGGGGTCCGCCCAATCGGTGTTTTATAAGCGGTCCTGTAAGCCCATAACACATCATCTAGCTTCAATGCCCAATTTTTTTTTGTGATTCCCACGATTCTGGCTAATATCGCTTTAATCTGTTTGTTGCTTACTTCCACTTGTCCACTGGTTTGTGGGTGATAAGCTGTTGCGACTTTATGCTTGACTCCGTGCTTTCTCAACAAGCCATCGAAAACCCTAATGAAGTGGGTTTCTCCATCACTGATCACTACTCTTGGAAAACCAAATCTCGGGAAAATGATGTTTTTGAACATCTTCATTACGACCTTGTGATCATTTCTCGGGCTGGCGATTGCTTCTACCCATTTCAAGACATAGTCGACTGCCACTAGGATGTACATGTTTCCATTCGAGGGTGGGTTGAAAGGTCCCATGAAATCTATTCCCCAGACATCAAAAACTTCGACTTCTAAGATTGGCTGCTGAGGCATTTCATTTCTTCGACCTATGTTACCCATCTTCTGGCACAAATCACATTTTGCTATGAAGAGCTGTGCGTCCTTGAACATGGTTGGCCACCAAAGAACAGCTTGGAGTATCTTTTGGACTGTTTTGAAGGTGGCAAAATGTCCTCCATAGGCAGACCCATGACAGTGCTCTAATACTCCTCGGACTTCCTCCTCTGCTATACACCGTCTGAACAGGCCATCCGTCCCTTTTTTGCAAAGATAAGGTTCATCTTAGTAGTAGTTTTTGACATCCCGGAAGAACTTCTTCTTTCTATGAGCATCATAGTCCTTAGGAATTTCCCCGCACACCATGTAGTTCACGAAATCTGAGTACCATGGTAGCTCAGCCGACTCGATAGCCATCGACTCGATCGACCTGGTTGATTCGGGGGTCGAGTAAGCTATTGTGTGTCCGATCGTGTTGGCTCATTTCTTTCAAGAAGGCGATGTGCATCAGTCTTTCTTCGGGCATTGAGTCGTCTATTGGGAGTGGATCTTCGATTCTCATTCTGGACAGATGGTCTGCTACCCCGTTTTCAATTCCTTTTTTATCCAGGATCTCTATGTCAAATTCTTGCAGAAGAAGGATCCACCTGAGGAGCCTAGGTTTGGTGTATTTTTTTTGAGTAAATGTACCGCAGAGCAGCATGGTCTGTGTAGACAGTCACCTTCGAACCGACTAAGTAGCTTCTGAACTTCTCAAACGCGAAAACCACAGCAAGGAGCTCCTTTTCAGTTGTCGCATACCTCGTCTGGGCATCGTCCATGGTTCTGCTGGCGTAGTAGATCACATGGAGCTTTTTATCTATCCTTTAACCCAGTACTGCTCGCAGGGCATAATCTGACGCGTCACACATAATCTCGAAGGGATAGTCCCACTTAGGTGCTTGAACTATTGGTGTGCTCACCAAAGCCTCCTTTATCTTGATGAAGGCGTCTAAATAGTCCTTGTCGACAATAAACTCTGCTTCATTGCAACGGAGCCGCATTAACGGTCGTGCGATCTTAGAGAAGTCTTTAATGAATCGCCTGTAGAACCCTGTGTGCCCTATAAACCTCCTGACATCTCTCACCAATCTAGGAGGTTGCAGCTGAACCATTACCTCTATCTTAGCCTTGTCGACCTCTATACCCTTTTCTGAGATCTTGTGCCCTAAAACTATTCCCTCATGGACCATAAAGTGGCACTTTTCCCAATTTAACACTAGGTTGGTTTCTTCACACCTTTTCAGCACCTTGAAGAGGTTTGACAGACATGACGAGAAAGAAACTCCATATACTGACAAGTCATCCATGAAAACCTCCACCATTTCTTCGATTAAGTCCGAGAAGATGGATGTCATGCACCTTTGGAAAGTCGCGGGAGCGTTGCACAGGCCAAAAGGCATCCTCTTATAGGCAAAAGTGCCATAAGGGCAAGTGAATGTCGTTTTCTCCTTGTCAGCAAGGTGTATGGGTATTTGGAAATATCCACTATACCCATCAAGGAAACAATAGTATGGGTTGTTAGCGAGTCGTTCCAGCATCTGGTCGATGAAAGGCAGGGGGAAATGATCCTTCCTCGAGGCCGCGTTAAGCTTCCTATAGTCAATACACATTCGATGACCAGTTATCGTCCTTGTGGGAATTAGCTCGTCTTTTTCGTTTTTGATTACGGTGATTCCTCCTTTCTTCGGGAGGCAGTGCACCGGGGACACCGAAGTGCTATCAGAGATGGGGTAGATAACTCCAACATCAAGCAACTTCAGAATTTCCTTTTTCACCACTTCTTTCAAGTTCGGGTTTAGCCGATGCTGAGGTTCTACACTAGAATACGATTCATCCTCCAGGTTTATCCGGTGGGTGCAGATATCAGGCGATATACCCTTGATATCATCTAGAGTATAGCCTATTTCTCTCCTATAGTTTCTTAATTGCGTGCAAAGCAATTTCAATTCCTTTTTAGGCAGGCTAGAATTGACGATCACTGGATTTGTTGAATTAGGTCATAAGAAAGCGTACCTATGCCCTGATGGAATAGATTTGAGTTCCACTTTAGACGCTTTAGACTCGGACCAATCATCAGTGGTTTGGAGTTGCTGCTCGAGATTGTGCTCGATCATCCTACTCGATGGGGAGGTCGTGTTAGCGTCCGGGTGAGCTGGTGTTGAGCAACTGCACGACATGACGTAGGAGGTGACTACTGACTTGTCTGAACTTCTGTTGTCGAGCATCACTCCCTCTCTTTCAGCTTCCCTCGTGTCCTCACTTAGTTCTGGTTCGATGACTTCTCGATAAGTATCAAGCAGCTCCTTGTAGAGCTTCGTTTCTTGATGCACGAATCCCTCCTTACCATCATTTGTCAGCGCTGTTTGTAAGCAATCTCCGATTGCAATCTCCTCAAATGCCTCCTTTTGCAGTTTTTCTAACTCCTCTATCCAGAAGGTTCGACCAGCTATTGTAGGTTATTTCATAGTTTCCCGAATGTCAAACTGCATAGTGAGGTCTTCCCCGAGCTTCAGATCGATCTTCCCATTTCTTACATCAATCATTGCCCCTACGGTGGCTAAGAATGGTCGTCCTAAGATAAGCGGATCCCTTGGCTCCACATCCATTTCCAATACCACGAAGTCGGTTGGTACATCTACTGACCCTACCTTGACCGGCGAGTCTTCCAAAACTCCGCTTGGCAACCTCGTAGTTCAATCTGCCAGAACCAGTTGGATGTCGGTAGGCTTGAATTTCTCGAACCCAAGACGTTTGGCTACAGTTAGTGGCATCAGGCTAACGGATGCCCCCAAATCGCAAAGGCATCTTCCAAACTTCAATGGTCCGATCGAGCAAGGTAAGGTAAATGATCCCGGGTCGCTCAGTTTCTTAGGTGCAGCAGTCCTCTGGATTATGGCACTACACTCATGATTGAGTATGACTATCCCTTGTACTTACTTGATCCGCTCCATCACTGCATCCTTCAGGAATTTCGGGTAAGGAGGTATCAGGGTGAAAGCGTCCATTAAAGGCATGCGGAGTTCGAGTTCNGTCGGGTGCAGGGTGGGTTGTTCTGGAGAGTGGCTTGGTGGTTCAGCAGAAATGGCCGGTTCACGGAGATCCTCCCCATCTAAATCAGTGCTGTCCTCAGGGATGTTCAGTGGTGTCGTTCGAGGTAGTAGTTTTCGTCCACTCCATAGGGCTATTGCGTGTGCAGACTCCGTAGGGCTTTTTGAGGTGGAAGCCGAGTTATCTGTGAGCACCTGAATTCGATATCCCAAGTCAACAAAATTGTTATGTAATTCTTTGAAGTTGGCGGATAGACTACAAGCGAGATCATCGAATCTTGTATTAATGTGTATCGAGTCGGTCTTCTGATATGATAGAACTGTGTGCATTAGTGATATCAAATCCATTGATGATTAACTGTTTGCTATTACTCTCTGTGGGATCGATCCTAAAATACTATATTGATTAACTGTGCACTTTCAGTCGTTGTGTAGTCTTTTCAGGTAAAAGATTTGGAGTGAAATTTTACACACATCAATTAAGGAAGCTTAAGATCTGTTCTTACCCTCTCATATATAAGAACAACTTAGAGAACACCTAACCTGGAAAGGATTTTATAGAATTCAAGCTTAAACAATCCTAAACAAACTAAACTAAGTTCTCTACCAACTTAACCCATCCTTAAAAATCTATCTCTAATCAGATCTAATACATAAGATTTAAGAACACAAACCCAGAAAATGATGAAACAGACATAATCAAAAAGATAATGATGAAATAAGCAACTTTGTAGAAGAAATCAAGTGAAAATACTTAATTGCTTGGGTACACACGTTGTACATTAATATTGGTGTACATGTTCTTATGTAACCTGTACACATACATAGGTGCATAGGTTTTTAGTGCCCTCAACATCAGTAAAACATCCCCTACCTTTACACATATAGTGATGTACTAGGCGTTTTGCTACATGTGCACTTTTATATGTGATATGCTCAAATTAAACCCTAGAGCTACTCTCTCAAATTAAGAGGTCACTGCAGTACTTAGGGGTCGAATTCCACAAGGATTCAAGTCTACACAATAAATTATAGAGTTTTATAATTAAGCTAAACAAGTTGATTTAAATTAAGAAAAGCAATGCAAAATAATAAATAAAAGTGTTGTGAAATCAGAAAATCAAAAGGTTAGGCTTAGGGAATTTTTCAGGAAATTATGGAATATTAAATTAATAAATTAATTAGGATTCAAGCAATTAAAAATCAGACTTAGAACTCTAAACACTTTTGTAAAATAAATCAGTTCTCACTGCAAATATTATCTAAATTTAAAACCAGAAAATCCAAACTGCTTTGTAAAATTTTAGGTTAAAAACAGCTTTAAAAACAGGTTTAGATATGTTCACAAAATTACTAAATCAAATCTCATTGCAGAAAGTAATTTTGCTCATCAAAAGGTTTTATCAGGAAAATCAATTATATTCTCGTATCAATTTATTTTCCTAGAGTATTAATTCTAGACGGCCAATCAAGGATTAATATGAAGAACAACCTATGATAAAGATCTAGAAAGATAATGAATCCTAAATAAACAGATCTAATAGACCATAAAAACCCTGTGAAAAACCCTGAATCTAACAAGCAAACTACTGAAACATATTCAATGAAGAACAAAACATAATTCTGAATAATAAGCAATTGAAATTAAAAGAGTAAAGAGGGAGTTTATGAATTTTTCTCTCAAAGCAGTTCAGATCTCTCTCTCCCAAAAGCTCTCAAAATCTCACAGGGTTGCAGAAAATAAAACTTGCTAGAATAAAACTTGTGCGTTTCTAAAACCTAAAAATACTATATATATGTCCTAAAATACGTGAGGGACTAGTCTTGCAATTATAGAAAACTTCGGGCAACTTTGTAAAACTTCCAAATTTGAAGAGTTGTCACGACTTGCATGGGTGTCGATCGATGCTCATGTGGTGTCGGTCGATGCTCCTCATATAATCAGACTCCAATTGATTTTCTCCGGTTAAATGCTCAAGAATCATCCAAATTTCTCCATTTCGCTCCATCCGTGCCAAATTCCTAGAAAACCTTTTAAGACTCAAAAACATCCTAGAAAACAAATCAAAAGACTCTAAAAGACTCTTTATATCATGGTTAAAAACCACAAAAACCATGATACATCAACTCTCCCAGACTTAGCCTTTGCTTGCCCTCAAGCAAAACATAAGTTTAGACCTGTGAAAGAGGTTTGAAAACTGGGAACTCACTCAACTGCATGATGATTCTTATTCGCACTCTTCATTTACCTGACCCAAGAACTTACTTCGTATACTTAAACATGATAAGCATCAACATTCCTTACTCAAATCCCACAATGCTTTGGAATCTCTTAAGCATTCATTGTCATCTCATTAGTCAATATTAAAGCACAAAAAGGTGAATTCTTACCAAGGGAATATCGATCAATGACATATAGACTCTCTTCAGGACAAGAAATTCTTCATACATCTCATTTCCTCTCCCTTTTCTCACTTCCAAGTTGCTGATTTCTCCCAATTTTTTTTTTCTTCTCAAAGGTGTAAGCAAATACTGGGGTCATCAGTAATTTACCTACCTCTCGCTTCCAAGAGTAGAATAATGAGGTCACAAGTAATTTACCTACCCCTCTAAACTTATCAAAATCATCTCATCTATTATTCTCCTCTTTTTTCCTGATCTTTCTCTTTTTTTGTTAGAGTACTGAAGGGAAGAGAGTGGGGAGACATACCTTAAAATTTTTGCACTGTCTTGTATGGCCTGAAGAAAAAGTCTAGTCCACTAATTTCCAACTCCCTAGGCAAGAGAATTAAGTCCAATTAAAATCCTGATAAAAGGTGAGACAACGTTAGATCAATTAGATATCCATTGAATAAGGGCTTTCAGGATTGTTGATAAAGCTCATAGTCTTTCTAAGCTTCAATTCTGAGATCAAGCATAAACAAATAATCATTAGAGTGTTAGCCAAATAAGAGAAATCATTAGCCAAGATCATAATTCCCAAAGACAAAAAGAAAAGTTTTGAAAAATTTGACTCAAACTTTATGGTTTTGACTGACACAACTGAAACTCAAAAACAAAAACGTAGTTAGTAGATAACCTCCCCCAGACTTAAACAACACTGTCCACAGTGTTATCAAGTAAGAGGAAAGCTAAAAGAAACAAAAATGTATGGAAATTGTAATGAGAAGATGAACTGATTCTCGGGTTACCCAGCGGTGTCGACCGACACCATTTCAGCTGCGATCGACACTCATCATGAATGGTGGTTTTTGGCCGTAACTCCTTGTTAGTTGCTGTTATTTATGTTGATGTGCTTTTGGATCAATCCTTGGATGATTATTCTGTTAAGAAACACTCAAACACAAATTAAAAGCAACATGATAGATAGATAGTTCATAATTTCAAACAAATTTCAAACAAAAACTGACTCAATGCAAAAAGAAAAATGACTTAAAAGGAAAAGAAAAACCTAGAAGTGGGTTGCCTCCCACTATGCGCTTATTTTCAGTCATTAGCTTGACTGTGTCTAAGCTAAGACGTCCAGTGGATCGGAAACTGGCAATGAATGCTGCCAAGAAAATGTCCTCTTCATCCAAGGTGGTGTATATGCTTTAGGTGCATGAGGTCTACCCAGGATGTGAGGAACAAGACCAAGGCGGGATTTAGGGACGGGATTGCTTCGTTTATGTCCTGCAAAATCATCAACAGAAGAAACAAGAGCTCTACGATAATCTCGTGGCTTGGTTAACTACAAAACAGTTTTAGTACTTTTAAAATTCTTATTGATGATAGGAGAAGGTTTGGGTGAAAAATATGTGTACCTTGGCCTTACCTGAGAACTATAGATTGTGGAGTGGGGGAGGTTTATATTTGGGAACAATTTTCTGACTTGGAGCATCAGTTGTGGACAAGTTCAGTCTCGGATGTGGAGGAGTGTCAACCGATGTTGATATGGTGTCGGTCGACACGGAGCCTATTGCGTGAGTAGCAGAAACTTTCTTAACAGAAAAAGTATATCCATCAATAGTAGGATCCCTCCTCAGCTTATCCATCTCAAAGTTCATACTCAAATCTTCCACATTCAGTGTTATGTGTCCCTTCTTCACATCTATGATGGCACCAACTGTAGCTAAGAAAGATCTTCCTAAGATGAGAGGATCTTTAGGCTCCGTTTCATACTTCAGCACCAACCTTAATTGGAATATCCTCTAAAACACCTTCATGAATTCTCTTGGATCTATGAGCTAAGATAAGAGAAATCTGAGTTGTCTTGAATTCTGTCATCCCAAGTTTCACAGCAACAGAATATGGCATCAAGTTAATACTAGAGACAAGATCACAAAGTGAGTGAGCAAACCCTTCTGCAGAGATAGAGCAATCAAGTACAAAGCTCCCATGATCTGGTAATTTCTCTGCAGTCATACACTAAATCATTGCAATCACTTTCTTAGAGACAACCACCTCTTGCTTCCTGTCTTTCCTTTTCTGTGGAGGCTGGTTCAAAAGAATTGCACTGACATCCTTGGTAAGCAATGCTCCTTCCTCAGGGCTCAAACCATTTGATACCATTCTCTTCACATACCGCTTAAGTCCAAAAAAAAACTTGACTGCATCAATCAAAGGCATCTCTATCCTCACCTTATCCATCATTGCCTTGCATCTAGCTTCCTCAAGCTCCTACTTGGACCTTCTTGGCTTAGGAAAAGGAATCTTTGGTTGGTACACCCTTTCAGCAGCTGGAACCTGAGATTTTGCAGTTTCGGGTTCTGTCTAAGATGAGTGTCGACCGACACGCAGGTGGTGTCGATCGACACCACCATCTGAAGACACGAAATTTGCCGATTGCTCTCCCAGTTCTGGAGAAGCAATTTCATCAACTTCTTCATCCCTCACTGATATGGCATTACAAGAATGTTTGGGATTTGACTTAGTTCTCCTAGGGAGAAATCCCTCTTGCCTTTTGACGGATCCAGCTGTTTGTGCAACCTGGCTTTCCAGCTTTTTGACATGAATGTTCAAAGCTTAAAATTTCCCATTAAGTTGAGTGTAGACATTGTCAAGCCTCCCATTGAAAGTCACTGTCATCTGCTCCTGACCTTGCAAAAGCTGATCAAGCATAGCTTCCATCTTACTCTCAGAAGAAGTCGGTGGAGGCAGAGACCGATAGGATGAGTTCCCATAGGTTCTTGTATAACTGTTGTTCTGTTGCTGCTTCTGATACTCTGGCTTGGGAGTGTAGCCTGAAGAGTTCCCACTGTAAGACCTGTTGCCTTGCTGATTACCAAATCTCTGTCCTTAATACCCAGCTCCATACACATAGTTTACATTCTCCTCTATATTTTATGGCTCTGGCTCAAATGTCTCAACCTCAGCAGAAAATTGGACTGACTTCTTACCCACTAGAAGATTGTGAACTGAATCTAGCTTAGCATTGACTGAAGCTAGCTGGTTTGAATCAAATCCTCCATGTGGTTTATACAGATGCATCTAGATTTGGTTTGGGATGTTTGTTAATGTAGTATGGGAAGGTGATTGCCTATGCTTCACGGCAGTTTCGGAAGCATGAGGGAAACTATCCTACTCATGACTTAGAGATGGGTGTTGTAGTTTTTGCCCTGAAGATTTGGAAATCTTATCTTTATGGTAAAAAGGTACAGGTGTTTCCAGATCATAAGAGCTTGAAGTATATATTTACTCAGCCCGAGCTGAACTTGAGGCAGAGGCGGTGGATGGAGCTGGTCGCGGATTATGATTTGGAGATAGTCTACCACCCTGGTAAGGCTAACTCGGTTGCAGATACTCTGAGCTGGAAGAGGGTAGTTTCGGCTCAGGAGCAGGAGATGGAGTCTCCGGTAGGAGAGATCGGTGCATTGGGATTTTGTGTTGTTTCTCAGGAACCGTTGGGTTTGGAGGCGGTTGATAGAGCTGATCTTCTGAGCAGGGTGCGGTTGGCTCAAGAGAAGGATTTGGGGCTGGTGAATGCCTCAAAGGAGGTGGATTCAGAGTATCATGTCTCAGATAATGGTACTATCTTGGTGCACGGTCGGATTTGTGTGCCCAAGGATGAGGAGTTGAGGCAGGAGATCCTGAGAGAGGCTCATGCGAGCAAGTTTTCTATTCATCCAGGAGCGACTAAGATGTACCGTGATCTCAAGAGGTACTATCACTGGGTCGGGATGAAGAAGGATGTAGCTAGTTGGGTCGCGAGGTACGATGTGTGTCAGCTAGTGAAGACTGAGCATTAGATTCCAGGAGGGTTACTGAAGAGTCTTCCCATTCCAGATTGGAAATGTGGTATGATTACTATGGACTACGTGGTGGGTTTGCCAGTGTCCAGGACGTTTGATGATATTGCGGTCATTGTGGACCGGTTGACTAAGTCAGCACATTTTCAGGCTATTAAGAAGACTGATGGAGCAGCGGTCTTGGCTAAGAAGTATGTGAAGGAGATAGTCAGGGTGCATGGGGTGCCATCAAGCATTGTGTCTGATAGGGATTCTAAGATCACTTCGGTGTTCTGGAGAGCGTTTCAGGCAGGGATGGGCACTAAGGTGCATATGAGTACAACTTATCATCCTCGGACAAATCAACAGTCGGAGAGGACGATCAAGCCATTGGAGGATTTGCTGAGGATGTGTGTGTTGGACTGGAGAGATCATTGGGCTTATCACTTGAGCTTGGTAGAGTTTGCTTACAACAATAGTTATCAGGCGAGTATTAAGATGGCTCCTTATGAGGCTTCGTATGGGAGGTCGTGTCACACACCGTTATGCTAAAATCTAGTGGGGGAGAGGAGCATTAACGGGGCAGATTTTGTTCAGGAGACCTCAGAGAAGATTCGGGTTCTCAAGCTGAACATGAAGGAAGCTCAGGATCGGCAGAGGAGTTATGCCGATAGGAGGAGGAGAGATCTTGAGTTTCAGGTAGGAGATAGAGTGTACCTCAAGATGGTCATGTTGCGGGGTCCGAACAGGTCATTGACATAGACTAAGTTCAGTCCGAGGTTTATGGGTCCGTTCAGAGTGATTGAGCGGGTGGGACCAATAGCATATAGGCTGGAGTTGCCTGAGGTTATGTGTGGATTCCACAAGGTTTTCCATATTTCTATGTTGCGGAAGTGTCTCCGTTTGGATGATCAGTTGTTAGCTAAGATTCCTGAGGATCTTCAGCCTAACATGACTGTGGAGGCGAGACCAGTGAGGGTTCTCGAGAGGACGATCAAGGAACTTCGGAAGAAGAAGATTCCTTTGATGAGAATCCTATGGGACTGTGATGGTGTTGAGGAGCAGACTTGGAAGCCTGAGGCGAGGATGAAGGCGAGGTTTACTTGGTCGCTTAGGGGTGGGTTGTTGTGCGACTAAGTAACAAGATGAGGTGGTGTTCGGAGTACGAAATTTCCTTTAGGCGGTGGTTTGAGGGAAAGTTTCCTGAAATAGAAGTTTTTAAAAGTGGAAAGTTTCCAGAAGTGGAAAGTTCTAAAAATGGAAAGTTTTATGTGAGTTATAATTTGTCCATTTTAGTGGTGGAGAGCCTTGGGGGGGGGCTTGTGTGGCCTTAGTGGTGTTTTTGAGTCATTGTGCTCGTGTGTGACACTCTTTTGAGTCATTGTGTGGCCTTTGTGGCGGGTTGCTTAGCTAGTTGTGTGGCCTTTGTGGCGGGCTATTTAGCCAATGTTGTCTGTTTAGGCGGTCCTTCGGGACAAATGGTCTTTGTGACGGTCCTTTGGGACAAGAGGCCTTGGTGGCGGTCCTTTTTAGGAAATTTGTTTGGCCTTGGTGGCTGTCCTGTTGAGGAATTTTTTTGGCCTTTGTGGCGGTCTTGTTTAGGAAAGTTTGTTTGGCCTTGGTGGCGGTCCTGTTTAGGACAGTTTGTTGGCCTTGGTGGCGGTCCTGTTTAGGAAATTTGTTTGGCCCTTCTGGCATGTAGATGATCCTTGTGCAGTCATGAGGTATTCGAGTGAGAGGATATGTGGTTGGTAGGACATTGTGATGTTTTAAGCGAGCCACGGGAAGGATACCTGGATAGGGATAGGACTCAGACGTGTTCAGAATTGTTTGCTCGCAACTCTTGGGGGACTTTAGTTCTCCTAGTACTGCCATATTCTGAGGCTTTGTGGCTTGGGAGTATGGTTGGTATAGCGACTTCGGATGACGATCCGGGGGCGCGCTGTAGGGTGGAAACCCGAGAGACGAATATTGGACTTCCTTTTATATATGGTATGCGGGCTTAAGCCTGATGAGGAGCCAACATTATGGCATGCAGACTTAGGTCTGACGAGGAGCCAATAAAAACTCAAGGTTTATACCTATGGGTAAAGGAAAGTCCAATAGTCGAAATACTGCTTAGAGCGTGAGTCTATAACCTAGAGGTGACCTTCCGTAGATTGGTCGGAGGAGTGCGTGCCGTAGAGACGGTCGCACCGGAGTCCTTGGCTAATGGATGTTCGAGATCCAAGGACGAATCTATGTTAGTGGGGGAGAATTAGAACATCCGCGAACAGAAATCCCGGTTTAGGGGTTGCATCGACCAATGCACATGTTGGTTTTCTGCGGACGAGTTTAAGTGAAACGCTGCGTTTTGGGTTAGGAAAACCCTTAAATCGAGTTTTTGTCTCATTAGTCGTGTTTAGCCGCTGTTGAGAGAAAAGAAAAGAGAGAAAAAGTTCCCTAAGTGTTCTTGAGTGTTCTTGGTGATTTCTGGTGATTGGACGCGTTTTCTGAAGAAATCTGTAGCTGAGATCGTTGTAGGAGATTACTAGGAGCATGTTCTTTCTTGTTTAAGGTTCATAAACTTCTTGGCAAAGGTAAGTGCATGACCATGGCTTATCTAAGCTGGAGATCTCTCTGATTTGATTGTTATTTGTTGTTAGGCTTGCTAGATTGTTATTTGGGACGTTAGGAAGCTTTCTTGTGGCTTGGGATCGATTTTTGTGGTTGTAGGAACGAAGATCCAGCGAGAAACTTCGGGGAAAAACGATGCTCGGCATGTGCATCGGTTGATGCACTTTGTCCTTCGGTCGATGCAAGAGCGAGGACGGCGCGTAAAACCTAGGGTTTTCATGCACATGCCGATGCATGCTTGGTGTCGGTCGATGCAGAGTCCTGGTTTGTTATTGTTGATTGTTGATTGTTGGTTGATGGTTAGAGATATCTCTATTGCTTGTGTGTATAGCCCAGTAGATGGGAGGATTGCCTTACTGAGTGTTTATAAAATACTCATGCATTGCAATTTGTGTTTGTGGTGCAGGTAAAGGCAAAGTGTGATCGTGGAATCAAGGCAATTAAGAGGAGGGTGTTCTAGGGACTAGATTGGTTGTTGTCTAGCATTGCTAGGTTGCTAGAGTTGGGTCATTAGAAACATTGCTAGGTTGCTGGTTCTATGTTTCTTGTTGGTTGATTCTTGGTTATTGTTTATGTTATAATATTGGTTATTATTATTGGATATTAATTTGATATTGGTATTTGTTATTTCCGCTGTTGGTTGTGATTGTGGTTAGGTGGCTAGTGGATATGGGACCACTAGTTGTAGTTTATTACTATTATTTATTTTTATTTTTAATTTTTTTTAAACGGGTCGGGTTGTTTCAGTTTGGTATCAGAGCCCTTATGGTTTGAGGTTTGGGTTCACTAGGCTTTGTGCTGTAGATGTTTGGGATTACATGTCTTGATTGATTATGTGAGTTAGTCAATTGTGTGTGGCATGGAGTCCTAGAACATCCTCTTCGAGCCTACTATGTGATTCCACGGTGAGTATATATTTTTTTGTGTTTGTTAATTGTGTGCTTACCCTTCTGTTCATAGTGCAGATGGTTAGAGACGTGCTGTTTCTGGTCGTGGTCGTGGTCGTGGACGCGGACGTGCTCGTGGTAGGGGCAGAGTCCCAGCGGTTACTGAGACTGCAGACCAGAGTGTGACATCTGAGGGTGTCGGCAAGTCGCAGGGCGTCCAAGGGGATTCTATGAGTGTGGCCGGAGGGGGCAGTGTTGATGCTCCAGTGGCCGGTGATGCTAGGGTTTCGGGTGTGGGAGTCCCAGCGGTTGGAGTCCCTGGTGTTGATCTTGCGGGCTTGTTAGCACAATTGATAGAGCGGTTACCGAGAGTGGTACTGGCTCAGGCACCGGTAGTGGCGCCAGTGGCGGCGGAGGTGCAACAGCCAGTGGCTGCGGAAGTAGGGGTTCACTCTCGTTATGTCAGTATGCTGAGAGAGATGAACAATAACATTTCCTAAACATTCTATCTAATAACCTAACATAACTCTAACTAGGTATCCAACATAAACAATATATCCAACAACACACAAACGAGACCCTAGATCATCCTCCTCCTCATCGCCATAATTCCACGCTACATACCTTCACACCACAAACAACAATTGAGATGCGTAAGTATTATCACAAATACTTAGTGAGGCAATCCTCCCATCAACTGGGCTATACACACAAGCAACTGAGAAACCAATGCTTAACAAATAACAACCAAACAAAAACAAACGAGGAAAACAGACATCAGCCGCTGCTGACAGAAATGGGTATCGACCGACACAACCTTCTTGGTGTCGACCGACACCGACTCTGCAACTTGTTCTGCACGAAGCCAAAAGTCAAATATCCGCTTCCCAAATTCTCCAAATCGTCCGAAACTCATCCAAAACTCCTAGAAACTCACAGAAACCCACATCAAACCACAGGAGACCATTTAAAACGTTCATTGGCGGAAAAATCTTGCTCGTATGATGGAGATTAACGCTACAATACTTAGATGGTCAACAAAAAATGTAAAAAAAAAACTCCACGATCTCGAATCAATGCTAGAAAATAGAAAAAGATAGGCTTCTATGGGCTGAATATTAGTCTAGAGAAGTCTACACTGTACATGGTTGGAGTCACAGTTAGTGAAAAAGACGCGATCCTAAGCTCTTTTCCATTCGCATCAGGAACTCTCCCTGTCCATTATCTTAGTTTACCTCCTTTAACCAAGCGTATGTCAGCCTCCGACTATACACCGCTACTAGAACGCATCAAAGAAAAATTTAGCAGCTGGACAGGGAGATATTTATCTTTTGCGGGGCGCCTCCAACTCATCAGTTCAGTCACTCACAATCTCACAAATTTTTGGATGTCAGCCTTTCGCTTGCCAACAGCCTGTACCAAGGAGATAGACAGTATATGCTTTGCATTATTGTGGTCTGGTCCTTCTCTTAATACCAAAAAAGCAAAAGTTTCATGGACTGATGTATGTATACCAAAGGAAGAGGGTGGATAGGGTTTGCGTTCTTTGAATAAAGCAAATAAGGTGAGTTGTCTGGGTGGAATGGCTTCAGACTTATCTACTCAAAAAGGGTTCTTTCTGGTCTATCAAAGATACCACTACTTCAGGCTCTTGGATGTGGAGAAAACTACTCAAATATTGAGCCTTAGCCGTGGAGTTTGTTCGGTATGAGGTCAAGAATGGAGAGCACATCTCTTTTTGGCATGATAATTGGTCGTCAGTGGGATGATTATTCAATATTGCAGGACCGTGGGTTAGTATTGATATGGGGATTGGTATCATCACCACTGTAGCAGAGGCATTCACTCACCGACAACGACACCATCGAGTAGACTACCTGAATCAACTAGAGACGGTTCTCATGACAATTCGAAACCGAGGACTATTGCAAACAGAGGATGTGGTCCTTTAGAGGGGTAAAGGAGATCAGTTTAAGGCCAAATTTAGCACAAAAGAAACTTGGGAGCATACCCGGCTCTCCCGACAGAGGAAACCATGGGCTACTGGTATCTGGTTTTCCCAGCCCACTCCCAAATATTCCTTTATAGTCTGGTTAGCCACACTGAACTGTTTCACAACGGGAGATCGTATGCTGTGCTGGAACTCACGGGTAGACTCCTCCTGTTCTTTATGTCGTACGTCACAAGAAAACCGCAACCATCTATTCTTCACGTGTCCTTATTCATCAGCAGTTTCGACAGGTCTAATCTCTAAGTTACTCACACCTAAGTTCACTACGGATTGGGACAGTAACCTAACTCTCCTAGTGGACACCACCTTGGGGTATGTTATTCTATTACTATTACGCTATGCTTTCCAGGCATCGATTGACTCACTCTGGCAAGAGAGGAATAGACGTCGACATGGAGAAACACCAGCATCCTCTGCTCAGCTCATCAAACACCTCGACAGGCAGGTCCAGAAGAGGCTGTTCTCGTTTCGAGATGGAGGAAAACTCACACGCTGTATGGAGAAGTGGTTGGACTCGCGCTGAGGGCACCAATAGCACTTTTCAATTTTCCATTTTGTAAACACAAATTCTAGTTGCATCTCAAAAACTGAATTAACTACATGCTGCACTTGATATAAAAACTACATTTTTCGAATAAATTTTACATTTTATTCAAAAAAAAGAGTGTAAACTATATAATCTGGAATATAAACTTGCAAATCCAAATGAAAAATCCATAATTCTGAAAACTAAAAATATTGCAAAATATAATTACAAATTGTAAAGAAGAAGGAGACGACATTAGACATGCATGGCTAATTTGTGGAGCATCTGGTGTGCAAAGAGAGTGTGAGAAGATAAACGAAGTAAAACGTAACAAATCTGGAAAGCATAGCCAAAGATTTAACGATATCATACCGGCATTTAGGTGGGCCAAAGTCATTTTGTCAAGATCCGTCAATTGAGAAGTTAACATCGCGCATCATTGATGAACTATCATCTTGGTGAACTCCCTCGCCGAAGTGTAAGCCTCGCCTTTCATTGTTTTCAGTTTTCAGCATCCTAACACAAACATTAGAGTGAAATTAATTGATTAGACTAAAGGGAAGGGAAGGAAAGGTTTCGTGCAGATAAAATCAGAGGCCAACTCATTTAAGTCATGCAGAGAGAGAGAGAAAAACAAAACAGAGAGATTTGAGTGGGTATTTGATTTGTTTACCACCCATCTTCGTCCAACGTCAGAATTGGTTAGAAAGGCTTAATATTTTTTCTTTTTCGTTTCTCTGTAGTTTTGATGGCGGATTTAGAAGAAAGAATGGAGGATCTAATAGGTTTTGAGAATTTAGAGAAGAATATGTTAATGTATCTGTATTTAATTTTGGTACAATGGATTATACTGATGAAGACTTCATTGACGAAATTGGGAGAGAACTGTTTCTAAGAAAGTAGTACTGGTTTTTCACTAGCCCACCACCTCGTAGTTAATTATATATTTTTTAAAATGAACCTATCAAGTTATGACACATAGATAGGTGAGGATCTAAAAGAATCCGGGTTGAGACACTTAAGCTGCATGGAAACGGAAGCGGAAGCGTTTGAAAGCGAAGAATCGATTTTTTCTAAAAAACTAAGAAGGGGTACATGTTAGAAGCATATATATACCAAACATAATAGACAACAAAATACAATACATTATTTGAACATAAAACACAAAAGACACCTTATAACTTGTATTATGCAAAATGAGTGATTTATAGTTTATATAATATAATAATGTTTGTTTTGGCCACGCTGACGAAAAAGTAGGAAAAATAATTGAACTTTTAAAAATTATTTTATTACATAATTGAACTAAGAAAAAAAGCCAAACGTGGAAAATATATGAAAAAGCATTCAACTAACTCCTCAATGGGCCTCAATGGTTAAACAAAATTGGACCTCAAATTTAAAAGAAAAAAAAACCACGTAGGTCGTCTTCTTCGTTTAGATCTGTCTGAAGCAGAAAGAAACCACGATTCTGGATTTGTCAACTCACGATTCCAACTCATAATCGTGCGCTCCCACGACGTTTTCGACCATCACTTTATAGGAATCACGCCTCCCTTGCAATTCGAAGCGCTTCCGAACGTTTCTGATTCCGGAGCGAGAGCATCGTATAACGTAGAGAGACACTTGCTGTAATGACCCTCATCAAGGAGTAAATTTTAAAATAAAAACCCCTGGCCAAAAGACCTGGAAAAGACATGAAAGGAATGCAAGGAAGGAAGGTAGAAGAATTACGGAAGAAGTGTCCGAGAACTTCTGGACGGACCGAGAGATAGCCGATGGTACCATGTACCATGTACCATGTACCGTACCGGACGTACGTGCACGACTGGACGTACCAGACGAACGCTGAATGGACAAGGACGTGTCCTGGATGTGAAGCAAGATTGGGAAGGAACCCACTAAGGAGGGGAATTATTTATTCAAAGTGGAGTTAGTGGAGTCTCCACTAAGTGATTTTTTAATCACTAAATTAATTTAAGTGGGATTTTCTACTAAGAATTAATTTAATCAAGGGGAAGAAAGTGGGAGACAAGAGAAGATTCTCTTGGACAAGTGTTGTGCTCACTTAACAAGTGTCCACACATGGAAATTAATGGTTTTGAAGATGCACACTTCAACCATGCATTGGGCCAAGTTGTCGCTTACACTCTCTATATAAAGACCTCTATCCTCTCTCATTTTGCCAAAAAATTCTAATGGTGAAGAAGAGAAAGAGAGAAAGAGAGAAAGGAGAGGAAGAGAGAAAGAAGAGAGAAAAGAGAGAAGTATTGCCGCCAGGGAGAAAGAGTGAAGGAGAAAGGAAGCAAGATAAGACTATCGACTACTACAAGGTGTTGAATCGAGTGGGAAATCGATTTCAACAAGAGAAGGGACTCAAGTGTGCCGTGAAGGAGCCTCATCAAGAAATTCCGACCACTCTTTACAAGAGATCGCCAGTTTTCTATGAGTTCAGGCACATATTGCACCTGCTAGATGGGGATTAAAGACATCCATCTAGTGGACGGTTTGCATGAGCATATAGTTGCATTTTTACTTGAATTTCTTTTGTGATTTTCTTGTGTAAATGCATGTGTGGTGAGGTTACACCAATTACTAGTTCGAAATGTTCTAGTAACAAGGGTGATATCTAGTTGAATACTTGTAGAAATTATGAGCTTAAAAACCATAAACTCAAGTATCAACCTTGCTGAGGTCTTAATGTGTTTTAGTTTGCGACAAAGTCCGGCTAGCGTAGTAAGTCTGGGGTATTGTTCTCCTTCCTATTCCGTACCACATGCAGCCGCGACATGCAACCCATGTTCGTGTGCGTGTAGGGTTGGCTACGAAGAGCTCGGAGGTTACTGGGCTCGCTACCCTGGCCGAAGCTGTCTACACGACGGTGTGGCTCTAAGTGAAGTCTTGTTGCATGCCTTTGTGGTTGTAATGTGGTTGTTCAAAGGGGTGTTAAGGAAAAGGAAGCATACCGGGCCCATAAATTAAAACTTGTTTAAAACTCTTTGTTTTTATTCAAGTTTGTGTTGTTGCATGTTGTTGCATGCATGTTGTTGCATATTGTTGCATGTTATGGTGTTTGCTTGTTAGATGAATTTGCTTAGCTCATTATCTTCCGCATGCCATTCTCTGATTGTTGATTGCTTGCATGTTGTATGTTATTGGGGTTTGGGATTGGAGCTAATCTCTTTGCAGGAACCCTGAGCTCACAAAGTAATCTTAGATTACTTATGATAATAATTTGTGTTGCAGGTAACCCTAGAGGGAACTAAAGGGCGTGGTGAACGATAGGAACCCGGAGTAGTTTTATTTTGTGTCTATTGTAAAATTCAAGTATGTTTCTTTTCGAATCAAACTTTGGCACTAGGCCTTATCTAAAGCTCTACCATCTTTTGGTATCTTTTCGTATCTTTTCGTAATAAACTCTTTTTATTTATCAAAGTATTCGGATTTATTTTTAAACGGGCGAGTGGTACTGATATAGACTTTGTCCGAGTCAGCTCAACGCACGGTGTGTCACAAGGGTTGCAAAGCCTTAAGGACGTGCCGTGTGGTCGGGAACCTCACCGATGGACTGGCCAAAGGGTCCTGATCCGTTCTTGCACCTGGCCGGATCGTTGGTGAACGTTTCCAAAGTAGCGTCCCGGTGCCGTCTTTGGTCCGCCCGGCCATACGGCGGTTCGGGGGCGTTACTCTTTCTCTTTCTTTTTCTCTTTCTTCAGCTTTTTATTTTTTTCTATTTTTTTGTTTGATAGATCCCATCCTCAGCCCTAAGAGAAGGATACGTACATTTGACTAGTTTTTGTCTACATTCTTTTGTGATCATATTAAACAATATCTGACCTCAATTCTATATAGTAGAAAAAATATTAACTTTTTCAAATTTAATAAAAATATGGTGATAATTTTTGTTTTATTTTAAAAAATGGTGATGAAAATGTTGGAACTATACTTTTGACAACATGGTTTTAGCCAAATTTCTAGTGACTTTTCCGGTGATATCCGTTATTGGAATGACCGGTTTAAAGGACTATTTGGATTCCTTGTAATGCCCTGATTGGTAGAAGACTTTTAATTTTTTTTTTTAAAATTAAAGCTTTAACAGTCATTTATTTGTCAATCAGACATTTTTTACTTTTATTTTTTAGAAAGTTTTGTACGTCATTTTTTTTTCCTTCTTTGTTTTCCCAAATTTTTTAAAGCGTCAAAACCAGCCTTTAAAATTAAACAAATATAATCTTTTTTTCCCATTATACTTAAAAGCTCTCCAAAAGTTTATATATAAATTTTACGTTAAATTATTTTTACACATTAACTATTCTTGTTTTTTTTTTTTTTTTGATCCATTTCAATAATAATATTTTTTATATTCATTATCATCATTTTAATATATTTTAATAATAAAAGTAACAGTTTCAGTTTTAAAAATATTTGTTACCAAATGCTTTACAGCTAGAATTTTAAAGTTAAAGTCTTTAAAACCGTAACTAACAGCTGTTAAAATCGGGGCCGTAGATACTTGTCAAAATCGAAGTTATAATGAATGAGAAATTAATCTCCAAAGTGGTTAGCTTGAGAGCTTATAACTGCAAATATTTGCATTTGTTCCATGTTGGAAGATTGGAAAGTTATCCCACTAATCATATACATAAAAGTAAGTTTTAACTTTCTCCTTATTGGTTCAATTAGCATCTTTTTTTTAATAATATTTATTTATAATTAAATAAAAATAACATTAATCTATACTTTAAATCTACACATTACTACTAAATTGTAACTAAAATTACATTAATTATGAATTGACTATTTTTCCATTCATTTTCATACAAACACATTATAAATTATAATTATAACTCCTCTAATTAATTTATTTTAGAAATATAACTTTCATCCTTTGAAATTCTATAAATAACCATTCTCACATCATCATCCACTATATCTCAAATTCTAAATATTTTCTTTGTTTTGTTTATGTTCTTGCATGAGTTCAATACTCATGGTAAGAGTGTACTTATATATTTTGTTAGATTTATCTTATATTTTGTTCAATTTTTAAAAATGTATTTCTTCCTTCCTTCTTTGTCTTCTTTTTATTTTCAATTTTTAATTACATTTGTATAATAAAATATTTTAGAAATGTAACTTTCATCCTTTGAAATCCTATAAATAACCATTCTCACCTCATCGTCCAACATATCTCAAATTCTAAATAATTTATTTTTTTTGTTTATGTTTTTGTATGGGTTCAAAACTCATAGTAAGAGTGTGATTATATATTTTGTTAGATTTATCTTATATTTTGTTCAATTTAATTCTTTGTTTTTATGCATTTCTTCCTTCCTTCTTTGTCTTCTTATTATTTTTAATTTTCAATTACATATGTATAATAATCATCTTTATTCATATATATATATATATATATATTTGTAAAGTATGCAATCTTTTAACAAAATAAACTATTATTTTAACTATTATAATAGAATTATTAAATCTCCTTATTGGTCCATTTAACATTTAATTTCTTAAAAAATAATATTTATTTATAATTTAATAAAAATGTAATAATGTACATTAATCTATACTTTAAATCTACAAATTACTACTAAATTGTAACTGAAATTACATTAATTATGAATTGAATATTTTTCCATTCATTTTCATTCAAACACACTATAAATTATAATTGTAACTTCTTTGTTTTTTTTTCTGTTCTTGCATGAGTTTAAAACGCATGGTAAGACTGTGCTTATATATTTTGTTAGATTTATCTTATATTTTGTTCAATTTTAGTTCTTTTTTTATGCATTTCTTCTTTCCTTCTTTGTCTTCTTATTATTTTTAATTTTCAATTTCATATGTATAATAAAATTTTGGTGACTGTAAAAAACAATTATCTATGCAGATTCAACAATACTAATTTCTATCAAAACCTAATGGGGGAATCAAGCTAAAGAAATCATTTTCATTCATGTATATATATATATATATATGTATTATTTTTTTAGTATGCAATGTTTTAACAAAATAAACTATTAGAATAGAATTATTAAATCAATTTTTTTAACTCTCTCTTACCTCCAAAAAATTTATAATACATTTTTTTGTATACTCATCATTATATTTAGTTCTTGTTATCCAAAATATAATTATATAAAGATCATTATAATGTTTATTCAATTCAAATTTTGTAATTTAATGATTTTCTATATATAAAAACAATTTGATATTCTATTTCCAAAAATTTTACTACAAAGAGGAAATCATTAGAATATAACCTAGCAATATAGCTTAAATTAAGGTGAATATAAAAGAGATTAAAAATTAAATTAATCTTTGAAATATTTTATTGTAGTTCATATGATTTTATAAGGTTTCACTCTCTCCTTATTGGTCCATTTAGCATTTAATTTCTAAAAATAAAATGTAATAATGTACATTAATATATACTTTAAATCTACACTTTACTACTAAATTGTAACTGAAATTACATTTTTTCCATTCATTTTCATTCAAACACACTATAAATTATAATTGTAACTCTTCTAATAAAAGTGTGATTCTATATTTTGTTATATTTATCTTATATTTCATATGATTTTATAGGAAATATATTTAATATGATACTTAAAAAATAATTTTGGAATTTGATTTTTAAATGTTTTAGGTAAATTTTGAATATCATAGTATATTTTTATTTTTATCATTAACAATATTTTTAAATAAGTGGTATATTTTGATAATATAATACAATATTATTGACATTTAGAAAATTTGATTGTTATATATGTATTTTTAAGGAGAATTTCAAAAATACATATTTTTCAATACTACTTTTCAGAAATACCATTTTAAAAAACTTTATTAAAAAATATTCTCAGAAAATTATCATTGTTTTATGATTATTACATAAATTAAAATAAATTAACATAACTAATACAACAAACGGCGTATATGCACGTGATATTACCTAGTATATTATAATGATACACTTATTATGGGAAGAGGATATTACGTTGCATAGACCGGACTTGGTTTAATATTTTGGAGTAAATTTATTTGCAACTTATATTACATTTCATGTTACGCACGTTGCATATAATATTCAAAATTTTATTTGCAAAGTCAAATCGAGTTTGTTGTGTTTAAAAACAAACAAAGTCGAAGTCTTATCAACTCAAACGGAAGAATAAGTCGGTACGGATATCTCGCCAACGTGTGAGACTTGATAACGTTCGTTTGAGTCGGTAATCAAGTGTTGTGATACAGTCTCGTCTTGGTTGTATCCTGGGATCCATGTACTCGTTAAACCGCCACACTACGGGAGCTACTCTAGGTTAAGGAAAGAGATCGTATCTCGTCTCGGAGAATCTACTTCTACTCCTTTCTTTTATCGTTTTACATAGGTGTTATAATCGTTATCTCATATTTGGATTTTCGCGGTCCTACAAAAAATGACAAAAAATTTCATTTTACTATATATATGTGTGTGTGTGAGACTAAAGTACCAACTCTTTTCAAACAAAGATCCGTATAAACTAATATTGAACGAGAGAGACAATGGCAGTAGAAGAGGTAGCAGATGACTATACAAAAGATGGAACCGTTGATCTTCGAGGCAATTGTGTCCGAAAATCTCAAAGAGGTCGTTGGAAAACTTGCTCTTTCATCGTTGGTATGTATCATCTAAAGTTTTTTGGTTTTTGCTTTCTCTCATAATTTCATATGTTTTTGTGTATATGATTCAGATTTAATTGATACTAAGGATCGACCCGCACATACATGCGGAGTTAATTTCAAAAACTAAGTTTGATAATCGGTTTGTGATACTTTTCTTAGGAATGATATTAATTAATTTGTTTTTTATTCAATTTAGACAATAAGAATGATCGGATTAGTTTTTGTTATCAGTAAAGATGTGACAACCCGTCCTGTGACCCCACTAGCCCACCACTAGCTTGCACCCATGGATCCCAAGCTGGCCCTGCAGGGCATCGATCCTAACCCCTCACTGTGGACATCCAAAATCCACCAGTAGGTTATTGGTGTGTCAGACGTTCCTCGAACTCTGGTCCCCACTCTTTTAACAACCTTCCCACAGGACAAGCTGTCACCAATTGATAACAATCCGTCCTGTGGATCCCATTAGCCTACCCACTAGCTTGCCCCCATAGGCCCCAAGCTGGCCCTGCAGAGCATCAATCCTATGCGAAGGTTGTTAAAGGGTGAGGAATAAGGTTCGAGGAAAGTCTGGCGCCCCAATAACCTACTTGTGGATTTGGATGAGTAGTTCCATTCCACGGTGAGGGGTTAGCATCGATGCCCTACAAGACCAGCTTGGGGTCTGTTGGGGCGGCTAACGGGGAGATAGTGGGGTCCGCGGGACGGGTTGTCATAAAAGATAACTCCACTAAAATATAGTAAGAGAAATGTGATAAGTTTATTCAGGACAAACAACTCGTTTCGTCCTATCATAATGGATATAAAACCATTAAAACGATTAAACTCCATTAAAGACAAACACAAATATTTTAAAGGTAAAAATAATAGGAAAAATGTCATTAAAATTACGAACTTTCAAATTGTGGTCATTTTAATCACCAACTTCGTGGGAGGCCATTTTAAACATGAACTTCTGTTGACTTATCATTTAAATCATCAAAAAAATTTGACCACGATGAATTGGACATGTCGTTAAATCCCTAAACGGAGCAATCAATCGGCGTTAAGAGATCGTTAATCCTTCCCCGTTAGTGTCAAAACGACACCATTGGAACATAAGTAAATTAGGGAAAACAATCTCGAAATCGAAATCCCCAATCCCTAATTCTCCTCAAACCCTAAATTTCGATTTTCCCAATCGATTTCTCAGTCCCAAATGCCGAAAGTGAGAAATAAAGGTGTGAAATCGTTTGTTGGAGCTCCACCTCCACCAGAAGATGAATCACTGAGTCTAATTGTGTTTGATCGAAAACCATTAGATGAAGAGGCTCGAGTTGAAGATGGAGCTCCACCTCCACTGCAAGATGTTGCACTTTCTAATGTCAGAGATGGAGGTCGTGAGCTGGTCGTGAGCTGGTTGTTGGAGCTAAAAGAAAGAGAGGTAAAGGTGGAGTTTCATGTTAGGGTCGAAAACGTAAAAAAAGAAGTGATGAATATTGTAACATCTCCAAATTCAAATCTGGTTCATTTTGAAAAGTGCAGCCAATTAAGGGCCCAATTGAACAAAAGTAAAAGGTTTTGCGTCACAATGTATGTTTGTGTACATGTGTATACTCGCATACATCGCCGTCTTTGTTTTGGCGAGAGAAGAGAGTTTGTGAACTCTAACCCTAAGTGTTGTAAGCACGGGATTGGACACGCGTCCAGGATCGCTCGAGACGGACCCGGACACTTCTCGAACACATGTATCACCCGCGAGACAACACGGAGTCAGCATGCCTAGGATCACTCCCGGCGCAACCACTGTACTAAGAGCTCGGCAAGGACCGCCAAGCACAAGATCAACCACTTCGTCCAAGCCTTCGTCCAAGAAGACCAAGAGATTTACTCGGCCAAGGCAACCACTGGCGAGACCGTCCGTATGGCCTTCTTCCTTACCCAAGGATGAGGGCGCCGAAGACGTCAGGATCATGACTCGTACTCTTTTTCCTTACTTCGGGTTTTTCCCATGAGGTTTACCGGAGAAGGTTTTAACGAGGCGACGAGTCCTGACGCACAACGCCGCATTTTACCCCAAGGATGCATGCAAAGCCGCGTTTAACTTCAGTGACGTGGCATCCGCACACAGCCTAAGGATGCGGCCTTTCTTTTCTGTCCTTTTCCTTTAAGCTTTGCGTTTTGAACTTTCTCTAGATCCTTCCCTAGTGAACGTTGGAATAGTATGACGTGTTCACCGTCTGTGGAGACGCGTCAAGAGCAACGTGTGCAGACCAAAGCGAGTCCGCGTGTCCCTAGCTCCGTCTAAACCCTTAGTCTATTTAAGCTTCCAACGCCACTTGCTTAGGTTCTTTAGACTTGATTGAAATCATAATTTTCCAAAGAGTGAATCTTTGCTTCTTGTCTCACTTATCTTTCTCGCAACTTAGTCCGGTATTTGGCTTGAAAGAAACCTTAGAAGGATCGATCCGGGATCGCTCTTCTTCTAGTCGGCGTACGACGCTTACCACCGCTCGTGTACACTGCCGTTCGATCCATACCGTCTCTATCGCACCGTGTTCATCCGATCGTTGGTTGTGTCCCACTCTGACCCCATCTTTTCCTTAGTGAGCCGAGGTCGAGTTTCTTACTCGGTTCGCTAGCCGCTGTCTGATTCTACCGTACTGTCTGTACGCATCCGCGTTCATTTGTTCGATCAACCGCTATCATGCAGCTGCTTGTCCGAATCCGTGTTCTACTCGTTCGCTTGCCCTCAAAACTCGTTTCCATCGTCCATTCTCGTCCCAATTTCACTGTGTTTCTTTTGGTCCGAGGAGAGTCATTGTTTTCCTGAGCGTCCCACGACTCCGACCTCCGTCCGAGTCGTCTAACCGCTCGGCGCTCACATCACTAAGCCTCTCTCTCAACGTTGGATCTCACCATCATCACCGTCTTCCTCATGTTGTTGCCATTGTTAAGAAGGAGAGAAAGAGGTCACGGAGATTTATTCTTCGCCACCGTCGATCACCACCGTTAGTCAGCAAGCCATCGTGAATCACCGGAGTTTGAAACCATGTGTTAACCACTGTCAGCGGAGATGTCAGCCGCTCTCTCGTTAGCAGCCGTAGGCATTGTCTAGGCCATTAAGGGTAAGGAAACCCTAGTGTTCTTTTGTAACTTGCGCATGAAGTAAATGATATTGTCTCATGATCTGTTGTTGTTGTATAATTGTGAATCATGAGAACTGAACGCCACCGTGTGCTTAAACTGTCACGTTGAGCCTTCGAGGAGATTCACCGAGAGTAAACGCCGAGAAAGGTAAACGGCAGAACTCTTGTCCCGTGTTGTTGTTGTGTTTGTTGATTATTGAACCGATGAGTTAAACTAATCTAAACCAAAAGATCCTAAGTTTAGATTAATTGCCAGAACCGACACTTAAGTATTATGAACGAAGGAATGGTTTCGTGGTGTTTGTGGTCACGGGTATTAAACGGTGGTGTCGTTTGTTAGTGTTTTAAACTTGTTTATCGATTAAACTCAGTATATGGTTGTGGCCTTGTGGGGAGTTGGGGTTATTGAACCGGAAGAAAAACGTGGTCACATGAACTGATTTGTGGTGTTGGGTATTATTACGTCCTTGCATGCATGGTGTAAATAAATTATTAGAATTGGTTTAGTTAACTATTAAATCATTCTAATTAATTTGATTGGAGGAATACCAAATCAGTTAACAGAGATTTGTAATTTTTGTTTCAATGGATTAAATCATGGATATGATTTTATATGTTATTTGGAAATAATATTTGACCAATAACTCTAAACTGCTGCTGACGGAGATTGATGTTTATGCAGAATTTATTGCTGCAAGTGCTAAACCGAGGATTGATTCATGTGGCTAAGGTGAGGACTAGTTGATGTTTTCTATGTGTTCAGATGTGTTTGGATAGTTACTTAGTTTAAGGTTAAGCTGAGTATACCTATATGTTATATAGCATATAAGTAATGTATATTTGGATGGGTGTATATCTTGTTTATACGTATATAATTATATATTTATTATATTATATAAGAACTAAAATAAAGATGAGAATATAAAATGAATGTGTGTTGATTGATATTGATGTGGTTGCGTGAATGCATGTTATGTTGTGGTAAAATAAGTGTTTGTGTGTGAGGAAATAAGGTGCTAAGGCACGTAGATGCGGGTGAGCCGCAGAGAGTCCTGCAAGGAGAATTCCTTGCAGTTGTGTGGTGGTCTAAGGCCGCGGAATGCGGGTAGATCAGGATGGCTGACGAGCCGATGTGTGTGCAGTGCTAGGAACAAGTGCAAGAGGCGCTTGGGGTCCGCAAGCACAAGCTTCTGACGTCTTTCACCGATTTAGGAGGCTGCAGTTGAACCATCACCTCTATCTTAGCCTTGTCAACCTCAATCCCTTTTTCTAAGATCTTGTGGCCTAGGACTATTGATGTTCATATATTTTACCTTGTTTTCCCTTAGTTTATTCACAACTTTTGCATCTTTTGCTATCCATTTAGGCCATTATTGTGTAGCTTTAGGACTAATCATACATTAGAGTATAGTTGCATTGCATTTGCATCTTTTCATGCATAAACAGGTGATTTTGGAGCTTAAGGAGCATGGAAGCAATGCTGAGGAGAAGTGAAGCAATCCTGAGGAGAAAACAAGAGAGTTAAGGCTGTAGAATCAAGGTCCGGAGTCCAACTCGACCGCACCACTCGACCACCACTCGACCGTGTGCTGAGGAGGACTCGACCGAGTGGAAAATGTACGAGAGAAGCCAGCTCGACCGGCCACTCGACCGAGCACTGGTCAAGTTGACCGAGCTGTTGACTACTTTGACTTTTTGTATTTTTAGGGCTTCCACCTCACCTCCTATATAAAGCCCTTGTACCTGTAGCCACCAAAGAGTCCAGCTTTTTAGAGAGTCTAAAACCTAGTTTTTACCTTTTTTAGATATTATTCCTTTTGCACTTTTCTTTTATTTTAGATTTTGTACTTGGTTGAGAGAGAAAGACTAGATTCTTATATTTTGTTTGTTTCATAACTTTCAAAGTATTAAGATTTCGAGTTTTATTCCTTCATCAATATTGTAGATCTCTGTTTCATCTTTCTAATGATGCAAGTTTCATTATTTTCTGGGTTTTTGACATATTTCACCATGTGTTCTTGTGAGTAGTTTGCTTAGGACCTTGAGGATGGGTTAGGCTGGGTTGATCTTGTGGTTTGTTTGATTTGGTCAAGCTTGATTGTTGTAGATCTCTTCTAGGCTAGATGATCTTAATGCTGATCCTATATCTGAGAAGGTAGGGTTTGATTTCAAGCATCTTAGCATCACACCAATGTCTAAGGAGCATAGATAAGGCTAGATCTAGAGCTTACCATTAGGCTTGCTAAGAGATTAGAAGTCTTGTTTGGTTTGAGATGTATTGCTTAATGCCTGCTTGTGTAGATTCTTTTCTTTGTGAGAACAAGTCTAGAAATGCATAGGTTTGATTGTTTCTTGCCATGAGAGTGGATTAAACATGTATTAGAATAGTATGTCTAGAGATCAGCTCAATGTTTGCTTGAGATTTGTTGACCAAGTTAGATAACCACAATGATTAGCTCAGCCCATGAATCCCTCCTCAAGGCCTTCTTTGTTTATTGAAATCTTAGTCTAAATATCATTGCTTGCTTGTTGTTTGATTGGTTTTAGCATTGCTCTGTTTTTCTTGTGTTGCTCTGTTTTCACGTTTAAGTCTAGCTCGACCACGTACTCGACCTACACTCGGTCGAGTGCTGCTCGAGTTCATCCCCAGAACTTGTGTTTTTGATTTGTGATTGTCTTGTTTCATTCCTGTTTCATTTCCATTGCATTCACGTAGTTTCCTGTTCATTACTTGTCTTGCATTAGTTCATTAGCATAGTTTCTATCTCTGTTCTAGTTTCATTATAGCTTTAATTTGTCTGTTCTGTTTGCATTTAGTATCTTGTTCTAGTTGTTTTTACTTTCTGCATTTCATATCTCATTTTAGGATTGTTAGTGACAAACAATCTTTACAATTGGCTTGACTTAGACTCATATGCACATCTTAATTGTTCACAATCACTCAGATAGGATTGACACCTCTTATACTGCAACTGCATAAGGGGAATTGAAACACCCTGACTTCTATTCATTCCATACATCATCATTCCATACATCATTCATTCATACACTACAAAGAAAGTCAGTTCCAATTTGGCGCCGTTGCCGGGGATCAAACCCGGGTCACCCACGTGACAGGCGAGAATACTTACCACTATACTACAACGACGCCAAATTGCATAGTGGTACCCGGGTCACCCGCGTGACAGGCGAGAATACTTACCACTATACTACAACGACGCCAAATTGCATAGTGGTACCCGGGTCACCCGCGTGACAGGCGGGTACCACTATCACCTTCCCTTGTAGATATCATTGCATTTGACATTGTGTTTTGTTTTTTGTTTTTCATCTTGAATCCTCAATCAAATTTCTTTCACACAGGGACTGTGTGATTTAAGTTTGGGGGAGGGTTTGAGATAGCATTTGACATTGTGTTTTGTTTTTTGTTTTTCATCTTGAATCCTCAATCAAATTTCTTTCACACAGGGACTGTGTGATTTAAGTTTGGGGGAGGGTTTGAGATAGCATTTGACATTGTGTTTTGTTTTTTGTTTTTCATCTTGAATCCTCAATCAAATTTCTTTCACACAGGGACTGTGTGATTTAAGTTTGGGGGAGGGTTTGAGATAGCATTTGACATTGTGTTTTGTTTTTTGTTTTTCATCTTGAATCCTCAATCAAATTTCTTTCACACAGGGACTGTGTGATTTAAGTTTGGGGGAGGGTTTGAGATAGCATTTGACATTGTGTTTTGTTTTTTGTTTTTCATCTTGAATCCTCAATCAAATTTCTTTCACACAGGGACTGTGTGATTTAAGTTTGGGGGAGGGTTTGAGATAGCATTTGACATTGTGTTTTGTGATTCTTATTTCAAATTTTTAGCATAATATTATTAATACTTGCATAGCATCTAAGGCATAGAAAAACCCTAAAAATTTGAAATTTTTTGCAAAAATCTTTATATAAAAAAAAGAGTGTTCATGTAGTTTGCACTGCACATTATTATCTTGTTTAGCATGTTTCATGTAGGATTGTATAGTACTTGCATTAGGGATCTATGATGAGTATTCCCTTATTAGCTTGTTTATTCACTAGACTAGGATCAATGCCCAAGTTAATAGTACTTTGATGCTAGTTGAGTGGTTAGAATAAGATTGAACCAAGCCTTGAATTCCTACATTGCAATTGGTCTAAATTGAAGCATGTTGAGATTTGAAACCATTTCCTATTTATAAGAACCTAATATTGACTTTCAATTATCAATGTGTGCAATGCTTTAAGAGATAGGGTAGATAACTCCAGCGGTTATCCCTCATTTCTTCAGAACGCAGTGCACCGGGGACACCCAAGTACTATCAGAGATGGGGTAGATAACTCCAGCATCGAGCAACCTCAAAATTTCCTTTTTCACCACTTTTTTCAGGTTCGGATTTAGCCGACACTGAGGTTGTACACTAGAATACGACTCATCCTCCAGGTTTATCTGGTGGGTGCAGAGATCAGGAGATATTCCCTTGATGTCATCTAGTGTATAGCCTATTGCTCTTCTATAGTTTTTCAACTGACTACAAAGGAATTTTAAGTCTTTTTCGGGCAGGCTAGAATTAACGATAACTGGATAAGTTGAATTAGGTCCTAAGAACATGTACCTTAGCCCAGATGGAAGAGGTTTAAGTTCTACTTTAGGTGCCTTTGACTCGGCCCAATCATCAGTGGTTTGGAGTTGCGGCCTGAGGTGGTGCTCGATCCTCCTCCTCGGTGGGGCGATAATGCTAGTGGTCGGGTTGGAGATCGGATGGCCCGGCGTCGAGCAACTGCACGACATGACACAGCAGGTGACTACTGACTTGTTCGAGCTTCGGTTGCCAAGCATTATTCTCTCCTTTTCAGCCTCCATCAGGTCTTCACTTAACTCTGGTTCGATGACTTCCCAATAAGTATCAAGTAGCTCCTTGTAGAGCTCCGTTTCTTGGTGCACGAATCCATCCTTTCTTCCATTTGTTAGCGCTGTCTATAGGCAATCCCCGATTGTTATCTCCTCAAGCGCCTCCTCGTGCAGGTTTTCTAACTCCTCTACCCGGAAGGTTTGCCCCGCGATTGTGGGCTTTTCATGGTTTCTAAAATATCAAACTGCATAGTGAGGTCTTCCCCGAGCTTCAGATCTATCTTCCCGTTCCTCACATCTTTCATAGCTCCTGCGGTGGCTAAGAATGGTCGTCCTAAGATAAGCGGATCCCTTGTCTCTACATCCATTTCCAAAACCACAAAGTCGGTTGGAACATCAACCGGCCCTATCTTGATCGGAAAGTCTTCCAATACTCCACTTGGCAACCTTGTGGTTCGATCTGCCAGAAATAGTTGGATGTTGGTGGGTTTGAATTTCTCAAATCCAAGACGTTTGGCTACAATCAAAGGGATTAAGTTGACTGATGCCCCCAAGTCACAGAGACATCTGCCGAATGGCAAAGGTCCTATCGAGCAAGGTAAAGTGAACGAACCCGGGTCGCTCAGTTTTTTAGGCGCAGTAGTCCTCTGGATTATAGCACTGCACTCATGATTGAGTATGACCATCCCTTGAACTTGTTTGATCCGTTCCATCATCGCATCTTTCAGGAATTTCTGGTAAGGGAGTATTAGAGTGAAAGCGTCCATTAGAGGCATGCAAAGCTCGAGTCCCTGCATCTGTTTTTCGAACAATGCCTTGTACTTCTCAAGAAGTTTCTTGCGAAATCGTCCAGGAAATGGCAAGGGTGGCTTGTAAGGTGGAGGGATGAATCGTCTTTCTTTCTGTTTCTCTCCTCCTGGTTTGTCTGTAAGAGGTGGACTGACTGGAGTATCAACCCAATCATCCATCCGAGTAGGGTGGCCGGGTGCTGGGTCGGGTTTCGCTGGAGAATGGTTTGGTGGTTGAGAAGGAGTGGGCGGTTCACGGAGATCCTCCCCATCTAAATAATTGCTTTCCTCAGTAATGTGAGGTGGTGCCGTCCGAGGTGGTAATTGGCGTCCACTCCGTAGGGTGATGGCAAGCGCAGACTCATGACGTTTGGAAGTTGAGGCCGATTTATCTGTAAGCACCTGAATTCGAGAGCCTAAGGCATCAAACTTGTTGTGTAGTTGCTTGAAATTGGCTGATAAACGGCATGCAAGATCATCGAATCTTGTAGTAATTTGTACGACATCGGTCTTCTGAGTTGACATGTTGTGTGACCACGTTGATTATATATGTAGTTCATGTCCTCTAGCTGAGCATTCTCCCCATCTTGTTGTTAAAAGTGCTCTTCCGCGGAGATTGCATGTACCTGCTGCTGCTGGTTGAGGAGCTTATCGAGCTTGTCATTGAGGGCTTTCAGGTCCCTCTTGTATTTAGTATCTTCCTCTCCAATAGATCGCACAGTGTGATCGTACTCCTCATTGTAATGCCCATCAGATTGAGCCAAGGTCTCCACTAGATCCCAAACTACATCAACATCCTCGGTATAGTGTACTTAGCAATGAAGCATTGCTGAATCCATGATGAGGGCATCTGCTTGTGTATCCCTTGAAACGTTCCCAAGCTTCACTGAACGTCTCATTGCTCTTCTGAACAAAGCTGGAAATGACATTTCGCAGCCTTGCAGTTCTGGAGTTGGAGAAGAATTTGGCTAGAAACGCCTTCTTGCATGCGTCCCAGGTGGTGATGGACTCCTTGGGGAGTGATTTCTCCCAGACGTGTACTTTATCTCCCAAAGAGAATGGGAAAAGCCGGAGTTTGAATCCATCTTCACTCACTCCATTGATCTTGGTTAGGCTACAGAGCCTATCAAACTCATCCAGATGGTCCGATGGGTCCTCCATTGGCAATCCATGAAACTTGTTGCTCTGTATCATCTGGATAAGACTACTATTGATCTCAAAGTTGTTTTTCTGGACAGCAGGTGGCACAATGCCATGTCTTTGAGTGTGAGTAGATGGCGCATCTCCTGCTCCTATGTTGGTCCTCTCTTGAGGAGCTGGTGGACCATTCTGATTGTTCATTGTCTCCTCAATTGTTGTTGGTTGTTCTTGCTGAACTCGTTGTTGTCGGAGTAACCGTGGTCTGTCGATGTTGTCGATGAAAGGACTCAAGTGTTGGCTACCCTTGGTTCGTTTTTGCATGCACAAGCAAGTGACCGAGTGAGTACACGAAGGTCAACTCGATCCAGGTGATCGAGTGACGGGTCTGGTGTGTGCTCGGGTTGTACCTGAAATGCAAAACAGACAAACACGAAAGTAAACAAGTCAATACCAAACCAAAGTGTATAATAGAACTTGATCTAGCAAGTGCTGAAATCCTAAACGTAGCAAAATTAAATTCAACCAAATGGCAATGGCGCCAAATTGATAAGATGGTTTTCACCCAGGATATCAATTCCCTATGCAGTTATAGTACAAAGGGTTATCAATCCAAATGGTTGTTATGCTAGCAGATAGGATGCTATCAGAAGCAAGCAAGTCAAGCCAGGCAAGAAATGGTTTTAATCTAACAATCCTAAAAGAAATAAATGAAAGCAAATAAATGAGAACCACACGAACTAAGCACTCGATGCAAGCATTCGAGTACAGGATCGGGTGGGGTGATCGAGTAAGCAAGAATAGTATGAACAGCTCAAGGGGTTACACGAAGCTGGTGATCGAGTACTAGTTCGGGTAAGGGATCGAGTGATGGATGAAAATGTAAACAATCAAGATGCGTAAGCTCCTAAGGATGGAGTAATCGAGTCCTAAGTGTTCCTGACCAGTATGGATGTCCTAGATGCCTCAAGCAAATATTTCCTAGACAATGAATCTCTAAAATCTTGTTAAAACACTCTCGTGATAGAAACAATCAACCTTGAGCACTTCCCTACCCAACTCTCGTTGGAGAAACATGACCAAGCAGGCAATACGAATCGATTCATTATTGTCAATAAACCCCTTACTCATCTAATCTCTTAGGCTAAGTGAGTAAATCTCTAGCATTGATTGATTCAAGCATTTCATCTACACTTCTCGATTGTAAAACACCCTAGATCTAATCTCACCTTCTCGGTTTGTTGATAGCATTAAGAACACCAATCTAGAAGGGAATTTATAAAACATAAACAATCAAGCTAAGACATCCTAACCGATCAAGGACACAAAATCGTCTATCCCATCCCTAGAAACTTTGTTTCACTAGTCGAAATTCATTGCAGAAAACATAAAAGCATAGATAAACGAAAATTGCATTGTATTAAAATATGAAGTAGAAGAGAAGAGTACAAAGTAGAAATCTAAAAGTATAGCAAAAAGATGTAAAATAAATCCTAACAAAGATAGAAAAGAGTTTGAGTCGCTCTAGATCTCTCTCAGAAGCTCTCGCTCTCTGGTTAAGTGTCTGCGGCGTGCTAGGGCAAGAGGAAGAAGTGGGGGGGTTTATATATGGAAACCCATTAACCCTACCTTCTCAGTCCTGCCCGAGGGTCTGCTCGGGGATGAGCTCGGGTTGCCCTTCGGATAGATCTTCGGATTGTTCTTCCTGCTCTTGGATCCTCTTCGATCGGGTTGGTGTTCGGACTGTTCTTCCTGCTCAATAGCTCCTTCGGGTACATGCTCGGATTTGACCTTGTTTCTCCCCTTTATAGGTTCTAAAGCACCTGTTTTCATCCAAAATTTGCAAATGCAAGAATGCAACACCCTAAATGGCCTAAATGTGAATTCCTACAGTAAATGACCTAAAAATGTTGAGGTTAGGGTATAAACAATGCAAAATATGGACAAAAAAGGATGCTTAAAACATGCAAATTAGAGAGTTATCAATACTAAAACAATCCAACCAAAATTTTTTGTTTCTTTGTCTAAAAGACTTTAACATCTAACCAAAGTGTTAACCGTGGGTACTAAAAAAAATCCAACCAAAGAATTATGTTTTCCAATATCAGTCACAAAACTGATATTTATTTAACCGCGGGTCCAATTTCGAACTGGAAAATATTCCCAAAAGAGAATCTGACACAACATCATTAGTTTGAGTGTTTGCTTGTGATCTCGCTTGGAAACAAAACCAAACTACAGAAGAAAGAAAACATGAGCAACAACAAAACACAAAAATATGCTTCACTTTTTATTTTTAAAAAAATTCTGTATTGAGAATAAGTTTTGGTTCTGGAGATATTGGGTTTTGATAGTTTTTGGTAAATTGTGAGTGATACAGACCCTAATTTCAATTAACACGATGAATGTATTTATAGGATAGGCTAGTCGGTTTCAAAATATTCTTTGGAATTTCTTAATATGCCTAATTGTGTAATATATTCAATAATTCAAATAATACCATCCAAACTAATTATTTGGTATGAATATGATTAATGCTCCTAGCTAATAGTTAGGGATATTGATTTAGTTTTGTTTTTCTTTATATTAATAATTTTTCGGCTTAAATCAAATTAATATATGGTTAGTTTTTTACAAATGCACTATCTATGAATGATTTGCAGTTAATGCTCTCAGCCAATAGTTAGGGATACTAATACGGTTATGATTTCCTTAAATGTGTATATTAATAGTCTTTTCGTTTAAATTGTTTTGCAGTTTTGGAATCTGTTTGGATCAGTGTATATCGATTCCATATCCGAGTAACACATGATCCGAATTTAGATATGTTGGCTAACAAACTGATCTGCACGTTTAGTATATATTAAGTTCTGATTTGTTCTTTTTGTATTTTTGTTCAGCACACATTTTTTCAAAAAGTGCATTTCATGAAATTCTTTTTTTTTCTTTTTTTTTCTTTTTTTTTCTAAGTTTACTCTCCAATTAATAGTAAAGATTTTTTTTAAAAAATCTGTATCTTTATCGGATTATATTTCCGACCAATCACGGTAAAATATAGTTTTGAATTGCTAAACTTATGAGATATGAATATGAAATTCAATTTTTTTAAAAAAAATTCGACGTCGAGTAGTTATGGCAAGTCCAAATAATTAAGATCCTATATTGGATTCTAATTTCCTTATTAAAGTATCCTAACAAAATTTTAAAACTATTATTAAGGTAACAAACAATTCTGATTTGAAGATTAAATGCTTTATTATGAAGTTAACATATTAAAACTATTCCCTAAAATATAGGTTAGTTAATTTTATTTTAAATTCATAATACGATTTTTTGCAACATTGATATATTTTCAATCAGAATTTAATACCATACAATAATTAAAAAATAATTACAACAATAAAAATAATTAAAAATCTAAATTTAAAGAACTGGAATAAGCTAAACTTAGAAAAAATATATAGTAAATATATGCTAAAGTTTTCATATTTGGTAACAAACAATCAACCTTTTTTTCCATATTGTAATCGATTTTTGAATGTTTATGTGAAGGCCTTCGGGTGTGTTTCGCAAAACGCTTCACTACAAGATTCTCGAGATTTTTTAAATCAGTTTCCGCGAAGGCCATACGGTAGTTTCGTGAAACAGTTTGATCAAACAAATCTGAGCAATCCAAAAGCGTTTTCTACAATAGCTTATTTTAGCGAATTTGTGGACGTTTAATTCTGAGAACGTTATTATAACGCTATCTAGAGAAAAAAATTAATTTTAGCAAATTAAATTAATTAAATTATTTAATTATTTGCTAACTCTTAATAATTATATTTGTTCAAATAAATATTGGCATATTTCTGTCTTTTATGAACAGATGACTAACGGTGTTGAAAACAACAACAACGGAGATGCCGAGGAACTTCGTGAGTCGACAACCCAACCCGGGAATGGTCCACCACCTGCTCCTCTCCTTCCGACTAAGCTGAAACCAAGCATCCCGAGCTCTGCAGTGACGCCCAACAAGTTTGATGGAACAAACTTTGAATCGTGGCAACAAAATATGTATTTCTTCTTCAGTACACTCAAACCTGCAGAGGTTTCTCACCGAGGATGCTCCGGCACTGCCTGCTGACAACAACGACGTGCATGCGTTGGCAAGTGTTCAAGCATTGCATCACTCGGACTACTTGTGCAAAGGCGCCATCCTTGTGCACATGGAGGAAAAGCTGTTCAAGGTGTTTAACAAAGCACTAACCTTCAAAGTTCTCTGGAATCTTCTAGAAACCAAGTACAAAGTCTACAATGTAGGCTTAGGAAAACTCGCCACAAGAGAGTTTCTCAACTACCAGATGGTGGATTCTCGGCCCATAATGGACCAGGTACATGATCTTCAAGTGCTGGCACAACAGATAGCTGATGAAGGAATGAACATATGTGAGACATTCACAGTGAATTGCTTCATAGAGAAGCTACCTCCAAGTTGGAGCGACTTCAAGCACTATCTCGATCACAAGCAGAAGCCAATCACCTTGCTTAACCTAATCTCAAGGCTTCAAAACCAATCAACTGAACATGGCAACGCTGTGTCCGTCACTAATTAAAATGCAAATATGGCTGAGTATAGAAGAAAAGGGAAAGCTAAGGTTGTCTATGGCAACAAAGGAGCTTCACCAAAAAAGGCTGTTCCAGGTAAGATGAAACCTCAGTCCTCCACGTTCTTCAAGAAGCAAGGCAGGGCTAAGAAGTTTGCTGGAAAGTGCAGCCAATTTGAGTGAAGAAGACTTGTGTGCGGTCGTCACAGAAGCAAATGTGGTGATGAACAATGAAAACCCAAGGGAGTGGTTGTAACGCCCCCGAACCGCCGTATGGCTGGGTGCAAGAACGGATCATGACCCTTTGGCCAGTCCATCGGTGAGGTTCCCGACCACACGGCACGTCTTTAAGGCTTTGCAACCCTTGTGACACACCGTGCGTTGTGCCGACTCGGACAAAGTCTATATCAGTACAACTCGCCCTTTCAAAAATAAATCCGAATACTTTGATAAATAAAAAGAGTTTATTACAAAAAGATACCAAAACATGGTAGAGCTTTAGATAAGGCCTAGTGCCAAAGTTTGATTCGAAAAGAAACATACTTGAATTTTACAATAGACACAAAATAAAACTACTCCGGGTTCCTATCGTTCACCACGCCCTCTAGTTCCCTCTAGGGTTACCTGCAACACAAAATATTATCATAAGTAATCTAAGATTACTTAGTGAGCTCAGGGTTCCTGCAAAGAAATTAGCCCCAATCCCAAACCCCAATAACATACAACATGCAAGCAAGCAAGCAATCAACAATCATTCAACAAACAATCAGAGAATGGCATGCAGAAGATAATGAGCTAAGCAAATTCATCTAACAAGCAAACACCACATCATGCAACAATATGCAACAACATGCATGCAACAACATGCAACAACACAAACTTGAATAAAAACAAAGAGTTTTAAACAAGTTTAATTTATGGCCCCGATATGCTTCCTTTTCCTTAACACCCCTTTGAACAACCGCATTACAACCACAAAGGCATGCAACCGGACTTCACTTAGAGCCACACCGTCGATCGATGCATCATCCAACTGAAGAATCGAAAGTTGTCTCCACAAGCTTTAGAAGATTTATAAAATTTTCCCAAGTTTCCTTTATTTGCAATTAAGGCCTAAGATGTGTTTTAGAGTAATTATAGGATTTTTATGGTCATTGTTAAGACCTAAGTTATTTAATAGCAAGTTTTATTTTCTGCAATCCTGTGAGATTTTGAGAGCTTTTGGGAGAGAGATTTGAACTCCTTCGAGAGAAGAATTCCTAAACTCCCTCTTTACTCTTTTAATTTCAATTGCATGTTATTCAGAATTATGTCTTGTTCTTCATTAAACATGTCTGAGTAGTTTGCTTGTTAGGTTTAGGGTTTTTCATAGGGTTTTGATGGTTTATTAGATTTGTTGTTTTTAGGATTCATTATCTTGTGTAATCTTCATCTTAGGTTGTTCTTCATATTGATTCTTCATTGATCACCTAGAATTAATATCTTAGGAAAATAAATTGATCTGAGAGTATAATTGATTTTCCTGATAAAACCTTTTGATGAACAAAATTATTTCCTGCAAAGAGATTTGATTTAATAATTTTGTGAACAATCTAAACTTGTTTTTAAAGCTGATTTATTACCTAGAATTTTGCAAAGAGATTTGGATTTTTTGGTTTAAAATTTAGATAATATTTGCAGTGAGAACTGATTTATTTTATAAAAGAGTTTAGAGTTCTAGATCTGATCTTAATTGCTTGAATCCTAATTTATTGATTGATTTAATATTTCATAAATTCCTGAGAAATTCCCTATGCCTAGCGTCTTTAATTCCTGAATTTACAACACTTTTGAATTATGTTTTTGCATTGCTTTTAAATTAATATTTCTGTTTAGCATAATTAAAAAATTATTAAATCTATTGTGTGATCTAGAGTCCTTGTGGATACAATCCCTAAGTACTACAATTGATCTCTTAATTTGAGAAAGTAGCTCTAGGGTAAATTTGAGCATATCAAATTTTTGGCGCCATTGCCGGAGACTCTTTTGATTCACCATTAGATTAAAGTCTTTGATTTTGTCAAGATTTTTATTTTTTTGTTTTACTCACACGCTTTTGTTTATTTTCTCTTGTGTGTTTCAGGTATATGCCTAAGCCCAACACCAGGAAAAATCAAACAGGTCCTACCTTGAATCTTACAAACCAAGAGTTAGGAAGACTAGAGTTGAAGCCTGCCTACTTTGCTCTTGTTGGACAAAGGCCATTCCAGAATCTGCCTCATGAGAAGCCTCTAGACCATATTGAGCATTTTGAGGATATAGTCACCAGCATTAAGGCTAATGGAGTTACAGAGGACTATCTCTATTGCAAGCTCTTCCCCTACTCTCTTGCTGGGAAAGCTTCTCATTGGCTAAGGCAACTCAAACCAGGATCTCTGACAACCTGGCATGACATCAAGGTGACATTCTTGAACTACTTCTATGATGATGCGATGTCTGATGAACTGAGGATTAAGCTCTCCACCTTTAGACAAGGACCTGCTGAATCTTACAAAGCTGCTTGGGTGAGGTTCAAGGCATACCACCTCCACAGACTTCTGAGAGTAGAATGGAGGCTATGTTTGAGAAGATTCTTCAAGGTCAAGAGCAGTTGACAGTGACATTCAATGGGATCGGACACGCGTCCAGGATCGCTCGAGACGGACCCGGACACTTCTCGGACACTCGTATCACCCGCGAGACAACATGGAGTCAGCATGCCTAGGATCACTCCCGGCGCAACCACTCGTACTAAAAGCTCGACAAGGACCGCCAAGCACAAGATCAACAAGGTCTTCTTGGACGAAGGCTTGGACAAAGTGGTTGATCTTGTGCTTGGCAGTCCTTGTCGAGCTCTTAGTACGAGTGGTTGCGCCGGGAGTGATCCTAGGCATGCTGACTCCGTGTTGTCTCACGGGTGATACGAGTGTCCGAGAAGTGTCCGGGTCCATCTCGAGCGATCCTGAACGCATGTCCGATCCCATTGAATTTCACTGTCAACTGCTCTTGACCTTGAAGAATCTGCTCAAACATAGCCTCCAGTCTACTCTCAGAAGTCTGCGGAGGTGGAGACTGATAAGAAGAATTACCATAGGTCCTTGTAAAATTGTTGTTGTGCTGTTGCTTCTGGTAATCCGGCTTAGGAGTATAGCCTGAAGAGTTCCCACTGTAAGGTCTGTTGCTCTGCTGATTTCCAAACTTTTGACCCTGATACCCATATCCGTACACATAGTTGACATCTTCTTCTGTAGTCTCTGGCTGTGGCTCAAAAATCTCAACATTTTCAGCAAAATGGACAGACTTCTTTCCCACAAGAAGATTGTGAACTGAATCTAGCTTAGCATTAACTGAAGCTAGCGGATTTGAATCATGGCCTTCATGTGCCCTTTTCCGCTCTAAATCTGCATTCTTAGTACTGTTGCTAGATTTTAGTCTACCTATCAACTTTTCAGCGTCATCTGGATACCTTGTCTTGAAGTTCCCATCACTAGCAGTATCCAAAGCCATCTGATACCTCCAGTCAATCCCACTGAAGAAAATACTAATCAGATGCACCTCTGAGAACCCGTGATGCGGACAGTCTCTCTAGTATGCCTTGAACCTCGCCCAAGCAGCTTTGTAAGATTCAGCAGGTCCTTGTCTAAAGGTGGAGAGCTTAATCCTCAGTTCATCAGACATCGCATCATCATAGAAGTAGTTCAAGAATGCTACCTTGATGTCATGCCAGGTTGTCAGAGATCCTGGTTTGAGTTGCCTTAGCCAATGAGAATCTTCCCCAGCAAGAGAGTAGGGGAAGAGCTTGCAATAGAGATAGTCATCTATAACTCCATTAGCCTTAATGCTGCTGACTATATCCTCAAAATGCTCAATATGGTCTAGAGGCTTCTCATGAGGCAGATTCTGGAATGGCCTTTGTCCAACAAGAGCAAAGTAGGTAGGCTTCAACTCAAAATCATTCCTTGGGAATGGAGGAGGGACAATTCCGGAGCGGTTCTCATAAAATAAGTCTGGCTGTTGAAGTCCGCAAGATTTTTGACATCTCCATTGTCGTCCCGTCGCCTCTGAACATTCTCCGTGTCGGCTCTGGCATTGCATCGATCGACGCCAACGTTGCGTCGGTCGATGCCTTGCTGCTAGCGTCGATTGATGCCATCGTTGTGTCGCTCGACGCCACATGCATTTTCATCGGCCACGACGAGTTCTTCCTGAATAACTCGTCCTTCAGCATCAAGTTTCTGGCCTTGCTCGTTGAACACATGACCCTCTCGATCCCTCAAAACTCCAGCCTCATCTGGTCTCAATATGATTGGGTTGACCAACTTTGTTGATTTGGCTGCTTTCTTGTTGTCACGCTCTAGTCTTCCTAACTCTTGGTTTGTAAGATTCAAGGTAGGACCTGTTTAATTTTTTCTGGTGTTGGGCTTAGGCATATACCTGAAACACACAAGAGAAAATAAACAAAAGCGTGTGAGTAAAACAGACAAATAAAAATCTTGACAAAATCAAAGACTTTACTCTAATGGTGAATCAAAAGAGTCCCTGGCAACGACGCCAAAATTTGATATGCTCAAATTTACCTTAGAGTTACTCTCTCAAATTAAGAGATCAATTGTATTACTTAGGGATCATATCCACAAGGACTCTAGATCACACAATAGATTTAATAATCTTTTAATTATGCTAAACAGAAATATTAATTTAAAAGCAATGCAAAAATAGAATTCAAAAGTGTTGTAAATTCAGGAATTAAAAACGCTAGGCCTAGGGAATTTCTCAGGAATTTATGAAATATTAAATCAATCAATAAATTAGGATTCAAGCAATTAAGATCAGATCTAGAACTCTAAACTCTTTTGTAAAATAAATCAGTTCTCACTGCAAATATTATCTAAATTTAAAACCAGAAAATCCAAATCTCTTTGCAAAATTCTAGATAATAAATCAGCTTTAAAAACAAGTTTAGATTGTTCACAAAATTATTAAATCAAATCTCTTTGCAGGAAATAATTGTGTTCATCAAAAGGTTTTATCAGAAAAAACCTAAACCTAACAAGCAAACTACTCAGACATGTTTAATGAAGAACAAGACATAATTCTGAATAACATGCAATTGAAATTAAAAGAGTAAAGAGGGAGTTTAGGAATTCTTCTCTCGAAGGAGTTCAAATCTCTCTCCCAAAAGCTCTCAAAATCTCAAAGGGTTGCAGAAAATAAAACTTGCTAGAAAAATAACTTAGGTCTTAACAATGACCATAAAAATCCTATAAATACTCTAAAACACGTCGTAGGCCTTAATTGCAAATAAAGGAAACTTGGAAAAATTCTGTAAATCTTTTAAAGCTTGTGGAGACAACTTCCGATTCTTCTGTTGGATGATGCATCGATCGACACCATCACTTGCATCAACCGATGCAAGTCTCTGAACTTGTCTCCCAACTTCACAGCTTAGCCTCAATGCTTGATTAAGCTCCAAATCTTCCTGTTTAGCTCCATTAAGCTCCCATCCATGCTAAATCCTATAAAGACTCAAAAGACTCTAAAAATACCAAAAAGACTCTATAAATTAGACTTATATCATGGCTAAAAACACCTAAAAACCATGATATATCAATTCCCCTAGACTTAGCCTTTGTTTGCCCTCAAGCAAAACATAAACTTAGACTTGTGAAAGAGGTTTGAAAACGCAGGAACTCATTTTCTTTTTAAAGTAATGACATGATCATCCAAACCATAATCCATATGCTTAGCAGATAAATCCAAATCGAACCACCATGTACCGTGGAATCTCATTGAAGGCTCGAACCACCATGTCACACACAATTGACTAACTCACATAATCAATCAAATCATGCAATCCCAACATCAACAACAAAAACTTAGTGAACCCTAACCTAGAACCGTAAGGGCTCTGATATCAAACTGAAACGACCTGACCTTTTATTTTAATTAATAAATAATAAATATATAGATATAATATAATATTAAACATCTAAGCTATTGATCCCATACCCACTAGCCACCTAACCACGATCACATCAAACAGCGAAAATAATAAAACCAATAAATAACCAATAAACCAATAACCAATATCAAATAAACCGTAATAATTCCAAAACCATAAACTAAAGATCCAATCAACATAAACCAGAAAACCAACAATCCTAAACAACATTCAAGGACTCAAATCTAGCAATCTAACAAAAGCCAGACAACAACCAAGAGAGCCACTAGAACATCCTCTTCTTCATTGCCATGATCCCACGGCCACACTTTGCCTCTACCTGCACCAAAAACACAATGAGATGCGTGAATATTACCAGAAATACCCAGTGAGGCGATCCTCCCATCTACGAGCTATACACACAAGAAAATCAAAGAGTACAACTCCAAATAAAATATAACAAACCAACCAGTAAACAGAACAACCAATAACACTTTCACCACACCTACACATCATCACACAAAACAAGTCATAGAACCCAATCACTTAGATAAGCTCATGGTCACGCACTCACCTTAACAAGTGATTCACGAAATAACAACAACCAAATGAGAGGCTCTACAATATCCAAGAACAACCAAACTCGCTCCTACAACCAATCACAACAATAAAGAAACATTGAAAACAAACTGCCAGAAAAATCAGAAAAGAACAACCTCACAAGTGAAACTACGAAATCAAAATGAACCGTTAACTTTCTAATCCCTCCGGTGACAAGGAAGGTCTATACGTCCCACAAAATTTCAGCACGATCAGAGCTCAGATGAAACCACAATCGGTCCCAAAACACCCGCTGGTCTCAATCCGCGACTGGGACAAAACGCCCCATGAAACTGCCAATATCTCCTAGAATATTAACTCCGACTCACTTCTGTAAAAAGGAGAGTGTACAAAAATCAATACTTTTCGAAACTTTTTGAGTAATCGGATCTTCCTTCTCCCAAACCCTGACAGTTCTGAGAAAACAGTTCTTTTTCTCTCATTACTCTAAAGAAAAAGCTTCATCTCCTTCTCTTCCTTCTGTACACTAAACAACCAAGAGTTCTCTCCATTTCTCTCCCTCTCTCTATCATAACAATGTCGACAATAGCAAAAACAGGAGAGGAGGCGTGACTTTGAGAAAGAGATTAGGAGTTTTTGGTTTAATTAGATTAAACCAGAATTTAATTAAACCAAAATTAATTAAAATCCACTCTTTTGGTTTACTCAACATATCTCAAATTCTATTCCTGGAACACGGATGTTACAGTAGGGAGCAGTAGTTTGATGTACAATACCATTTTCTTGACAAAAGTCATTAAATGTTCCATCATACTCGCCTCCTCTATCACTTCTTACTACCTTGATAGTTTTCGAGAGTTGATTTTCAACTTCGGTTTTATATTCTTTGAATTTCTCCAAGACTTCGTCTTTACTACGTAGCAAATAAACGTAGCAATATTTTGTACAATCATCTATGAAAGTAACAAAATACATTTTACCGCCTCTAGATTGTACGTATTTTAAATCGCACAAATCTGTGTGTATTAATTCTAGAGGTTCGGTTGCTCTTTCAACACCAGGTGATGGTGTTTATGTGAGTTTCGCTTGAATGCAAACTTCACATTATTCTTTGCTTATTTTGAATTTTGGGATTAGGTTCAAATTAATTAAACTTTGCATAGATTTATAATTCACATGTCCTAACCGTTCATGCCATAAAGTAGAAGACTCAACCAAATAAGCAACTGAATTTTTATTCATGGAATTGTTTGAAACGGAAGTAGAAGCTACATCATTTTTCTTAAGGATTGTTGCAACACCCAGTTTAACAAGTCCTCCCTTAACAAAACCTTTGCCAATAAACACACCATTCTTCCTCAAAGTCATCTTATCGGACGCGAGGTTAGCAGCAAAGCCATGCTTGCTCAATAGGGTCCCAGAGACCAGATTCTTCCTCATGTCTGGAACATGCTTCACGTTGTGGAGCATGACAGCCATACCTGAAGTCATCTTCAAGACCACCTTTCTGGTCCCAACGATCTTGGAGTAAGACACATTGCCCATCATCAGATTCTCACCAGACTTGGATTTATGATAAGTGCTGAACATGTCTTTGTGAAAGCAGATGTGGGTAGTGGCTCCAGTGTCGTACCACCACTCCCTTGGGTTTTCATTGTTCATCACCACATTTGCTTCTGTGACGACCACACACAAGTCTTCTTCACACAAATTGGCTTGATTTTTACCCTTGTCTTTGCTGCGACATTCATCGGTTTTGTGACCTTTCTTGCCACAATGGCTGCACTTTCCAGCAAACTTCTTAGCCCCGCCTTGCTTCTTGAAGAACGTGGAGGACTGAGGTGTCGTCTTACCTGGAACAGCCTTTTTTGGTGAAGCTCCTTTGTTGCCATAGACAACCTTAGCTTTCCCTTTTCTTCTATACTCGGCCATATTTGCATTCTCATTATTGATGGACACAGCGTTGCCACATTCAGTTGATTGGTTTTGAAGCCTTGAGATTAGGTTGAGCAAGGTGATTGGCTTCTTCTTGTGATCGAGATAGTGCTTGAAGTCGCTCCAACTTGGAGGTAGCTTCTCTATGAAGCAATTCACTGTGAATGTCTCACATATGTTCATTCCTTCATCAGCTATCTGTTGTGCCAGCACTTGAAGATCATGTACCTGGTCCATTATGGGCCGAGAATCCACCATCTGGTAGTTGAGATACTCTCTTGTGGCGAGTTTTCCTAAGCCTACATTGTAGACTTTGTACTTGGTTTCTAGAAGATTCCAGAGAACTTTGGAGGTTAGTGCTTTGTTAAACACCTTGAACAGCTTTTCCTCCATGTGCACAAGGATGGCGCCTTTGGACAAGTAGTCCGAGTGATGCAATGCTTGAACGCTTACCAACACATGCATGTCGTTGTTATCAGAAGGCAGTGCCGGAGCATCCTCTGTGAGAAACCTCTGCAGGTTGAGTGTACTTAAGAAGAAGTACATATTTTGTTGCCACGATTCAAAGTTTGTTCCAGCAAACTTGTTGGGCGTCACTGCAGAGCTCGGGATGCTTGGTTTCNGAGATAGTGCTTGAAGTCGCTCCAACTTGGAGGTAGCTTCTCTATGAAGCAATTCACTGTGAATGTCTCACATATGTTCATTCCTTCATCAGCTATCTGTTGTGCCAGCACTTGAAGATCATGTACCTGGTCCATTATGGGCCGAGAATCCACCATCTGGTAGTTGAGAAACTCTCTTGTGGCGAGTTTTCCTGAGCCTACATTGTAGACTTTGTACTTGGTTTCTAGAAGATTCCAGAGAACTTTGAAGGTTAGTGCTTTGTTAAACACCTTGAACAGCTTTTCCTCCATGTGCACAAGGATGGCGCCTTTGCACAAGTAGTCCGAGTGATGCAATGCTTGAACACTTGCCAACGCATGCACGTCGTTGTTGTCAGCAGGCAGTGCCGGAGCATCCTCGGTGAGAAACCTCTGCAGGTTTGAGTGTACTGAAGAAGAAATACATATTTTGTTGCCACGATTCAAAGTTTGTTCCATCAAACTTGTTGGGCGTCACTGCAGAGCTCGGGATGCTTGGTTTCAGCTTAGTCGGAAGGAGAGGAGCAGGTGGTGGACCATTCCCGGGTTGGGTTGTCGACTCACGAAGTTCCTCGGCATCTCCGTTGTTGTTGTTTTCAACACCGTTAGTCATCTGTTCATAAAAGACAGAAATATGCCAATATTTATTTGAACAAATATAATTATTAAGAGTTAGCAAATAATTAAATAATTAAATTAATTTAATTTGCTAAAATTAATTTTTTTCTCTAGATAGCGTTATAATAACGTTCTCAGAATTAAACGTCCACAAATTCGTTAAAATAAGCTATTGTAGAAAACGTTTTTGGATTGCTCCGATTTGTTTGATCAAACTGTTTCACGAAACTACCGTATGGCCTTCGCAGAAACTGATTTAAAAAATCTCGAGAATCTTGTAGTGAAGCGTTTTGCGAAACACACCTGAAGGTCTTCACATAAACATTCAAAAATCGATTACAATATGGAAAAAAAAAGGTTGATTGTTTGTTACTAAAAATGAAAAATTTAGCATATATTTACTATATATTTTTTCTTTAAACTTTAGCTTATTCCAATTCTTTAAATTTAGATTTTTAATTATTTGTATTGTTGTAATTATTTTTTAATTATTGTATGGTATTAAATTCTGATTGAAAATATATCAATGTTGCAAAAAAACGTATTCTGAATTTAAAATAAAATTAACTAACCTATATTTTAGGGAATAGTTTTAATATGTTAACTTCATAATCAAGCATTTAATCTTCAAATCAGAATCAAATATAGTTTGTTACCTTAATAATAGTTTTAAAATTTTGTTAGGATACTTTATTAAGGAAATTAGAATCCAATATAGAATCTTAATTATTTGGACTTGCCATAACTACTCGAAGTCGAATTTTTTTTAAAAAAAATGAATTTCATATTCATATCTCATAAGTTTAGCAATTCAAAACTATATTTTACCGTGATTGGTCAGAAATATAATCCTATAAAAATACGGCTTTTAAAAAAAATCTTTACTATTAATTGGAGAGTAAACTTAGAAAAAAAAGAAAAAAAAAGAATTTCATGAAATGCTCTTTTTGAAAAAAACGTGTGCAGAACAAAAATACAAAAAGGACAAATCATAAACTTAATATATACTAAACGTGCGAATCTGTTTGTTAGCCAACATGTCTAAGTTCGGATCATGTGTTACTCGGATATGGAATCAATATACACTGATCCAAACAGATTCCAAAACTGCAAAACAATTTAAACCAAAAGATTATTAATATACACATATAAGGAAATCATAACCGTATTAGTATCCCTAACTATTGGCTGAGAGCATTAACCGCAAATCAGTCATACCAGATAGTGCATTTGTAAAAAACTAACCATATATTAATTTGATTTAAACCGAAAAACTATTAATATAAAGAAAAACAAAACTAAATCAGTATCCCTAACTATTAGCTAGGAGCATTAATCATATTCATACCAAATAATTAGTTTGGATGGTATTATTTGAATTATTGAATATATTAAACAATTAGGCATATTAAGAAATTCCAAAGAATATTTTGAAACCGACTAGCCTATCCTATAAATACATTCATCGTGTTAATTGAAATTAGGGTCTGTATCACTCACAATTTACCAAAAACTATCAAAACCCAATATCTCCAGAACCAAAACTTATTCTCAATACAGAATTTTTTTAAAAATAAAAAGTGAAGCATATTTTTGTGTTTTGTTGTTGCTCATGTTTTCTTTCTTCTGTAGTTTGGTTTTGTTTCCAAGCGAGATCACAAGCAAACACTCAAACTAATGATGTTGTGTCAGATTCTCTTTTGGGAATATTTTCCAGTTCGAAATTGGACCCGCGGTTAAATAAATATCAGTTTTGTGACTGATATTGGAAAACATAATTCTTTGGTTGGATTTTTTTTAGTACCCACGGTTAACACTTTGGTTAGATGTTAAAGTCTTTTAGACAAAGAAACAAAAAATTTTGGTTGGATTGTTTTAGTATTGATAACTCTCTAATTTGCATGTTTTAAGCATCCTTTTTTGTCCATATTTTGCATTGTTTATACCCTAACCTCAACATTTTTAGGTCATTTACTGTAGGAATTCACATTTAGGCCATTTAGGGTGTTGCATTCTTGCATTTGCATATTTTTGATGAAAACAGGTTCTTTATAGCCTATAATGGGGAGAAACAAGGTCAAATCCGAGCATGTACCCAAAGGAGCTATTGAGCAGGAAGAACAGTCCGAACACCAATCCGATCGAAGAGGATCGAAGAGCAGGAAGAACAATCCGAAGACCTATCCGAAGGGCAACCGGAGCTCATCCTCGAGCAGACCCTCGGGCAGGACTGAGAAGCTAGGGTTAATTGGTTTCCATATATAAACCCCCTCTTCTTCCTCTCGCCCTAGCACGCCGCAGACACTCAACCAGAGAGCGAGAGCTTTTGAGACAGATCTAGATCGACTCAAACTCTTTTCTATCTTTGTTAGGATTTATTTTACATCTTTTTGCTACACTTTTAGATTTCTACTTTGTACTCTTCTCTTCTACTTCATATTTTAATACAATGCAATTTTCTTTTATCTATGCTTTTATGTTTTCTGCAATGAATTCCGAGTAGTGAAACAAAGTTTCTAGGGATGGGATAGACGATTTTGTGTTCTTGATCGGTTAGGATGTCTTAGCTTGATTGTTTATGTTTTATAAATTCCCTTCTAGATTGGTGTTCTTAATGCTATCAACAAACCGAGAGGGTGAGATTAGATCTAGGGTGTTTTACCATCGAGAGGTGTAGATGAAATGCTTGAATCAATCAATGCTAGAGATTTACTCACTTAGCCTAAGAGATTAGATGAGTAAGGGGTTTATTGAAAATAATGAATCGATTTGTATTGCCTGCTTGGTCATGTTTCTCCAACGATAGTTAGGTAGGGAAGTGATCAAGGTTGATTGTTTCTATCATGAGAGTGTTTTAACAAGATTTTAGAGATTAATTGTCTAGGAAATATTTGCTTGAGGCATGTAGGACATCCATACTGGTCAGGAACACTTAGGACTCGATTACCCCATCCTTAGGAGCTATCGAATCTTGATTGTTTACATTTTCATCCATCACTTGATCCCTTACCCAAACTAGTACTCGATCACCAGCTTCGTGTAACCCCTCGAGCTGTTCATACTGTTCTTGCTTACTCAATCACCCCAAGATACGGATGTTTCTGGACACCGCAAGCAATGGTAACTTCCTCAACAAGGATGTTGATGAAGGTTAGGACCTAGTGGAGAACTTGGCTCAATCTGATGGGAATTACAATGAAGAGTATGATCACAATGTGCGATCTAGAGGAGATGAAGATGCCAAGTACAAGAGGGACATGAAAGCCCTCAATGACAAGCTCGATAAGCTCCTCAACCAACAGCAGCATGTTCATGCAATATTAGAGGAAGAGCAGTTTCTACATCAAGATGGGGAGACTGTACAGATAGAGGATGTGATGTTCATATATTTATCTTGTTTTCCCTTAGTTTATTCACAACTTTTGCATATTTTGCTATCC
>NC_025702.1:1341051-1341432 GCF_000633955.1 Camelina sativa | reverse complement strand
GCTAGGGAGGAAGTCCCTAAGGTATCCTTTGTAAATATGGTTTATTTCCCTTGTAGTTTTGATGTGTTTTCTTTTTTGTTTGTGTTGAACAGGCCTTTAGGTGAGAATGTAGTTGGGTAAGGAGAGGTTTAGACTTGGAGAAGGAGACTCGCAAGCCCACTCGACCAACCCACGAGAGGTACTCGACCGAGCTGGAAAGGAATTGAGGCCCATTTGATCTTCAAATCATTAGAACGATCGAGTGGAGGGAAGAACAAGAAGAAAAATTTTGAAATTTCAAAATTTGGTCAAGGTGCTCGACCGTGTACAGTCGAGTGTGGGGTCGAGTGGCAGCAAAAAGCAGGTCAAAGATTCCCATTTCAAATTTGAATGGTATGGACG
>NC_025702.1:1325549-1337478 GCF_000633955.1 Camelina sativa | reverse complement strand
ATCTTTACAATTGGCTTGACTTAGACTCATATGCACATCTTAATTGTTCACAATCACTCAGATAGGATTGACACCTCTTATACTGCAACTGCATAAGGGGAATTGAAACACCCTGACTTCTATTCATTCCATACATCATCATTCCATACATCATTCATTCATACACCACAAAGAAAGTTAGTTTCAGGATGTTAACTACATCAACAACCAGGGAGGTTACAACAAAGGGTACAACAACTACAAGCCGAATCCGAATCTGTCTTACTAGAACCCGAATGTTGCCAATCCTCAGGACCAAACTTACCCATCTGCAGTTCAAGGGAATCAGACCCAACAGAAGCCTTTTGTCCAGTACAATCAAGGCTATGCACCTAAGAAGCAGTATTGTGGAAACTACCACCAACCCATTGCACCACCTGGATTTCAACAACACCATGGCCCGCAGAACAATTCACAAGAAGCTGACCTACACGGCCTACTTCAGCAGATGATTCAGAATCAGGCATCAGCTGCGATGGACACCGCAAAACATTTTGCGGAGATGAGCAACAAGATTGATTCAGAATACAATGATTTTAATGCCAAGTATGATTCACTCAACACTAAGCTGCGGTACCTAGAAGGCCACCACAACAACCAACCAGCTCCAAACATCAACCAATTCCCAGGTAAAGCAGTTCAAAACCCTAAGGATTATGCCACTGCCCAAGCCATATTCCTTGATGATGAATATGAGGATTACCTCACTGAGGACAAATACTACATATCCGAGTATGAACCCAAGCCTTCACCCGAGGAGACTGATCGATTTGATGATCGAGCACTGGCTAGAGAATCACAAATCGAAGAACCACCCGAAGCTGAACCCGATGACCTACCCGATGATGGTGATCGGATGATACATCGAGTAGATGTTGAAACAAGAGAACAGCCTCAACTACCTGTAGCACCAGAAGGGGAACTAGAGGAAAGGTTCAATGCTGCACTTGAAATACAACTTGAGGTGCTTGCAGAGCGTATGGCCTAGCATAAAGCTCCACCACCTAAGCTTTTGCCACCACACAAACTTCAGGAGGAAGCTGCCAAGGTGGCAGCTCGGCTGGAGAACGAGGTTAAGGAGGCTGTCAAAAAAATTTGGTTTGAGATTCTCAGGAGTGGAGTGTGCTTAGATCCTGAGCTGCGAATCGAGGAAAAATTAGAGGATCCTGGCTCTTTTACTTTGCCATGCTCGATAGGACTTCGGATTTTCAAGAATTGCTTGTGCGACCTTGGAGCTTCAGTTAGCATTATGCCGCTATCAGTTTCCAACAAGTTGGGTTTCACCAGTTTTAAACCAAGTAGTCCGTATTTGGTTCTAGCTGATAGAACAGTCAGACATCCTATTGGGGTCCTAGAAAACTTGCCACTCAGGATCGGAAGAATAGAAGTCCCTACTGACTTCATGATCTTTGATATGAACAAGGAACCAGACGATCCACTGATTCTAGGAAGGCCATTCTTGGCAACAGTAGGCGCTGTGATTGAGGTGAAGCAAGGAAAGATCAGAATTGAGCATTGTGAGCACTTCAAGATGGAGTTTGATGTGAAGAAGGGGATTAAGAGGCCAACCATTGATGGTCAAGCTTTTTCCACTAAGACAAAGCAGAGAAAAGTCAAACATCTTGAGGAGGTCAACACTACATTTGCCTTGGAACCTGGACAAAACCTGGAGAATCAGTTGAACCAGCCTGCTATTGTGGAGAGGATTCCAAAACCTCTTCCACCTGGATCCCATGCTTAAGAAGCATGAATAGTCAAGCTTAGTGACTTTAAACAAGCTCACTTGGGAGGAAGTCCCAAAGGTATCTTCCATTTAATTTTCTTGTCATTTTTATTTTTATTATTTTGAATCTTGGTTTCTATTTTTACATATATATATATATATATAAGGGAAATTGAGAAACCCGAGCGTCAACCCTACACCATACTCGACGCGCCTGATCGTGTCCCTGCTCCGGTGGCGAGTGGAGTCCGAATTCCACAAGCAAGCCCACTATCAGAGAAGCCCAACCCACCAACCCTATCTTATTTAAGGGTTTCGACACCCTCCTTCCTCAGCAGCACCGATAAGTTTTCTTTCAACCCTAGAGCTCTTAGTTTCCATACTTTCTATTCTCTCTCAATCTCAAGTAATATTTGTTTTTCTTCGGGGACTAACCCTATCAACCTCGAAGCTTAGCTTTTTCTTCTCAAGGATTCGACAATGGAGCCACACACGAAAACCTACCAAAGGAAGGGGAGAAGATCAACCTCCACCGATGCTACAACCGGAGGTGATACCGTCAAACCTCGAGAATCCCAAGGAAGAGGAAACGTTCCGCATTCCCAACCGCTGGCTGGACGTTTTGCCTCCCCAACCCAATGCTCGACCCGATCATCCACCCGATCTGGTGCTCGAGCAACCGATCGTAGACCATCGAGTTCGCTCACCTAGTCCGGTGGCGAGTGCTGTTCTCCGATCTCCTCGACGTAGGGACCTGTCTACGTCCGAAAGAACCGCTACCGACCCCATGGAGTTCGATTCTAATGCTGGAGGAGAAGAGAAAGAGGAGATCCAAACATCTAGGTCAAGGAGCAAAGCTGCGGTTGCAAGAGGGAAGAGACCAGCCTCTGAGAAGGTAGCTGAGAGAGCAGCTGAGGAAGAGGATCGAGAAGCAGAGGAGGAGCAGAGAGAGAGAACACGCCAAGCCTCGCGGAGGTTGAAGCAGAAGGAAGTGGAGACTCCGGCAAAACTCTTCAAGGTTTTCCGGAAGATGAACTTCGTTGGTACCCGATACCCTCACTGTGAGACAATGAAGAAGTTGGGCATCGCTAGAGATGTCGAGTTCCTGTTTGACATGTGCCACCTGGGCCAAATGATGAGAGGTCACCTTGAAGCTTATGAGGAGGAGACGGTCCACTTTCTCTCCACACTTCGGCTGCAATATTTTGAGGACCACCCGACCCTGCTACCCGATGGGAAGATTGGGTTCATCACCTTCTCTGTGAGGAACAAAGAGTACTGGCTCACTTTCAAAGAGATGGAGAAGCTGTATGGTTTCAAGGCTGGGAGTGGAGAAGGAATGGAGGTTATCAAGGAAGAAATGAGGTCCCTATGGCTGACAATAGGAGACAAGATCCCCTACAAGTCCACAAGCTCCAAATCCGCTCAAATAAGGAGCCCTGTCTTGAGGTATTTTCACAAGTCCCTCGCATGCACTCTTTTTTCTAGAAAGGAGACTGGGAATGTGAATGACCACGAGCTCCAGCTGCTGGAAATTTCATTGTGTGGAGTTTTGGACAATGCTAGGTATGGTACACCGCTAGTTGGGGATGTTGCGGATACTAGCATGGTGTTTGTGCTGCTCGATCAGTTCCTCTACCTCAAGTCATCGGCTATTAAGAGAAGAGAAGGAGGCGGAGAGATCTCCATTGGAGGACTGATCACACTGATTTTAGTGGCTTACGATGTGCCCTTGAAGGGAGTGGTACATGATCCGAGATGGCTGGACGTCCACTACCTCGTGCTGGCGAGATTTTTGGCCTATGAGAGGCCTAACGACATGATGCTCTTCAAGTTCGTCCATCCAACCGCTGGAGCCACCCAAATGATCCTACCTAATGTAATGTGCACCAAGGTTCGGCTAGGAGACAACATCGACTTTGCACCACCTTTGGAGGAGCTGTACAATCCGGAGGAGGAGTCCGAAGCTGAGAAGAGAGAGGCAACCGGGCAAAGAGAGGGAGATAGTTCTGAAGATTTCGACTTTGAGGAGTATGTGTGCTCTCAAAAGCAACCGGTTGGAATGAGGGAAGCCCACAAGAGGATCGGATGGCTGAAGAGGATGAACAAGTTTTTGGTGAGAAAGGTAAAAGTTCTTACCGGTTCGGTAAAGACTATGGGAGGTCAGATCAAGGAGCTGCAAGACAAGGCAAGCTGTGCCTCAACTCCTACCTCGGCACAAGCACCAACTTGGATGGGGAGAAGCGGACCGCTAGGAGGAACTCGAGGACTGCCACCTCAAGAACCTTACAGAGCATCATCATACGAGCCCATAGCTGAGGAGAACATCACCCGACCTGAAGTATCACGGAGAAGCCATTCAGACGCCTATCCGATGCCTAACCTGATGGGATACACGATGCACTACCCGATGCACCCATTGAGTACACAATCGGGTGATTACTCAGGACTCTTCCCTCCTCCTTACCAAATGCCATACACGATGCCGTATACGATGCACCCTGCGAGTGGCTATACGGGTGATCACTCTGGACCTCTTCCGCCATACCCGTCGTACTACCCGATGCCCTACCCGATGAGCTACGCGATACCCCCCTCGATTAAACCCTCGGATGCTGGTCCGAGTAAGTCGTCCGTACATATCACCGAGCTCTCTGACGAGCAAACACCGGCACCTGCTAAAGCCGGAGACGACCCTGGCTACACGTTGGCGAGTATGGAGGCTGCTGCAACCTCCTTCTTCACCAACCCTTGAGGTACCACTTTCATCCAATCTTTGTAAATAACACTGCATTTAGTTTATTTCATTTTGTGTGATTTTTGGATTCTTTTTCCAACTTTTATTTACACAGAGACTGTGTAATTTATGTTTGGGGGAGGGTCCAGAATATTTTCAACTTTGTGTTTTATTTTCTTAATTTTCTTATTTCAAATTTTTGCATGCTAGTTTTATTCATTTGAGTCCGCATCTATGTGCATTGAAAAAACCAAAACAAATTTTGAAAATTAAAAAAAAATAATTATAATTATAAAAAAAAAAGAATGTTTATGTAGTTGCATTTACATATTAGGATTTAGTCTAGATTGCTTCATATAGCACAGTTCATTGTTGCTAGATCATTCTTTGGAAAAAAATGAAAAATCTTTGCTTAGAACCTTGTGTCTTTTGAATGCTTCTTCCACTTGCTTAAACATTGGAACATCTCTATATTATTGGACTTAATTTAAACTTAAATTGTCTTGCTTATGGAATTTGAATACTTGCTCATGGTAACTCTAAATTCGGGTTAGCATTCCGTTTCACCAATCTTTTTCGTTTAACCCGATTTGTTGTCCTACCCATGAACCCAAACCTTTCTTTCAAACCGTTCTTTCAAATATATATATATCTATATATACATATTAGGAGAAGTCAAAAAGGAGACTTAAAATCAAGGATGTGGGTAGTATAATTCTTGGGGGATTGATATATAAAAAAAAAAGTGAATGAGAAAAGGGTAGATTATCAAGAGTTGAGCTTTGTATGCCCAAATTGTTCTCAATCTTAGATAGTTTTCACAACTGTCTAGCATTCCTTCTTTTGAGAGAAAACCGCCCAAAGAATTTGCTTGAAACCACCTTACTAAAAAGCCTTGCCCTTGAAACCAATTGAGTTTGATTCACCTTCCATTTGCAAGAATTCGCCAAACACTTAATTGAATATGAAAGAGATGTTCTCTACTTTTAGATGGAGGTTGAACTAGATCGATGCATGGTAATAAGCATAGGAAAATATTTGTAAGTATGTTGATTGATTTTAGCACCATTAAACTATCTTTAAGGACTATAGCTTGAATCCTTTGCTTAGTATATAAAGGTTATGAGTCCCCATTTTCAAACTGCACTCTCCTACTTCCTTGCTAGAGGACTAGCAAGATTTATGGGAAAAACTAGGACAAACCCGAAGATGTACCCGAAAGAGCCATCGAGCTGGAAGAACGAGTCTGAACCCCAACACGATCGAGGAGGATANTTATGGAATTTGAATACTTGCTCATGGTAACTCTAAATTCGGGTTAGCATTCCGTTTCACCAATCTTTTTCGTTTAACCCGATTTGTTGTCCTACCCATGAACCCAAACCTTTCTTTCAAACCGTTCTTTCAAATATATATATATCTATATATACATATTAGGAGAAGTCAAAAAGGAGACTTAAAATCAAGGATGTGGGTAGTATAATTCTTGGGGGATTGATATATAAAAAAAAAAGTGAATGAGAAAAGGGTAGATTATCAAGAGTTGAGCTTTGTATGCCCAAATTGTTCTCAATCTTAGATAGTTTTCACAACTGTCTAGCATTCCTTCTTTTGAGAGAAAACCGCCCAAAGAATTTGCTTGAAACCACCTTACTAAAAAGCCTTGCCCTTGAAACCAATTGAGTTTGATTCACCTTCCATTTGCAAGAATTCGCCAAACACTTAATTGAATATGAAAGAGATGTTCTCTACTTTTAGATGGAGGTTGAACTAGATCGATGCATGGTAATAAGCATAGGAAAATATTTGTAAGTATGTTGATTGATTTTAGCACCATTAAACTATCTTTAAGGACTATAGCTTGAATCCTTTGCTTAGTATATAAAGGTTATGAGTCCCCATTTTCAAACTGCACTCTCCTACTTCCTTGCTAGAGGACTAGCAAGATTTATGGGAAAAACTAGGACAAACCCGAAGATGTACCCGAAAGAGCCATCGAGCTGGAAGAACGAGTCTGAACCCCAACACGATCGAGGAGGATACAAGAGCAGGAAGAACAACCCGAAGATCTACCCGAGGAGTAACCCGACCTCATCCTCGTGTACCCCATCGAGTAGACCCTCGGGCAGGTCTGGGAAGCTAGGTCAAAGGGGTTTCCATATATAAACCCCTCCTCTCCTTCCTCGCAAACAAGGACGCCGCAGACCCTCAAACCAGTGAGCGAGAGCTTCTGTGAGAGAACTGAGCGATTCAAACACTTTTCCCTTTTGTTTTAGATTATTTTTCATAACTTTTTATCATTTCTTTAAATTTCTATCTTGTACTCTTATCCCTCTACTTTACCGTTTAATATAATGCAATTTTCGTTTATATTTGCTTCGATGTTTCCTGCTATGATTTCCGAGTAGTGTAGTAAAGTTTCTAGGGGTGGGATAGATGATTTTGTGTTCTTAATCGGTTAGGATGCCTTAGTTGATTGTATATGTTTAATAGATTTCCTTATAGATTGGTGTTCTTAATGCTGTCAACAAACCGAGGGGGTGAGATTAGATCTAAGGTGTTTTACCACCAAGAGGTGTAGATGAGATGTTTGAATCAGCCAATGCTAGAGGTTTACTCACTTAGCCTAAGAGATTAGATGAGTAAGAGGTTTATTGACAATAATGAATCTGATCTTAATGCCTGCTTGGTCATGTTTCTCCAACGAGAGTTGGGTAGGGGAGTGATCAAGGTTGATTGTTTCTATCACAAGAGTGTTTTAACAAGATTTTAGAGATTCATTGTCTAGGAAATATTTGCTTGAGGCATGTAAGACATCTGTGCTGGTTAGGAATACTTAGGATTCGATTACCCCATCCTTAGAAACTTTCGTATCTTAATTGCTTGCATTTCCATTCATTACTCGATCTCTTACCCAATCTTACCCGATCAGATACACGATAACCTACATCGAGTAATACCTCGAGTTGTTCATACCATCTTTGCTTACTCGATCACCCCACCCGATCTTGTACTCGAATGCTTGCATCGAGTGCTTAGGTCGTGTGGTTCTTTGTTTATATTCTTTTCTTTTATTATTTTAGGATTGTTTGTCTAAAACCCTATATGCTTGGCTTGACTTGCACTGTTCTGATCATATCCTTCCTGCTACCATAAACAACCATTTGGATTGATAACCCTTTGTACTACAACTGCATAGGGAATTGATACCCTGGTGAAAAACCTATCTATCAAGAATGGTTTGGTGGTTGAGAAGGAGTGGGCGGTTCACGGAGATCCTTCCCATCTAAATCATTGCTGTCCTCAGTAATGTGCGGTGGTGCCGTCCGAGGTGGTAATTGGCGTCCACTCCGTAGGGCGATGGCATGCGCAGACTCATGACGTTCGGAAGTTGAGGCCGATTTATCTGTAAGCACCTGAATTCGAGAGCCTAAGGCATCAAACTTGTTGTGTAGTTGCTTGAAATTGGATGATAAACGGCAGGCAAGATCATCGAATCTTGTAGTAATTTGTACGACATCGGTCTTCTGAGTTGACAGGACTTGGTGCATTAGTGAGAGCAAATCTAGCGATGAGGAATTATATGAAGGTATTGGGCTGATAGGTTGATTAGTTGGGATGTAGGTCCGAGTCCTTGTTGTGTGACCACGTTGATTATAGATGTAGTTCATGTCCTTTAGCTGAGCATTCTCCCCATCTTGTTGTAAAAACTGCTCTTCCGCGGAGATTNAACAAGATTTTAGAGATTCATTGTCTAGGAAATATTTGCTTGAGGCATGTAAGACATCTGTGCTGGTTAGGAATACTTAGGATTCGATTACCCCATCCTTAGAAACTTTCGTATCTTAATTGCTTGCATTTCCATTCATTACTCGATCTCTTACCCAATCTTACCCGATCAGATACACGATAACCTACATCGAGTAATACCTCGAGTTGTTCATACCATCTTTGCTTACTCGATCACCCCACCCGATCTTGTACTCGAATGCTTGCATCGAGTGCTTAGGTCGTGTGGTTCTTTGTTTATATTCTTTTCTTTTATTATTTTAGGATTGTTTGTCTAAAACCCTATATGCTTGGCTTGACTTGCACTGTTCTGATCATATCCTTCCTGCTACCATAAACAACCATTTGGATTGATAACCCTTTGTACTACAACTGCATAGGGAATTGATACCCTGGTGAAAAACCTATCTATCAAGAATGGTTTGGTGGTTGAGAAGGAGTGGGCGGTTCACGGAGATCCTTCCCATCTAAATCATTGCTGTCCTCAGTAATGTGCGGTGGTGCCGTCCGAGGTGGTAATTGGCGTCCACTCCGTAGGGCGATGGCATGCGCAGACTCATGACGTTCGGAAGTTGAGGCCGATTTATCTGTAAGCACCTGAATTCGAGAGCCTAAGGCATCAAACTTGTTGTGTAGTTGCTTGAAATTGGATGATAAACGGCAGGCAAGATCATCGAATCTTGTAGTAATTTGTACGACATCGGTCTTCTGAGTTGACAGGACTTGGTGCATTAGTGAGAGCAAATCTAGCGATGAGGAATTATATGAAGGTATTGGGCTGATAGGTTGATTAGTTGGGATGTAGGTCCGAGTCCTTGTTGTGTGACCACGTTGATTATAGATGTAGTTCATGTCCTTTAGCTGAGCATTCTCCCCATCTTGTTGTAAAAACTGCTCTTCCGCGGAGATTGCATGAACATGCTGCTGCTGGTTGAGGAGCTTATCGAGCTTGTCATTGAGGGCTTTCAGGTCCCTCTTGTATTTGGCATCTTCCTCTCCAGTAGATCGCACAGTGCGATCGTACTCCTCATTGTAATGCCCATCAGATTGAGCCAAGTTCTCCACTAGATCCCAACTTTCATCAACATCCTTGTTGAGGAAGTTACCATTGCTTACGGTGTCCATTAGCATCCGTATTTTAGGGACCACTCCTTGGTATAGTGTACTTAGCAATGAAGCATTGCTGAATCCATGATGAGGGCATCTGCCTGTGTATCCCTTGAAACGTTCCCAAGCTTCACTGAACATCTCATTGCTCTTCTGAACAAAATGTCATTTCGCAGCCTTGTAGTTATGGATTTGGAGAAGAATTTGGCTAGAAACGCCTTCTTGAATGCGTCCCATATGGTGATGGACTCCTTGGGAAGTGATTTCTCCCAGACGTGTGCTTTGTTTCCCAAAGAGAATGGGAAAATCCGGAGTTTGAATCCACCTTCACTCACTCCATTAATCTTGTTTAGGATACATAGCCTATCAAACTCATCCAGATGGTCCAATGGGTCCTCTATTGGCAATCCATGAAACTTGTTGCTCTATATCATCTGGATAAGACTACTATTGAACTCAAAGTTGTTGTTCTGGACAGCAGGTGNGCGCAGACTCATGACGTTTGGAAGTTGAGGCCGATTTATCTGTAAGCACCTGAATTCGAGAGCCTAAGGCATCAAACTTGTTGTGTAGTTGCTTGAAATTGGCTGATAAACGGCATGCAAGATCATCGAATCTTGTAGTAATTTGTACGACATCGGTCTTCTGAGTTGACATGTTGTGTGACCACGTTGATTATATATGTAGTTCATGTCCTCTAGCTGAGCATTCTCCCCATCTTGTTGTTAAAAGTGCTCTTCCGCGGAGATTGCATGTACCTGCTGCTGCTGGTTGAGGAGCTTATCGAGCTTGTCATTGAGGGCTTTCAGGTCCCTCTTGTATTTAGTATCTTCCTCTCCAATAGATCGCACAGTGTGATCGTACTCCTCATTGTAATGCCCATCAGATTGAGCCAAGGTCTCCACTAGATCCCAAACTACATCAACATCCTCGGTATAGTGTACTTAGCAATGAAGCATTGCTGAATCCATGATGAGGGCATCTGCTTGTGTATCCCTTGAAACGTTCCCAAGCTTCACTGAACGTCTCATTGCTCTTCTGAACAAAGCTGGAAATGACATTTCGCAGCCTTGCAGTTCTGGAGTTGGAGAAGAATTTGGCTAGAAACGCCTTCTTGCATGCGTCCCAGGTGGTGATGGACTCCTTGGGGAGTGATTTCTCCCAGACGTGTACTTTATCTCCCAAAGAGAATGGGAAAAGCCGGAGTTTGAATCCATCTTCACTCACTCCATTGATCTTGGTTAGGCTACAGAGCCTATCAAACTCATCCAGATGGTCCAATGGGTCCTCCATTGGCAATCCATGAAACTTGTTGCTCTGTATCATCTGGATAAGACTACTATTGATCTCAAAGTTGTTTTTCTGGACAGCAGGTGGCACAATGCCATGTCTTTGAGTGTGAGTAGATGGCGCATCTCCTGCTCCTATGTTGGTCCTCTCTTGAGGAGCTGGTGGACCATTCTGATTGTTCATTGTCTCCTCAATTGTTGTTGGTTGTTCTTGCTGAACTCGTTGTTGTTGGAGTAACCTTGGTCTGTCGATGTTGTCGATGAAAGGACTCAAGTGTTGGCTACCCTTGGTTCGTTTTTGCATGCACAAGCAGGTGACCGAGTGAGCAGGTGATCGAGTGACGGGTCGGGTGGGTGCTCGGGTTGTACCTGAAATGCAAAACAGACAAACACGAAAGTAAACAAGTCAATACCAAACCAAAGTGTATAATAGTACTTGATCTAGCAAGTGCTGAAATCCTAAACGTAGCAAAATTAAATACAACCAAATGGCAACGACGCCAAATCGATAATATGGTTTTCACCCAGGGTATCAATTCCCTATGCAGATTTAGTACATAGGGTTATCAATCCAAATGGTTGTTCTGCTAGCAGATAGGATGCAATCATAAGCAAGCAAGTCAAGCCAGACAAGAAATGGTTTTGATCTAACAATCTTAAAAGAAATAAAAGAAAGCAAATAAATGAGAACCACACGAACTAAGCACTCGATGCAAGCATTCGAGTACAGGATCGGGTGGGGTGATCAAGTAAGCAAGAACAGTATGAACAGCTCGAGGGGTTACACGAAGCTGGTGATCGAGTACTAGTTCGGGTAAGGGATCGAGTGATGGATGAAAATGTAAAAAATCAAGATTCGAAAGCTCCTAAGGATGGGGTAATCGAGTCCTAAGTGTTCCTGACCAGTATGGATGTCCTACATGCCTAAAGCAAATATTCCCTAGACTCTCTAAAATCTTGTTAAAACACTCTCGTGATAGAAACAATCAACCTTGATCACTTCCCTACCCAACTCTCGTTTGAGAAACATGACCAAGCAGGCAATACAAATCGATTCATTATTGTCAATAAACCCCTTACTCATCTAATCTCTTAGGCTAAGTGAGTAAATCTCTAGCATTGATTGATTCAAGCATTTCATCTACACCTCTCGATGGTAAAACACCCTAGATCTAATCTCACCCTCTCGGTTTGTTGATAGCATTAAGAACACCAATCTAGAAGGGAATTTATAAAACATAAACA
>NC_025702.1:1304815-1324452 GCF_000633955.1 Camelina sativa | reverse complement strand
TCAATAAACCCCTTACTCATCTAATCTCTTAGGCTAAGTGAGTAAATCTCTAGCATTGATTGATTCAAGCATTTCATCTACACCTCTCGATGGTAAAACACCCTAGATCTAATCTCACCCTCTCGGTTTGTTGATAGCATTAAGAACACCAATCTAGAAGGGAATTTATAAAACATAAACAATCAAGCTAAGACATCATAACTGATCAAGAACACAAAATCGTCTATCCCATCCCTAGAAACTTTGTTTCACTACTCGAAATTCATTGCAGAAAACATAAAAGCATAGATAAACGAAAATTGCATTGTATTAAAATATGAAGTAGAAGAGAAGAGTATAAAGTAGAAACCTTAAAGTATAGCAAAAAGATGCAAAATAAATCCTAACAAAGATAGAAAAGAGTTTGAGTGGCTCTAGATCTCTCTCAGAAGCTCTCTCTCTCTGGTTGAGTGTATGCGGCGTGCTAGGGCGAGAGGAAAAAGAGGGGGTTTATATATGGAAACCCATTAACCCTAGATTCTCAGTCCTGCTCGAGGGTCTGCTCGAGGATGAGCACGGGTTGCCCTTCGGATAGGTCTTCGGATTGTTCTTCTTGCTCTTGGATCCTCTTCGATCGGGTTGGTGTTCGGACTGTTCTTCCTGCTCAATAGCTCCTTCGGGTACATGCTCGGATTTGACCTTGTTTCTCCCCATTATAGGCGCTAAATCACCTGTTTTCATCCAAAATATGCAAATGCAAGAATGCAACACCCTAAATGGCCTAAATGTGAATTTCTACAGTAAATGACCTAAAAATGTTGAGGTTAGGGTATAAACAATGCAAAATATGGACAAAAAAGGATGCTTAAAACATGCAAATTAGAGAGTTATCAATACTAAAACAATCCAACCAAATTTTTTTGTTTCTTTGTCTTAAAGACTTTAACATCTAACCAAAGTGTTAACCGTGGGTACTAAAACAAATCCAACCAAAGAATTATGTTTCCCAATATCAGTCACAAGACTGATATTTATTCAACCGCGGGTCCAATTTCGAACTGGAAAATATTCCCAAAAGAGAATCTGACCCAACACCATTAGTTTGAGTGTTTGCTTGTGATCTCTCTTGGAAACAAAACCAAACTACGGAAGAAAGAAAACATGAGCAACAACAAAACACAAAAATATGCTTCACTTTTTATTTTAAAAAGAAATCTGTATTGAGAATAAGTTTTGGTTCTGGAGATATTGGGTTTTGATAGTTTTTGGTAAATTGTGAGTGATACAGACCCTAATTTCAATGTACTTTGGAATTTCTTAATATGCCTAATTGTTTAATATATTCAATAATTCAAATAATACCATCCAAACTAATTATTTGGTATGAATCTGATTAATGCTCCTAGCTAATAGTTAGGGATACTGATTTAGTTTTGTTTTTCTTTATATTAATAGTTTTTCGGTTTAAATCAAATTAATATATGGTTAGTTTTTTACAAATGCACTATCTGGTATGAATGATTTGCGGTTAATGCTCTCAGCCAATAGTTAGGGATACTAATACGGTTATGATTTCCTTATATGTGTATATTAATAATCTTTTGGTTTAAATTGTTTTGCAGTTTTGGAATCTGTTTGGATCAGTGTATATCGGTTCCATATCCGAATAACACATGATCCGAACTTAGACATGTTGGCTAACAAACAGATCCGCACGTTTAGTATATATTAAGTTTCTGATTTGTCCTTTTTGTATTTTTGTTCTGCACACGTTTTCTCAAAAAGAGTATTTCATGAAATTATTTTTTTTTTCTTTTTTTTCTTTTTTTCTAAGTTTACTCTCCAATTAATAGTAAAGATTTTTTTTAAAAAGTCGTATTTTTATAGGATTATATTTCCGACCAATCAGGGTAAAATACAGTTTTGAATTGCTAAACTTATGAGAAATAAATATGAAATTCAATTTTATAAAAAAAAATTCGACTTCGAGTAGTTATGGCAAGTCCAAATAATTAAGATCCTATATTGGATTCTAATTTCCTTATTAAAGTATCCTAACAAATTTTTAAAACTATTATTAAGGTAACAAACTATATTTGATTCTGTGATTTGAAGATTAAATGCGTGATTATGAAATTAACATATTAAAACTATTCCCTAAAATATAGGTCAGTTAATTTTATTTTAAATTCAGAATACGATTTTTTGCAACATTGATATATTTTCAATCAGAATTTAATATCATACAATAATTATAAAATAATTACAACAATAAAAAAAAATTAAAAATCTAAATTTAAAGAACTGGAATAAGCTAAACTTTAAAGAAAAAATATATAGTAAATATATGCTAAAGTTTTCATATTTGGTAGCAAACAATCAACCTTTTTTCCATATTGTAATCGATTTTTGAATGTTTATGTGAAGGCCTTCGGGTGTGTTTCGCAAAACGCTTCACTACAAGATTCTCGAGATTTTTTAAATCAGTTTCCGCCAAGGCCATACGGTAGTTTCGTGACACAGTTTTATCAAACAAATCTGAGCAATCCAAAAACGTTTTCTACAATAGCTTATTTTAGCGAATTTGTGGACGTTTAATTCTGTGAACGTTATTATAACGCTATCTAGAGAAATTTTTAATTTTAGCAAATTAAATTAATTTAATTATTTAATTACTTAATTATTTGCTAACTCTTAATAATTATATTTATTCAAATAAATATTGACATATTTCTATCTTTTATGAACAGATGACTAACGGTGTTGAAAACAACAACAACGGAGATGCCGAGGAACATCGTGAGTCGACAACCCAACCCGGGAATGGTCCACCACCTGCTCCTATCCTTCCGACTAAGCTGAAACCAAGCATCCCGAGCTCTGCAGTGACGCCCAACAAGTTTGCTGGAACAAACTTTGAATCGTGGCAACAAAATATGTACTTCTTCTTGAGTACACTCAACCTGCAGAGGTTTCTCACCCAAACAACGACGTGCATGCGTTGGCAAGCGTTCAAGCATTGCATCACTCGGACTACTTGTGCAAAGGCGCCATCCTTGTGCACATGGAGGAAAAGCTGTTCAAGGTGTTTAACAAAGCACTAACCTCCAAAGTTCTCTGGAATCTTCTAGAAACAAAGTACAAAGTCTACAATGTAGGCTCAGGAAAACTCGCCACAAGAGAGTTTCTCAACTACCAGATGGTGGATTCTCGGCCCATAATGGACCAGGTACATGATCTTCAAGTGCTGGCACGACCGATAGCTGATGAAGGAATGAACATATGTGAGACATTCACAGTGAATTGCTTCATCGAGAAGCTACCTCCAAGTTGGAGCGACTTCAAGCACTATCTCGATCACAAGCAGAAGCCAATCACCTTGCTCAACCTAATCTCAAGGCTTCAAAACCAATCAACTGAACGTGGCAACGCTGTGTCCGTCACTAATGAGAATGCAAATATGGCTGAGTATAGAAGAAAAGGGAAAGCTAAGGTTGTCTATGGAAACAAAGGAGCTTCACCAAAAAAGGCTGTTCCAGGTAAGACGACACCTCAGTCCTCCACGTTCTTCAAGAAGCAAGGCGGGGCTAAGAAGTTTGCTGGAAAGTGCAGACATTGTGGCAAGAAAGGTCACAAAACCGCTGAATGTCGCAGCAAAGACAAGGGTAAAAATCAAGCCAATTTGAGTGAAGAAGACTTGTGTGTGGTCGTCACAGAAGCAAATGTGGTGATGAACAATGAAAACCCAAGGGAGCGGTGGTAAGACACTAGAGCCACTACCCACATCTGCTTTCACAGAGACATGTTGAGCACTTATCAGAAATCCAAGTCTAGTCTGATGATGGGCAATGTGTCTCACTCCAAGATCGTTGGGACCAGAAAGGTGGTCTTGAAGATGACTTCAGGTATGGCTGTCACGCTCCACAACGTGAAGCATGTTCCAGACATGAGGAAGAATCTGGTCTCTGGGACCCTATTGAGCAAGCATGGCTTTGCTGCTAACCTCGCGTCCGATCAGATGACTTTGAGGAAGAATGGTGTCTTTATTGGCAAAGGTTTTGTTAAGGGAGGACTTGTTAAACTGGGTGTTGCAACATTCCTTAAGAAAAATGATGTAGCTTCTACTTCTGTTTCAAACAATTCCATGAATAAAAATAGAGTTGCTTATTTGGTTGAGTCTTCTACTTTATGGCATGAACGGTTAGGACATGTGAATTATAAATCTATGCAAAGTTTAATTAATTTGAACCTAATCCCAAAATGCAAAATAAGCAAAGAAAAATGTGAAGTTTGCGTTCAAGCGAAACTCACATAAACACCATCACCTGGTGTTGAAAGAGCAACCGAACCTCTAGAATGAATACACACAGATTTGTGCAATTTAAAATACGTACAATCTAGAGGCGTTAAAATGTATTTTGTTACTTTCATAGATGATTGTACAAAATATTGCTACGTTTATTTGATACATAGTATAGACGAAGTCTTGGAGAAATTCAAAGAATATAAAACCGAAGTTGAAAATCAACTCTCGAAAACTATCAAGGTAGTAAGAAGTGATAGAGGAGGCGAGTATGATGGGCCATTTAATGACTTTTGTCAAGAAAATGGTATTATACATCTAACTACTGCTCCCTACTGTAACATCCGTGTTTCGGGAATAGAATTTGAGATATGTTGAGTAAACCAAAAGAGTGGATTTTAATTAATTTTGGTTTCATTAAACCAAAACCCCCTAATCTCTTTCTCAAAGTCACGCCTCCTCTCCTGTTTTTGCTATTGTCGACATTGTGATGAGAGAGAGAGGGAGAGAAAGGGAGAGAACTCTTGGTTGTTTAGTGTAAAGAAGGAAGAGAAGGAGATGAAGCTTTTTCTTTAGAGTAATGAGAGAAACAGAACTGTTTTCTCAGAACTATCAGAGTTTGGGAGAAGGAAGATCCGATTACTCAAAACGTTTCGAAAGGTATTAATTTTTGGTAGGGTTGTAGCTAAGAGATTTTCGTACACTCTCCTTTTTACAGAAGTGAGTCGAAGTTAATATTCTAGGAGATATTGGCAGTTCCATGGGGCGTTTTGTCTCAGTCACGGATTGAGACCAGCGGGTGTTTTGGGACCGACTGCGGTTTCATCTGAGCTCTGATCGTGCTGAAATTTTGTGGGACGTATAGACCTTGCTTGTCACCGGAGGGATTAGAAAGTTAACGGTTCATTTTGATTTCGTGGTTTCACTTGTGAGGTTGTTCTTTTCTGATTTTTCTGGGAGTTTGTTTTCAATGTTTGTTTATTGTTGTGATTGGTTGTAGGAGCGAGTTTGGTTGTTCTTGGATATTATAGAGCCTCTCATTTGGTTGTTGTTATTTTCGTGAATCACTTGTTAAGGTGAGTGCGTGACCATGAGCTTATCTAAGCGATTGGGTTGTATGACTTGTTTTGTGTGATGATGTGTAGGTGTGGTGAAAGTGTTGTTGGTTGTTCTGTTTAATGGTTGGTTTGTTATATTTTATTTGGAGTTGTACTCTTGATTTTCTTGTGTGTATAGCTCGTAGCTGGGAGGATCGCCTCACTGGGTATTTCTGGTAATACTCACGCATCTCATTGTGTTTGTGGTGCAGGTAGAGGCAAAGTGTGACCGTGGGATAATGGCAATGAAGACGAGGATGTTATAGTTGCTCGCTTGGTTGTTGTCTGGATTTTGTTAGATTGCTAGAGTTGAGTCCTTGAATGTTGTTTAGGATTGTTGGTTTTCTGGTTTATGTTGATTGGATCTTTAGTTTATGGTTTTGGAATTATTACAGTTTATTTGATATTGGTTATTGGTTTATTGGTTATTTATTGGTTTTATTATTTCCGCTGTTTGATGTGATCGTGGTTAGGTGGCTAGTGGGTATGGGACCACTAGCTTAGATGTTTATTATTATATTATATTTATTTATTTATTATTTATTAATTAAAAAAAAGGTCAGGTCGTTTCAGTTTGATATCAGAGCCCTTACGGTTCTAGGTTTGGGTTCACTAGGTTTTTGTTGTTGATGTTGGGATTGCATGCTTTGATTGATTATGTGAGTTAGTCAATTGTGTGTGACATGGAGTCCTAAAACATCCTCTTCGAGCCTTCAATGAGATTCCACGGTACATGGTGGTTCGATTTGGATTTATCTGCTAAGCATATGGATTATGGTTTGGATGATCATGGCATTACTTTAAAAAGAAAATGAGTTCCTGCATTTTCAAACCTCTTTCACAGGTCTAAGTTTATGTTTTGCTTAAGGGCAAGCAAAGGCTAAGTCTAGGGGAGTTGATATATCATGGTTTTTAGGTGTTTTTAGCCATGATATAAGTCTTATTTATAGTCTTTTTGGTATTTTTAGAGTCTTTTGACTCTTTATAGGATTTAGCATGGATGGGAGCTTAATGGAGCTAAATAGGAAGATTTGGAGCTAAAAAGGAAAATGTGGTGACTAACCATTTATACTTCCTTTGGTTGCTTGACATCGAGTTTGAACTAGGCTAAGTTCAATCGAATTGTGTTTGATATATCTCTAAATGCATCCTTCTTGAAACAAAAACCTAAAACCATCAATAATAATGAGAAAATAAAAATAACTAAAACATACCTAAGTAAAAGAATGGTGATGGTCGGTGGTAGGATGGTGGTGGTTCGGAAGTGTCTCGGGGCACACGGGTGAACGGTCGTGGACAACATCAAATGGTACGGTCACAAACATTAGCAGCTAACGTTGGACGTTGTACATGGGACATGGGACATCGCATCGGCTACGTACAGCTAGTGGGGACTCTCGGCATCGATCACATGAGGTTTGTGATTGATTCGTTGCCTTCGGCTTGCTTCGGTCAGGTTGAACATAGCAGGTCAGTAGATGGTGATTGCCACTAGACATAGTGTGCATTGCCAATCCATGGTCCTTCTTCTTCCTTCTTTTTGGCTTTTCTGTTTTTTTTTTGTGTTTTTTTTTATAACCTGAAACTAAAATGCAAAAATATCAATAGTAAAAGAAAAGAAATCCTAAAAATAAAAACTTACTAGACATGGGTTGCCTCCCAAGAAGCGCTCTTGTTTAACGTCGTTGGCTCGACGTTAGCTTGCTTTCTCAAGCAGGGTGAGGAAAGTGGGTTGTCCTTAGACAAGCTCTCTTGGGTCTTTCTCCAATGTAGGCATCAGGTGGCTCCTTAGCATAATCTTCTTCTCTACACCTCCGAGTTGTTTCGGCAATACCATTTACGGTTGGCAGCTCCGGTTCTCCCTTACCTAGACCTTCTAGGTCTCGTGGTGGTGGAGCATAGAGTGTGGTAATAGAAAAACAATCCTTGGTAAGGTTTGCTTCTCCTTCTCCTCGAGAGTGCTTACGTGAGTTGGGGCTGAAACTTTGTAACTTGTCTCCCACGGCTTCTACTTCAAGTTCTTTGGCTCCTAAGCTTGCTTCTCTTTGTTGATTGGTCTCGTGTGGGTTGGGGTTCAAGGTTTTGACCTCCATGGAACCTTGTTGCTTGTTCCCTACCAAATCTTCTTGTGTTGAAGTAAAAGAAAATTTTCCTTTTTCTAAAAGGAAACATGAATGTTTTCCTTTTTCGAGTAGGATTTCCTTTTCCTCTTCTTCTTCCCCATCGAATCGACCTTCTTCTTCCTTGTGTCCAGCAACACGTGAGGTTAGATCCTCAATCTTATCAGCAAGATCTTGGTTCTTCTCCTTTATTTCCGATTCAATCTCCTTAAGCAGCTTATGGTTCTCCTTGGTGAATGTAAACTTTTCGGACATAGCTTCTCCAAAACGGTTTTGTTCAAACTCAAGACCAAAAATCTTGCTCTCAGCTTCATAGGCTCGGTTCTCAAGCTTCTGCACACGCCTACTTGTGTCAAAATCCTTGTTGAATAAAACTCCAAACGTGGACTCATGGTCCTTTGTTAAGCTGGTGACTTCATTTGCCAAGTCTCTAATGTTTATAGCATTGTCTTGAGCACTCTTGAGATGTCTCTCTTGTTGTTCTTCAAGACAATGGAGTCTTCTCTCCAAGGCTTCAGCATCTTTAGATCTTTGATCATCTATGCTTCTAACTCTAACAACAATGTCATCCATCTTTCTTGAAAGATCAAAATCGATTTTGTCAAGCTTCTCATGCAGCATCTTCATAGTCTCATCTTGCAGATCAGCTAATTGACTTATTAGGTTTAGCATCTTCTCTTCTTCAGCTCTTTGTTGAGTAGACATATGAAAATTGTCTTGATAGACTTGGTGAGAGAATCGAATTAAATAAGGCTCTCGGCGTGGATAGGGGCAGTTTAAATTGGTATCAGGCCTCCTTGGATAAGGCCTTTGAAAACGTGATGGACGGTGACTTGGGACAGGTCCCCAATCTTCATAAACATCATATGGTGCTGGAGATGGTCGGGTTCTAGGGTTACCTTGGTAGATAGCTTCTTCTTGTTGTTGGTGTTGTCGAAAATTGTAGTTTTCGGGAACTTCTTCATTAGGGAACTGATATGTCATGCAACAGTAGAAGTCTTTGAGATCTTCTTCTCCATCTTCTTTAGTAGATGTTAGATCATAGGACTCATCATTCTCTCTTGGCAAATCTTCATATTGGTTCTCCATGGATTTTGTTTCAAAATAAGCATCTCCTTCATCGGCTTGATAATACTCTTCTCTAGTACACTCCTTGGACTTGTTAGGATCGATTGGGTAGTCAAGTGAGGCTCCATGTTCTTCTTCAGCATCAGCAGGTTGATATAGTTTATCATCACACCAATTATTGCATTCACCGGATTTGTTAAGTAGGGCTTCTACTTTCCACTCTAGGCGGCTCTCGATGGTGTCGATGGTGTAGCCCTATTGATAATCTTCGTTTTGTCATCATCAATATACTCCATATGGTTTAAAACCTGATTGTTGACAATTTATTTGTTCCTCCAAGCGTGTAAGTCCTTGGTGATAATCTCGAATATAGCTCCAAACTCAATGCTCATCTTATCCAACTTAGAATTTAGAACTTTATCAGCCTCCTCTTGACTTGATATAAGTTCATTCATCATCTTCATGAGCTTGTCTTCATTGCAAGAGCTCCTTGATGTGATTGGTTTTCGATTGTCGTAGAAAAAGTTTTCATTGACATCGACTTGCATGACTTCTTACGGATCAAGGTAATGGTCCGTCCCGAAGCATGGTACGTCCGTCTGGTACGGCGTGTAAGAGTGGGAAACTGGGCAGTAAGCTGGTCCCATAGGTGCTCGGCCTCCAGATGGTCGAGTGAAAGAACTACGACAAGGTCGCCTAAGTGATGGTACAATGGTTGGTCGGGAGTGACCAATGCGTGAACCTTGCAGCGAGTGGGCTTGCGGACAGGATGAGTCTCCGTCCGTGGCTCAGTAGCTTGACATGAGTTCAGCAATAGTGAGATTCTCAAAATCTCCTGGGAGAGCTTCGAGGTTCATCCTCAAGGTCTCCTGAAACAATGAAAAACAAAAACAAAAATTAAAAAGCAAGGTGTCCTAGACGTTACTCTAGTTCCTAGACTCTTGTAAACAAACAATCTCTCCCCAGCAACGGCGCCAAAAAGCTTGATGTGCGTGGTTTTTATCAGTTCAATCTTTTACCTCAAAAAGACCACACAATGGCTGCAAGAGCACAGCTAATCGGTAGTAGTATTTAAGGATCGATCCCACAGAGAGAGAGTTGTTGTTTAACGGAATCCAATCAAAGTAAGTAAGGCTATGACTAAATAAAATGGGGGTTTTGGGTGTCACGGTTGTAGCAAGCAAATAAACGGAAATAAAATGCAAGTAAGAATAATAAAACAAGCGTTGGGCATCAAGGGAAATCGCAGGGGTTCAATGATCTATCTATCTAGGAAAGTTTAGGGTTAGTTTGTTTATCTAAAACTCGGACTACGAAACACTTATGAACCGCTAACTTAAATTTCTCAAGCTAACCATCTAAGATCTCTACACCCCGTCACTCAACTGTGGCAGGCAACGACGCATAAATCAAAGCATTTAAAACAGGTTCGATTCTAATCCATGGAATTCCATAGGTAAGGGGTATGTGCTTCCTATGTCTCCCCATACATCTAAGCTAGGTCAAGCACACATGCAAACTTTTGGCAAAGCACACACACTTTAGATCATAGTTAGTTCATGAGGCTAACTTAAAGCATTAAGTAAAGACTTAGAATTAAAGCATAGAATAAACAGAATTATAAATCTAACAAACCCTAAAAATTGCCACCTAAACCAAGATCATCTCTCTCCCCCCCCCCCTTTGATTATCCCTTTAAACCCAACTAGAAAATTACTCTAGCATGTTTAAGGGAATCATCAAAGCAAGGTTTAATAAACTCATAAACATAAAAGAATAAATAGAGAGAAAGGATTTAGATATTACTTCAATGATTGTCAAACAAAGTTGTAGAATCTTCTTCCTTTTGAAACAAAGTACAAAGCGAATAGAATAGAAAGAGTTGGTGGATCTCAAAGCTTCAAAGAGAGGGACGAGAGAGAGAGAGAGCTTCTGGTCGATGGCTGGTCCTCTGGTCGTGTCTCTTGGCTGCTCCAATGATTGCACACCCTAAACCCTAGGGTTTAGAAGAGTATTTATAGGGTTTTGTCTAGGTTTAGGGTTTTGTAAGGGTAGAAATGTCTTCTCTTGTTAAGTGCATAGCAAGGGGCGGCGTAGGAAGCTTCTAGAATGTGGTGAAGACTTGGACTGGGCCGCCGTGGTGGTTGCTGGTCAGGCTTTTAATAAAAGCCCATTGGCTTGATGGTTCTCCTTACGTCGGTTTGTAACACGTCTCGGTAAATCGGGCATAACTTCCTGATGATTGAATGGATTGACTTGATTCTACTTCAAGGTGAAAGATGACTCTTCCAGCTTTCCATAGACACCAAGTAAGTCGAAAATGTGAGTTCTTGAAGTTCTTCAAACGTTTCCCGTACTGTAAAGCTCTGAATCTTTCCTAAAACGTATTTTCCTTGCCTTTTGTTCCTTTTCGCTATAAAACCTGTAAAACCTTCTTGAAACCTAAAATACTTGATAATAGACAATAAAGCCTTGAAATCATACTAAACTCTTCCTAAATGCATACTAAAACTATAGCTAAAATGGGTAAAATATTGATGTTATCAATGACTAAGTTGACACGGAAGGATGTTTCTTTTGTTTGGTCACAGGAGTGTGAGGAAGGCTTTGCAAGCCTTAAGGAGATGTTGACTAATACGCCAGTGTTGGCTTTGCCTGAGCAGGGAGAACCCTATGTGGTTTATACAGATGCATCTAGAGTTGGTTTGGGGTGTGTGTTGATGCAGGATGGGAAGGTAATTTCCTACGCTTCGCGGCAGTTGCGGAAGCATGAGGACAACTATCCTACTCATGACTTAGAGATGGCTGCTGTAGTTTTTGCCTTGAAGATTGGGAGATCTTATCTCTATGGTGCAAAGGTACAGGTGTTTACAGATCATAAGAGCCTGAAGTACATATTCACTCACCCCGAGCTGAATTTGAGGCAGAGGCGGTGGATGGAGCTAGTGGCAGATTATGATTTGGAGATAGCCTATCACCCTGGTAAGGCTAACTTGGTTGCAGATTCCTTGAGTCAGAAGCGGGCAGCTTCGGCTCAGGAGCAGGATATGGAGTCTCTGGTAAGAGAGATCAGTGCTTTGAGCTTGTGTGCGGTTTCTCAGGAGTCGTTGGGTTTGGTTGCAGATGATAGAGCGGATCTGTTTAGCAGAGTGCGTTTGGCTCAGGAGAAGGATTTGGGGCTGGTGAATGGCTCTAAGGATGTTGCTTCAGAGTATCAGGTATCGGCTAATGGTACTATTTTAGTGCATGGGCGGATTTGTGTGCCTAAGGATGAGGATTTGAGGCAGGAGATCCTGAGAGAGGCTCATGCGAGCATGCTCTCTATTCATTGAGTGACTAAGATGTACCGTGATCTCAAGAGGAACTATCACTGGGTCGGGAAGAAAGAGGATGTGGCTAGTTGGGTCGCGAGGTGCGATATGTTGTCAGCTAGTGAAGACAGAACATCAGGTTCCAGGAGGGTTACTGAAGAGTCTTCCCATTACGGATTGGAAGTGGGATATGATTACTATGGACTTCGTGGTGGGTTTGCCAGTGTCCAGGACGTTTGATGCTATTTGGGTCATTTTGGATCGGTTGACTAAGTCAGCACATTTTCTGGCCATTAAGAAGACTGATTGAGCAATGGTCTTGGCTAAGAAGTATGTGAAGGAGATAGTCAGGTTGCATGGGGTGCCAACGAGTATTATGTCTGATAAGGATTCTAAGTTCACTTCGGTGTTTTGGAGAGAGCGTTTCAGGTAGAGATGGGCATTAAGGTGCATATGAGTACAGCTTATCATCCCCAAACAGATGGACAGTCAGAGAGGATGATCTAGACGCTGGTGGATTTGCTGAGGATGTGTGTGTTGGATTAGGGTGGTGATATGCAGGTTTTCACCCAGGGTACCAATCCCCTATGCAGTTGTAGTACAAAGGGTTATCAATCCAAATGGTTGTGTATTGCTAGCAGGAAGGATATGATCAGAACAATGCAAGTCAAGCCAAGCAATTAGGGTTTTGGTTCTAACGATTCCTAAAATAAACAAAGTAAAAGAATATAAACAAGTAAACCACACGACCTAAGCACTCGATGCAAGCAATCGAGTACAGGATCGAGTGGGGTGATCGAGTATGCAAGTGAGATATGAACAGCTCGAGGTATGACTCGATACAGGTTATCGTGTAACTGATCGGGTAAGTAGTCGAGTAAGTGAAAGAAATGCAAATAAATAAAATACGAAAGTTCCTAAGGATGGGGGTAATCGAATCCTAAGTGTTCTAGACCAGTACGGATGCCTTACATGCCTCAAGCAATTATTTCCTAGACAATGAACCTCTAAGACCTTGTCACCACACTTTCGCACTAGCAACAATCAACCTTGAACACATTACCACACTGTCGCACTAGCAATATGAACAAGCAGGCATTAAGAACGATTCATTATTGTCAGTAGACTTAAACTCATCTAATTTTGTTACTCAGAGTTAAGTAAACCTCTAGCATTGGCTAAATCAAGCATTTTATCTACTCCTTTCGGCCTGTAGCATTTGTAAACGCCCTAGATCTAATCTCAACCTTTCGGTCTGTTGACAGCATTAAGAGCACCAATCTAGAAGGAAAACTAATACTCATTTACAATCAACTAAAGCATCCTAACCGATCAAGAACACAAAATCATCTATTCCATCTCTAGAAACTTTACTACACTACTCGGACATAGAAGCGAATAACAAAGCAATCAAAATGAATGAAAATGACATTGTATTAAAAGATAGAGTAGAGTAGAGAAAGTAAAAGATAGAAATCTAAGAAAACAACAAAATAAAAATGCAAAGCAAGAAGAAAAATGTTGAGCCGCTCAGTCCTCTCACAGAAGCTCACGATCTCTGGTTTGAGGGTCTGCATCGTGGTCCTTTGCAAGCTAGGGGAAGAGGGGGTTTATATATGGAAACCCATTTGACCTAGCTTCCCAGACCTGCCTGATGATCTACTCGATGGGGTAGACGAGGGTGAAGTCGGGTTACTCCTCGGGTGGATCTTCGGGTTGCTCTTCATGCTCTTGGATCCTCCTCGATCGTGTTGGGGTTCGGACTTGTTCTTGCAGCTCGATGGCTCCTTCGGGTACATGCTCCAGTTGTCCTTGTTTTTCCCCATTTTTGGCTCTTTAGCACCTGTTTTCATCCAAAATATGCAAATGCAGAAATTCAATACCCTAAATGCTCTAAAAGTGAATTCCTACAGTAAATGACCTAAAAATGTTAAGTTAGAGGTATGAACAATGCAAAATATGGACAAAAAAGGATGCTAAAAACATGTAAATTAGAGAGTTATCAGACCCCCAAACATAAATCTTGCTAGTCCTTTAGCAAGGTAGTAAGAGGGTACGGTTTGAAAGTGGGGACTCATAACCTTAAGATGCTAACCGAAAGATTCAAGCTATAGTCCTTAAAGATAGTTTAATGGTGCTAAGATCAATCAACATAATTACAAATATTTTTCTATGCTTATTACCATGTATCGATCTAGCTCAACCTCCAACTAAAGATAAGGAACATCTCTTTCACATTCAATTAAGTGTTTGGCGAATTCTTGCAAATGGAAGGTGAATCAAGCTCAATCGGTTTCAAGGGTAAGGCTTTTTAGTAAGGTGGTTTCAAACAAATTCTTTGGGTGGTTTTCTCTCAAAAGATGGAATGCTAGACAGTTGTGAAAACTATCTGAGACTGAGAACAATTTGGGCATACAAAGCTTAACTCNAAAAGGATGCTAAAAACATGTAAATTAGAGAGTTATCAGACCCCCAAACATAAATCTTGCTAGTCCTTNTCTCATTCACTCTCATTTTCATTTTTTTATTTATTTAAATCCCCTAGAAATTAAACTACCCACATCTTTGATTTTAACTCTCTTTTTTTACTCCCTAAGGTTTAGAGTTTTAAACTTTAAACTTCTAGCTCTCTCTCTCTTTTTTTTTGTTTTCTTAGAGACTTAGAGCTAATTGATTCTAACCTTAGGGACTTTTTCTTCTTCCTTTTTTTTTATTCCACAACCCAACCCCAAATAAACATTCTAACCACCTAACCTTCAAAACCGAATCTATTAGCTAGTTCAAATTCTAACTTAGCTAAATCAAGAGGCAGTTCTTTGTCGTTCTCAATACTCTCAAGGTTTCACAACCTATAGCACAATGAAAGAGGCCTCACTCAACAATTCACAACAAGGATTGAAAGAAAGGTTTGGGTTTATGGGTAGGACAAACGAATCGGGTTAAACGAAAAGATTGGTAAAAAGTGGAGTGCTAACCCGAGTTTAGAGTTACCATGAGCAAGTATTCAAATTCCATAAGCAAGACAATTAAAGTTCAAATTAAATCCAATAATATAGAGATGTTCTAATGTTCAAGCAAGTGGAGGAAGCATTCAATCGACACAAAGGGTCTAAGCAAAGATTTTTCATTTTTTTCCAAAGATTGATCTAGCAACAATGAACTGTGACTAAGGGCTATAGCTTCAATCCTAAGGTTTGATTTTAAACAAGGTGGTTTTAATCATTGTTCCTAATATGCATATGCGACAATCCTATATGAAACAAACTAGACTCAATCCTAATATGCAAATGCAACTACATGAACACTCTTTTCTTTTCTTTTTCTTAAAATTTTTCAATTTTTTTTTGGGTTTTAATGCACATAGATGCAATGCAGACTCAAATGAATAAAACTAGCATGCAAAAATTTGAAATAATAAAAATAAGAAAATAAAACACAATGTTAAATACATTCTAGGACCCTTCCCCAAACTTAAATTACACAGTCCATGTGTAAATAAAAGGTTGAAAAAGAATCCAAGAATCACACAAAATGAATTAAACTAAATGCAATGTTATATACAAAGATCGGATGAAAGTGGTACCTCATGGGTTGGTGAAGAAGGAGGTTGCAACAGCCTCCATACTCGCCAACGTGTAGCCTGGGTCATCTCCGGCTTCAGCAGGTGCCGGTGTTTGCTCGTCAGAGAGCTCAGAAATGCGCACTGACGACTTACTCGGACCAGCATCTGAGGTGTTGATCGAGGGTGGGATCGCGTAGTTCATCGGGTAGGGCATCGGGTAGTACGACGGAAATTGTGGAAAAGGTCCAGAATGATCACCCGTGTATCCACTCGCAGGGTGCATCGTGTATGGCGTCGTGAATGGCATCTGGTAAGGTGGAGGGAAGATCCCTGTGTACTCACCCGATTGGGTGCTCAATGGGTGCATCGAATAGTTCATTGTGTATCCCATCGGGTTGGGCGTTGCATAAGCATCAGAATGGCTTCTCCGCGATGCCTCAGGTCGGGTGATGTTCTCCTCGGCTTGGGGCTCGTATGATGATGCTTTGTAAGTTTCTGGAGGTGGCAGTCCTTGAGTTCCTCCTAGCGGTCTGCTTCTGCCCATCTAAGTTGGTGCTTGTGCCGAGGTAGGAGCTGAGGCACAGCTTGCCTTATCTTGCAACTCCTTGATTTGACCTCCCATTGTCTTCACCGAACCGGTAAGATCTTTTACTTTCTTCGCCAAGAACTTGTTCATCCTCTTCAGCCAGCCGATCCTCTTGTGAGCTTCCCTCACTCCAACCGGTTGCTTTTGAGAGCATACATACTCCTCAAAATCGAACTCCTCTGAGCTATCTCCCTGTCTCTGCTCCTCCAATGGTGGTGCGAAGTCAATGTTGTCGCCCAGCCGAACCTTGGTGCATATGACATTAGGTAGAACCATTTGAGCAGCTCCGGCGGTTGGATGGACAAACTTGAACAGCGTCATGTCATTAGGCCTCTCATGGGCCAAAAATCTCGCCAGCACGAGGTAGTCCGCATCCAGCCATCTTGGTTCATGAACAATTCCCTTTAAGGGCACATCGCATGCCACTAGGATCGGTGTGACTAGTCCCCCAATGGAGATCTCTCCGCCTCCTTCTCTTCTTTTCACGGCCCACGATTTCAGGTAGAGGAATTGATCGAGTAACACAAACAACATGCTTGTATCCGCAACATCTCCAACTAGTGGTGTACCATCCCTAGTATTGTCCAAAACTCCACACAGTGCAATATCTAACAGCTGGAGCTCATGGTCATTCACATTCCCAGTCTCTTTTCTAGCAAAAAGAGTGCATGCAAGGGACTTGTGAAAATACCTCAAGACAGGGCTCCTTATTTGAGCGGATTTGGAGCTTGTGGACTTGTAGGGGTTCTTGTCTCCTATTGTCAGCCATAGGGACCTCATTTCTTCTTTGCCTACCTCCATACCTTCCCCACTACCAGATTTGAAGCTATACAGCTTCTCCATCTCTTTGAAACTGAGTCGGTAGTCCTTGTTCCTCACGGAGAAGGTGATGAACCCGATCCCCCCATCGGGTAGTAGGGTCGGGTGGTCCTCGAAATGGTGCAGCTTCAAGGTTGAAAGGAAGTGGACCGTCTCCTTCTCATATGCTTCAAGGTGGGCTCGCATCAATTGGCCCAGGTGGCACATATCGAACAAGTACTCGACGTCTCTAGCGATGCCCAATTGCTTCATTGTTTCTTGGTGAGGGTAGCGGGTAACAACAAAGCTCATCTTCCGNGTTGCTTTTGAGAGCATACATACTCCTCAAAATCGAACTCCTCTGAGCTATCTCCCTGTCTCTNCAATTGCTTCATTGTTTCTTGGTGAGGGTAGCGGGTAACAACAAAGCTCATCTTCCGGAAAAACTTGAAGAGTCTTGCCAGAGTATCCACCTCCTTCTGCTTTATCCTTNGCCTCTCATGGGCCAAAAATCTCGCCAGCACGAGGTAGTCCGCATCCAGCCATCTTGGTTCATGAACAATTCCCTTTAAGGGCACATCGCATGCCACTAGGATCGGTGTGACTAGTCCCCCAATGGAAATCTCTCCGCCTCCTTCTCTTCTTTTCACGGCCCACGATTTCAGGTAGAGGAATTGATCGAGTAACACAAACAACATGCTTGTATCCGCAACATCTCCAACTAGTGGTGTACCATCCCTAGTATTGTCCAAAACTCCACACAGTGCAATATCTAACAGCTGGAGCTCATGGTCGTTCACATTCCCAGTCTCTTTTCTAGCAAAAAGAGTGCATGCAAGGGACTTGTGAAAATACCTCAAGACAGGGCTCCTTATTTGAGCGGATTTGGAGCTTGTGGACTTGTAGGGGTTCTTGTCTCCTATTGTCAGCCATAGGGACCTCATTTCTTCTTTGCCTACCTCCATACCTTCCCCACTACCAGATTTGAAGCTATACAGCTTCTCCATCTCTTTGAAACTGAGTCGGTAGTCCTTGTTCCTCACGGAGAAGGTGATGAACCCGATCCCCCCATCGGGTAGTAGGGTCGGGTGGTCCTCGAAATAGTGCAGCTTCAAGGTTGAAAGGAAGTGGACCGTCTCCTCCTCATATGCTTCAAGGTGGGCTCGCATCAATTGGCCCAGGTGGCACATATCGAACAGGTACTCGACGTCTCTAGCGATGCCCAATTGCTTCATTGTTTCTCGGTGAGGGTAGCGGGTACCAACAAAGCTCATCTTCCGGAAAAACTTGAAGAGTCTTGCCGGAGTATCCACCTCCTTCTGCTTTAGCCTCCGAGAGGCTTGGCGGGTCCTCTCTCTCTGCTCCTCTTCTCTCTCTCGGTCCTCCTCCTCAGCGTGTTGATCCTCTTCCTCAACTGCTCTCTCAACCACCTTCTCAGCCTTCTCCGAAGCCGTTCTCTTCCCCATTGCAACCGCAGCTCTGCTCCTTGATCGAGAGGTGTGGATCTCCCCTTGCTCTTCGGCATCAAAATCGACCTCCATAGGGTCGGTAAGGGTCANTCGAGTAACACAAACAACATGCTTGTATCCGCAACATCTCCAACTAGTGATGTACCATCCCTAGTATTGTCCAAAACTCCACAAAGTGCAATATCTAACAGCTGGAGCTCATGGTCGTTCACATTCCGAGTCTCTTTTCTAGCAAAAAGAGTGCATGGAAGGGACTTGTGAAAATACCTCAAGACAGGGCTCCTTATTTGAGCGGATTTGGAGCTTGTGGACTTGTAGGGGTTCTTGTCTCCTATTGTCAGCCATAGGGACCTCATTTCTTCTTTGCCTACCTCCATACCTTCCCCACTACCAGATTTGAAGCTATACAGCTTCTCCATCTCTTTGAAACTGAGTCGGTAGTCCTTGTTCCTCACGGAGAAGGTGATGAACCCGATCCCCCCATCGGGTAGTAGGGTCGGGTGGTCCTCGAAATGGTGCAGCTTCAAGGTTGAAAGGAAGTGGACCGTCTCCTTCTCATATGCTTCAAGGTGGGCTCGCATCAATTGGCCCAGGTGGCACATATCGAACAAGTACTCGACGTCTCTAGCGATGCCCAATTGCTTCATTGTTTCTTGGTGAGGGTAGCGGGTAACAACAAAGCTCATCTTCCGGAAAAACTTGAAGAGTCTTGCCAGAGTATCCACCTCCTTCTGCTTTATCCTTCGAGAGGCTTGGCGGGTCCTCTCTCTCTGCTCCTCTTCTCTCTCTCGGTCCTCCTCCTCAGCGTGTTGATCCTCTTCCTCAACTGCTCTCTCAACCACCTTCTCAGCCTTCTCCGAAGCCGTTCTCTTCCCCATTGCAACCGCAGCTCTGCTCCTTGATCGAGAGGTGTGGATCTCCCCTTGCTCTTCGGCATCAAAATCGACCTCCATAGGGTCGGTAAGGGTCATTTCGGACGTAGACAGGTCCCTACGTCGAGGAGAACGGCGGACAGCACTCGCCATTGGACTCGGTGAGCGAACTCGGGGGCCTACTCGATCGGTTACTCGAGAATCAGGTCGGTGGTGAATCGGGTTGTGCATCGGGTTGGGGAGGCTAAACGTCCACCCAACGGTTGGGAATGTGGAACGTTTCCTCTTCCTTGAGACTCTCGAACTTTGACGGCATCACCTCTTGTTGTAGCAGCGGCGGAGGTTGATCTTCTTCCCTTCCTTTGGTAGATTTTAGCGATTGGCTCCATGTTTGGTTCCTTGAGAAGAAAAACGCTAAGTCTCGAGGTTAATACAGTTAGTCCCAAAGAAATCGAATAAAGCTCGAGTTTGA
>NC_025702.1:1272897-1303053 GCF_000633955.1 Camelina sativa | reverse complement strand
TGCAGTAGGCTGGTTCAACAGATTTTCCAGGTCTTGTCCAGGTTCTAAGGCAAATGTGGTGTTGACCTCTTCAAGATGTTGCACCTTCCTTTGCTTGGTCTTTGTAAAGAAAGCTTGACCATCAATGGTTGGCCTCTTAATCCTCTTTTTCACATCAAACTCCATCTTGAAATGCTCACCATGTTCTATTCTGATCTTGCCTTGCTTCACCTCAATCACAGCACCAACTGTTGCCAAGAATTGTCTTCCTAGAATCAGCGGATCATCCGGTTCCTTGTCCACATCGAGGATCATGAAGTCGGCAGGCACTTCCAATCTTCCAATCCTGAGAGGCAGGTTCTCCAGGATACCAATCGGATGCCTCACTGTTCTGTCGGCCAGAACCAAATACAATTTACTTGGTTTAAAATCAGTGAATCCTAGCTTGTTGGCAACTGAAAGCGGCATAATGCTAACTGAAGCTCCAAGGTCGCACAAACAGTTCTTGAAGATCCGAAGTCCTATCGAACACGGCAAGGTGAAAGAGCCAGGATCTTCAAGTTTTTCCTCAATTCGCAGCTCAGGATCCAAGCAAACTCCACTTCTCAGAATTTCAAAACCGATCTCCTTGACAGCTTCCTTGACCTCATCCTCCAATCGAGCTGCTTCCTTGGCAGCTTCCTGCTGAAGCTCGTGTGGGAGCAAAAACTTAGGTGGTGGAGCTTTACGCTTAGCCATTCGCTCTGCAAGCGCCTCCAGCTGGATGTCAAGTGCAGCATTGAACCTTTCCTCTAACTCCCCTTCTACTAGTGCAGGTGGTTGAGGCTGATCTATCTTTTCAACATCTACTCGATGCATCATCCGATCAACACCATCGTGTAGGTCATCGGGTTCCACTTCGGGTTGTTCTTCGGTTTGCGATTCTCGAACCAGTGCTCGATCATCAACTCGATCAGTCTCTTCGGGTGAAGACTCGGGTTCATACTCGGATATGTAGTACTTGGCCTCATTTCGCATTGGGTGTTCCACCTCCTCCCCATCTTGATCATCACTGTCCCCAGTGAGGTAGTCCTCATAGTCATCATCAAGGAAGATGGCTTGAGCAGTTGCATAATCCTTGGGGTTTTGAACAGCTTTACCTGGGAGTTGGTTGATCTTTGGGGCTGGTTGGTTGTTGTGATGGCCTTCCAGGTATCGAACCTTTGTGTTAAGTGATTCGTACTTGGCATTGAGATCATTGTACCCTGAGTCGATCTTGTTGCTCATCTCTGCGAACCGTTTCGCGATGTCCATAGAAGCTGTAGCCTGATTCTGAATCATTTGCTGAATGAGACCGCGTAACTCAGCTTCTTGTGATTGGTTTGGTGGACCTTGGTGTTGTTGGAATCCAGGTGGTTGGTTGTAGGTTCCTGAATACTGCTGCTTAGGTGCATAACCTTGGTTGTATTGGACAAAAGGCTTCTGTTGGATCTGGTTCCCTTGAACTGCAGATGGGTAAGTTTGGTCCTGAGGATTCGCAACATTCGGGTTCCGATAAGACAGATTCGGATTCTGCTTGAAGTTGTTGTACCCTCTATTGTAACCTCCTTGGTTGTTGATGTAGTTAACATCCTCTAGCTGCATAGTCTCCCCATCTTGTTGTTGAAACTGCTCTTCCTCTGATATAGCATGAACATGCTTCTGCTGGTTGAGGAGCTGATCGAGCTTGTCATTGAGGGCTTTCATGTCCCTCTTGTACTTGGCATCTTCCTCTCCTGTAGATCGCACAGAGCGATCATATTCCTCATTGTAGTTGCCATCAGATTGAGCCAAGTTCTCAACTAGGTCCCAACCTTCATCAACATCTGTGTTGAGGAAGTTACCATGGCTTGCGGTGTCCAGCAACATCCGTATCTTGGGGACCACGCCTCGGTAAAGTGTGCTCAGCAATGAAGCATTACTGAAGTCGTGATGTGGACATCGAGTAGTGTATCCCTTGAAACGTTCCCAAGCTTCACTAAACGTTTCGTTGTTCTTCTGAACAAAGCCGGAAATGTCATTTCGCAGCCTTGCGGTTCTGGAGTTGGAAAAGAATTTTTCTAGGAATGCCTTCTTGCACGCTTCCCAAGTGGTGATGGACTCCTTAGGGAGCGATTTCTCNGGTGTTCCACCTCCTCCCCATCTTGATCATCACTGTCCCCAGTGAGGTAGTCCTCATAGTCATCATCAAGGAAGATGGCTTGAGCAGTTGCATAATCCTTGGGGTTTTGAACAGCTTTACGTGGGAGTTAGTTGATCTTTGGGGCTGGTTGGTTGTTGTGATGGCCTTCCAAGTATCGAACCTTTGTGTTAATNATGAGACTACTCTTGATCTCAAAATTGTTGTTCTACACAGCTGGTGGCAAAATGTNATCATTGTACCCTGAGTCAATCTTGTTGCTCATCTCTGCGAACCGTTTCGCGATGTCCATAGAAGTGGTAGCCTGATTCTGAATCATTTGCTAAATGAGACCGCGTAACTCAGCTTTTTGTGATTGGTTTGGTGGACCTTGGTGTTGTTGGAATCCAGTTGGTTGGTTGTAGGTTCCTGAATACTGCTGCTTAGGTGCATAACCTTAGTTGTATTGGACAAAAGGCTTCTGTTGGATCTGGTTCCCTTANTCCGAGTGTGTACACGAGGATCAACTCGATCCAGGTGATCGAGTGAAGGATCAGGTGGGTGCTCGGGTTGTCCCTGAGATTCAAAACAAACAATGCGAAAGCAAAANTTGGCTCTTTAGCACCTGTTTTCATCCAAAATATGCAAATGCAGAAATGAAACACCCTAAATGCTCTAAAAGTGAATTCCTACAGTAAATGACCTGNCCAAACCAAATATAAACAAACGAACTTGATCTAGCAAGCGCTAAAATCCAAAACGTAGCAAAAGTAAAACAACCAAATGGCAACGANCAAAATATGGACAAAAAAGGATGCTAAAAACATGTAAATTAGAGAGTTATCAGGTGGCCATGTTGCAGGGTCCGAACAGGTCATTGATAGAGACTAAGTTAAGTTCGGNGTATTGCTAGCAGGAAGGATATGATCAGAACAATGCAAGTCAAGCCAAGTAATTAGGGTTTTGGTGTAACGATTCCTAAAATAAACAAAGTAAAAGAATATAANTATGGGTCCGTTCAGAGTGATTGAGCGGGTGGGACTGGTAGCATATAGGCTGGAGTTGCCTGAGGTTATGTGTGCTTCTATGTCGCGGAAGTGTCTCCGTGAGGATGATTGGGTGTTGGCTAAGATTCCTAAGGATCTTCAGCCTAACATGACTTTGGAGGCGAGACCAGTGATGGTTCTCGGGAGGAGGACCAAGGAACTTTGGAAAAAGAAGATTTCTTTGATGAGAGTCCTTTGGGACTATGATGGTGTTGAGGGAAAGTTTCCTGAAATATAAGTTTCTAAAAGAGGAAAGATTCCAAAAGTGGAAAGTTCTAAAAATAGAAAGTTTTATGGGAGTTAGAATTGTCCATTTTTAGTGGTTGTGGGCCTTGGAAGGGCTAGTGTAGCCTTCGTGGTCGACTTTTGAGTCATTGTGCCCGGGTGTGGCGGTCTTTTGAGACATTGTGTGGCCTTTGTGGCAGACTTTTGAGTCATTGTGCCCGTGTGTGGCAGTCTTTTGAGAAATTGTGTGGCCTTTGTGGCGGGTTGTTTAGCCAATTGTGTGGCCTTTGTGGCGGGTTGTTTAGCCAATTGTGTGGCCTCTTTGGCGGGCTGTTTAGCCAATTGTGTGGCCTTTGTGGCGGGATGTTTAGCCGTGTATGGCCTTTGTGGCAGGCTGTTTAGCCAATTGAGTGGTCTTTGTTGCGGGCAGTTTATCCAATTGTGTGGCATTTGTGACGGGCTGTTTTGCTAAGTGTGTGTCAGACNTTTGTGGCGGGCTGTTTAGCCAGAGTTGCCTGTTTAGGCGGTCCTTCGGGACAATTGGTCTTCGTGATGGTCCTTCAGGACGAGTGGCCTTGGTGGCGGTCCTGTTTAGGATATTCNTTGGCTAAATCAAGCATTTTATCTACTCCTTTCGGCCTGTAGCATTTGTAAACGCGCTAGATCTAATCTCACCCTTTCGGTCTGTTGACAGCATTAAGAGCACCAATCTAGNTGTTTAGGACATTTGTTTGGCCTTTGTGGCGGTCCTGTTTAGGATATTTGTTTATCCTTGGTGGCGGTCCTGTATAGGACATTTGTTTTGCCTTGGTGNAGCGAATAACAAAGCAATCAAAATGAATGAAAATGACATTGTATTAAAAGATAGAGTATAGTAGAGAAAGTAAAGGATAGAAATCTAAGAAAACAACAAAATAAAAATGCAAAGCNCTTTGTGGCGGTCCTGTTTAGGACATTTGTTTGGCCTTTGTGGCGGCTCTAGTGGTAGTCAGATGATCCATGTGTGGTCATGAGGTATTCCAGTGAGGGGATATGTGGTTGGTAGGACATTGTGTTATCTTACGCGAGCCACGTGAAGGAAACCTGGTTAGGGATAGGACTCAGATGTGTTCAGAATTGTTTGCTCGCGACTCTTAGGGGATGTTAGTTCTCCTAGTACTGCCATATTCTGAGACTCTGTGGCTTGAGAGTATGGTTGGTATATCGACTTCGGATGACGATCTGGGGGCGCGCTGTACGGTGGCAACCCGAGAGACGAATATTGGACTTCCTTTATATATTATGGCATGCGGGCTTAGGCCCGATGAGGAGCCAATATTATGGCATGCAGGTTTCAGCCTGATGAGGAGCCAATAAAAACTCAAGGTCGAGACCTATGAGTAAAAGAAGTCCAAAAGTCGAGAGCAAATAATGCCTGGAGCGTGAGTCTATCGCCTAGAGGTAACCTTCGTAGGTCGGTTGGAGAAAGTGTGGGTCGTGGAGACGGTTGCACTGTAGTTCTTGGCGGACGATTATTCGAGATTTGAGATATGTTGGTGGGGGAGAATTGTAACATCCGTATTCCGGGAATAGAATTTGAGATATGTTGAGTAAACCAAAAGAGTGAATTTTAATTAATTTCGGTTTAATTAAATTCTTGTTTAATCTAATTAAACCAAAAACTCCTAATCTATTTCTCAAAGTCACACCTCCTCTCCTGTTTTTGCTATTGTCGACATTTTTACGAGAGAGAGAGGGAGAGAAAGGGAGAGAACTCTTGGTTGTTTAGTATAAAGGAGGAAGAGAAGGAGATGAAGCATTTTCTTTAGAGTAATGAGAGAAACAGAACTGTCAGGGTTTGAAAGAAGGAAGATCCGATTACTCAAACCGTTTCGAAAGGTATTGATTTATGGTAGGGTTGTAGCTAAGAGTTTTTCGTACACTCTCCTGTTTACAGAAGTGAATTTGAGTTAATATTCTAGGAGATATTGGCAGTTTCGTTGGGCGTTTTGTCTCAGTCGCGGATTGAGACCAGCGGGTGTTTTGGGACCGATTGCGGTTTCATCTGAGCTCTGATCGTGCTGAAATTTTGTGGGAAGCTTCGGGACGTATAGACTTTTCTTTTAACTGGAGGGATTAGAAAGTTAACGGTTAGTTTTGATTTCGTAGTTTCACTTGTGAGGTTGTTCTTTTCTGATTTTTCTAGCAGTTTTTTTTCAATGTTTGTTTATTGTTGTGATTGGTTGTAGGAGCGAGTTTGGTTGTTCTTGGATATTGGAGAGCCTCTCATTTGGTTGTTTTTATTTTCGTGAATCACTTGTTAAGGTGAGTGCGTGACCATGAGCTTATCTAAGCGATAGGGTTGTATGACTTGTTTTGTGTGATGATGTGTAGGTGTGGTGAAAGTGTTATTGGTTGTTCTGTTTAATGGTTGGTTTGTTATATTTTATTTGGAGTTGTACTCTTGATTTTCTTGTGTGTATAGCTCTTAGATGGGAGGATCGCCTCACTGGGTATTTCTGGTAATACTCACGCATCTCGTTGTGTTTGTGGTGCAGGTAGAGGCAAAGTGTGATCGTGGGATCATGGCAATGAAGAGGAGGATGTTCTAGTGGCTCGCTTGGTTGTTGTATGACTTTTGTTAGATTGCTAGAGTTGATTCCTAGAATGTTGTTTAGGATTGTTGGTTTTCTGGTTTATGTTGATTGGATCTTTAGTTTATGGTTTTGGAATTATTACGGTTTATTTGATATTGGTTATTGGTTTATTGGTTATTTATTGGTTTTATTATTTCCGTTGTTTGGTGTGATTGTGGTTAGGTGGCTAGTGGGTATGAGACCACTAGCTTAGATGTTTATTATTATATTATATTTATATATTTATTATTTATTAATTAAAAAAACGGGTCAGGTCGTTTCAGTTCAATTGGTGACAGCTTGTCCTGTGGGAAGGTTGTTAAATGGTGGGGACCAGGGTTCGAGGAACGCCTAGTGCACCAATAACCTACTGGTGGATTTGGATAAATAGTTCCTATCCACAGTGAGGAGTTAGGATCGATGCCCTTGGGGTCCGTTGGGGCGGCTAGCGGTGGGCTAGTGGGGTCCGCGGGACGGGTTGTCACACCTACTCACCAGAATTTAACGGAGTTGCGGAACGAAAAAACCAAACTCTGAAAGAAATGATGAATGCAATGTTTTCGGAGTCAGGGTTACCACATAACCTGTGGGGGAAGCTTTGCTTACCACAAACCACATCCTGAATAAAATACCGCACAAAATAACTGGCGATACGCCTTATCAACTTTGGAAAGGAAATGTACCATCATACAAATCACTTAAGTGTGGGGGTGCCTCGCTAAAGTCGCAGTGCCATTGATTGTATTTTTATTGGATATGCACACAACAGTAGTGCTTATCGGTTTCTGGTTCACAAATCAGATATTCTGAATATTCATGTTAATACAATAATGGAATCAAGAAATGTGTCTTTCTTTGAAAGTACTTTCCCGTGTAAGGATAAACAAAATCTGAAACGTACTTGGGAAGTGAGAGATGCAATAACCGCTACTAATGAAGCCAATACCTCTGGTACCTCGGTAAAACAAGTAGAAAAAGAACCTAGATGTAGCAAACGAGCTCGCCAGGGAAAAACTTACGGTGAAGATGTCTTGATGGTTCTTCTTCCCGAGAACGAACTAAGAACATATAATGAAGCCATGACTACACCTGACGCTCCTTTGTGGAAAGAAGCCGTTAATAGTGAGATCAACTCCATTATGCAAAATCATACATGGGAGATAGTTGACCTACCCTTCAGGTTTAAACCACTAAGGTGTAAATGGATCTTCAGAACAAAATTAAAAACCGATGGCTCTGGTGATAAGTACAAAGCTAGACTTGTGGTGCAAGGATTCCGACAAAAAGAAGGTCTGGATTTCTTTGACACCTATTCTCTTGTAACGAGAATAACGTCAATCAAAATGCTAATCGGGATTGCAGAATTAAGAGACCTGGAATCCATCAAATGGATGTAAAAACCGCCTTTCTAAATGGTGATTTAGACGAGGAAACTTATATGAAATGCTAAACTGCTGGCAAGCCATAAGAAGATTATTAAACTACATAAGATAGACAAAAACTTATGGGCTGCATTATGGTAAAGAACCAGCAGTTTTAGAATGATACAGTGACGCCAATTGGATAGCTGATTCCAAAAACCCAAAATCCACAAGTGGATATGTCTTTACTTTAGGAGGTGCAGCAGTTTCATGGAAATCTGCGAAACAGACTCTAACGGCTGGATCAACCATGGAGTCGGAGTGTATAGCTTTAGATAAAGCCGTAGAAGAAGCAGACTGGCTTCAAAAAATTTTGGAAGATATTCCGATGTGGGAAAAACCTGTGTCGGCATTACGTATACACTGCGATAGCCAATCAGCTATTGCCAGAGCACACAATACTCACTACAATGGCAAGAACCGTCATATTAGAAGACGTCATAAGACCATTAGAAACTTGATCACTACTGATGTAATTACAGTAAACTACATAAATACAGTTTTTAATCTTGCGGACCCCTTTACTAAAGGGCTAGCTCGAGATCAAGTTGTAAAATCATCAAGAGGAATGGGTGTAAAGCCTACAATCTAGGAGGATGTTTGATGGAAACCCCACCTAAATGACTGTAGATCCCAAGAATTAGGTTCAAAGGGAAAACTAAATCAAACAAAATCAATTTGGAGTATTGTATGACTAATAGTCACACCCCAGTTCCCAAGATGAAAAACAGTACTTCTTGTGTCTTTAAAGGTTAAGCAGTGCTTTTAATGATCAAGTCCATAAGCTTTGATATATCAGTGGAGCATTTCCTATATGAAAACTTCTTAAAACAAATGCTAATGGCGAATCACCTAGTGAGTATGAAATGAGGCCGTTTCTAGGAGAATAAAATATAAGGTTATATTCTCCAACTTCACTCATGAAATCCAGGCATGTTCACAGCCAAAACGAACACAATAGAGAATTTGGTTCTTCGAGAAAAAGAAGTTGGGTTATACCTATTGTCTCGGTTTACATAAAAATCTGGGTGGTTCAAGACATCATGTTCACCTCCTAGCCAAGTAAATCCGACAGATATTAATAATGAGTAGTTCAAGGCTGAAAAATGCTACTATCTCATACACAGTTATTTTTCGCATACACTCTTGAAAGTCGAGTCTCTCTATTTAGTCTAGCTTTTATTTTTTATTTTTATTGAGTCAGTAAAATCTTCATATGTTCAGGGTAAATTTTGTTCATGTGGGGGATTGTTGGAACTACACTTTTGACAACATAGTTTTAGCCAACTTTCCGGTGAATTTTACGGTGATTTCTGTCATCAGAATGACCCGTTTAAATGACTCTTTGGATTCCTTGTAATGAGCACTATAACATAGTGTAGTTACTTGTCAAAATCGAAGTTATAATGAATGAGAAATTAATCTCCAAAGTGGTTAGCTTGAAAGCTTATAACTGCAAATATTTGCATTTGTTCCACGTTGGAAGATTGGAAAGTTATCCCACTAATATATATAGTGATACACTTATTATGGGAAGAGGATATTACGTTGTATGGACCGGACTTGTTTTAATATTTTGGAGTAAATTTATTTGCAACTTATATTACATTTCATGTTACGTTATTACGTATGTTGCATATAATATTCAGAATCTTATTTGCAAAGTCAAATCGAGTTTGTTGTGTTTAAAAACAAACAAAGTCGAAGTCTTATCAACTGAAACGGAAGAATAAGTCGGTACGGAGATCTCGCCAACGTGTGAGACTTGATCGCATCTTCACCTCTCCTCAACTTCCCGAGATATCAGCCCACGAGCCCAGATTTTGTGGAGAGCATCTCGTCCTCCTCTCCATATAAATACAGAGCTCTCTCGTTCATTATTTTCACAGTTGCTAAGAAGATTAAAACTCTGAAACAAAGATCCAACTCTCTCTCACTCATCTTTCTCTCACTACAAAAACGTAAGTGTTATCGTCAGGCGTGTATCGTTGCGCCAACGTTCGTTTGAGTCCGTAATCAAGTGTTGTGATACGGTCTCGTCTTGGTTGTATCATGGGATCCATGTACTCGTTAAACCGCCACATTGCGGGAACTACTTTGGGTTAAGGAAAGAGATCGTATCTCGCCTCCGAGAATCTATTTCTACTCCTTTCTTTTATCGTTTTACATAGGTGTTATAATCATTTTACATAGTCTATCTCATATTCGGATTTTCGCGGTCCTACAGAAAATGACAAAAATATTCATTTTACTATATATATGTGCTAGACTAAAGTACCAACTCTTTTCAAACAAAGATCCGTATAAACTAATATTGAACGAGAGAGAAAATGGCAGTAGAAGAGGTAGCAGATGATTATACAAAAGATGGAACCGTTGATCTTCGAGGCAATTGTGTACGAAAATCTCAAAGAGGTCGTCGGAAAGCTTGCTCTTTCATCGTTGGTATGTATCATCTAAAGTTTTTTGGTTTTTGCTTTCTCTCATAATTTCATATGTTTTTGTGTATATGATTCAGATTTAATTAATAGTAAGGATCGACCCGCACATTAATTAATTTGTTTTTTATTTGATTTAGACAATAAGAATGATCGGATTAGTTTTTGTTATCAGTAAAGATAACTCCACAAAAATATAGTAAGAAAAATATGATAAGTTTATTCAGGATACTACGGATCGACCCGCACGTATGGGATTGATTTTTTAAACTAATTTTGCTACAAAATTTACAACTTGTTATGTATGTGTTGGATTATTTTTTTGTATAAAGTATGTTTGCATACAGTTTGAAATTGCTGAATATGTTAATTTTTAATGAGTTTGTAAACATTTTTAAAATTTGATATATTTAAAATTATTATATGACAAATCAGTCTATATATAAAAAGAATTATAAGTAATTTGAACCATTAGTTAAGACATACGTACGGAGTTATGTTTGTAAACAGATTAATTTAATATAGTACCCGAACTCATTATTAGTTGGGTATTTAGTTTGATTTTGAGTTTTGTTTCAATATGGTTTGTTAATGTTTGAATAGTGGTTTTACAGATAATTTAAAAGTCAGAATGATCCAAAGGTCACACCAAGATCAAACTAAACCAAATTAATGGCCGATTAGATTATACTCGTGATATATGCATAGAAAACCGTTAAAAATGATGAAAACCCTAGAGAAATACATATATTTAGGGATATGTGTAATTTATGTTTCCGTTGCATTCGTGGTATGACACAAATTTTGTTTTCTTGGTTAGAAATAAGATGAAATAGAAATTTCCGAAGTTCCATTTCGGACAAACACAAATATAATCAATATTATATATCATATGATATAAAAATATTATAGAATTCATTAGTTGACTTTTTTATTTTATGTATAATTCATTTACATTGGATCACATATTGTTTTAAAAATTTAAACTATTAGAAAACATAGTTTCGTGTTTTTATTTTTTAAATTTGAATAATTTTATCTTAGATAAATTGGAAAAAAAACATATTAAATATAAGATTGCAAGCGTTATTGTATTTTAATTGTAACATATTCTAAGACTTTATTTTTAAAAATTTATTACCAATTTATTGAGATTTCTTAAACTATTTAGAGTTTTTAAAATTAAAGTAATTATTTTTTCATTTCTATTAGTTTGGTTTGATGCAATTATTATAGTAATATAATAATAAAAATCTATACTATATAATGGTGTTTTTAAATATAAATTTCCATTTTGGTACTTATCCATAAATAATATTTTTAAAATTATCACAATTCTAGTAATTATGGCTGTGTAAATCTAATTAATGTTTGTTTTGAATTCATTTTTTTATTAGCATATTCGTGTGAATCAAAAAGATGGTGGCATGGCACGAAATGTAATCTTTACATAATAGTATTTTATTAAAAAACAAATTATTCTAAAGTAATTAGAAAAGAAAAGGGGTAACAAAGTATAAGGTCAAAGAAACAGAAAAATCTTTTGCCCAAAAAAAAAAAAAAAATCTCGGCAAATAGAAAACAAATCTGAAAAGGAAAATGGGACTGAGAAAAACTCTTTTGACCAAAATTTCTTTGACACCTCCGCTTTATGAATCAATTTCTTTGACCTAAACTTACATTAGTCTAATCTTGTAAACTCTGGAATTTCTGGATGGAAGATAAGTTGAAAACAAACAGAATTCACTTAATACAGATGTAAAATAAAAAGATGAATAAGATTTATGGTACCTTATATTAAATATGTAGAAGTCAATGTGTTCCTCCTGAACTCCCTTTCGCTTTCAGATTCTCTAGTTTTTTACACGAATTTGCTAGTCTGATCTCTGTGAATGAAGATATAAAACATCATTAAAGAGAAACAACAAAAAGGTAACTTTTATAGATTTAAACGTAACTCCGCGAATATGGAAAAATATCAAACCAGTATGGATTACTTTGGCACGATTTTGACTCTGATCTTCTATCCTGTTTTGAAGGACTTAATATCGGACACATGAGTGATGCCATCGATACTATAAAGGTGACTTTCTGAGTGTTATTTTAGGTTTGATGTGTTTGGTTGTGTATGACGTCGTGTTTATAGTAGTAGTGGAGGTGCTTTTTTACGATATTCTATGTAATCAATTAAAGATTTTCAGTTAATGCTTACCGAAATAGTAAGATTATGTTCCAAATTATTTTGATTTGAGATGTTATTGTAGAGGATTTTTAGGGATATCATTTGATAGAGTCCAACTTTGTTAGTTTTGGAAATGAGTTAGTTTCGGGTCTGAAATATTTGTTGATTTAGGTTTTTAATTTAATGATTGATATTTATTCAATTTGATTTAGGTTTTTAATTTAATGATTGATATTTATTCAATTTTAAGAATGGATAGTTTCTGAAAACCATATTGTTTGGAAGAACAGATTTTGGGGGTTTAAATGTCGTTAACTGTTGATTTGGTAGGTACGTAATGAAGATATCTTTTCTCCCTATTTATTATTTGAATTTCCTAACAGGTTTCGGCGGAAGAGTATGTTTGGAAACGGTTGTAATATTCCACGATCCGAATAAGATAAAACCGGATCCTTTAGGGTCCGCGTGTTTTGACCCCTTTAAATTACTTGTTTGCCCTCGATATAGTTTCTTCTTTGTCTTCCTTTTCTTTTGTCGTGGGGGCATTGAATGGAATTTTCTTGTTTTTTTTTTTGGTTTTTGCTTTTGTACTCCCCAATTAATGTATAGATAAAACCATTAAAACGATTAAACTCTGTTAAAGACAAACACAAATATTTTAAAGGTAAAAATAATTTATGTTTCGCATGTTTCCTTTCATCATGTCCCATTTTGTTTTCTCCTATACGCGTTCTCAAATACATGTCGCATAAAACAATGCATTCCCAATATTGGATATTCCTGATATGGGAAACATTTTGTATTTCTTAAAACTGAGACGAAATGAAAACAAAAATTCCTAAAATCCTGTTTTGTACAAACACAATATAATATATAGTATATAGTATATTTACATACCATATTTCATAGTAAAAATATTACAAAATTAATGACTTTTTTCTTCTTATTACTTCGCATGTTTCCTTTCTCCCTATTTATTATTTGAATTTCCTAACAGGTTTTGTCTAAATGACTTTAACATCCAACCAAAGAGTTAGCTGTGGAACCTAAAACAAATCCAACCAAAACAAATCCAACCAAAGTTTTTTGTTTCTTTGTCTAAAAGACTTTGACATGCAAGCAAAGTGTTAACCGTGGGTACTAAAACAAATCCAACCAAAGAATTATGTTTCCCAATATCAGTCACAAGACTGATATTTATTCAACCGCGAGTCCAATTTCGAACTGGAAAATATTCCCAAAAGAGAATCTGACACAACACCATTAGTTTGAGTGTTTGCTTGTGATCTCTCTTGGGTTCGAAAGAAAACCAAACTACCGAAGAAAGAAAACATGAGCAACAACAAAACACAAAAATATGCTTCACTTTTTATTTTAAAAAGAAATATGTATTGAGAATACGTTTTGGTTCTGGAGATATTGGGGTTTGATAGTTTTTGGTAAATTGTGAGTGATACAGACCCTAATTTCAATTAACACGATGACTGTATTTATAGGATAGGTTAGTCGGTTTCAGAATATTCTTTGGAATTTCTTAATATGCCTAATTGTTTAATATATTCAATAATTCAAATAATACCATCCAAACTAATTATTTGGTATGAATCTGATTAATGCTCCTAGCTAATAGTTAGGGATACTGATTTAGTTTTGATTTTCTTAAATATTTTATATTAATAGTTTTTCGGTTTAAATCAAATTTATATAGGGTTAGTTTTTTTTCAATTGCATTATTTGGTATGAATGATTTGCGGTTAATGCTCTCAGCCAATAGTTAGGGATACTAATACGGTTATGATTTCTTTAAATGTTCATATTAATAATCTTTTGATTTAAATTGTTTTGCAGTTTTGGAATCTGTTTGGATCAGTGTATATCGATTCCAGATCCGAATAACACATGATCCGAACTTAGACATGTTGGCTAACAAACATATCCGCACATTTAGTATATATTAAGTTTCTGATTTTTCTTTTTTGTATTTTTGTTCTGCACACGTTTTTTCAAAAAGAGCATTTCATGAAATTCTCTTCTTTTTCTTTTTTTTTCTAAGTTTACTCTCCAATTAATAGTAAAGATTTTTTTTTTAAAAGCCATATTTTTATAGGATTATATTTCCGACCCATCACGGTAAAATATAGTTTTGAATTGCTTAATTTATGAGATATGAATATGAAATTCAATTTTTTTAAAAATATTCCGGCTTCGAGTAGTTATGGCAAGTCCAAATAATTAAGATCCTATATTGGATTCTGATTTCTTTATTAAAGTATCCTAACAAAATTTTAAAACTATAATTAAGGTAACAAACTTTATTTGATTCTGATTTGAAGTTTCAATGCTTGATTATGAAGGTAACATAATAAAATTATTCCCTAAAATATAGGTTAGTTAATTTTATTTTAAATTCAGTATACGATTTTTTTGCAACATTGATATATTTCGATCAAAATTTAATGGGACAATTGCATTTTTGTACATTTATTTGAATTTGAATGATATCGTAGACCTCATATTCGATTTTCGAGAAACATAACCACTAAAGGTGCTGAAATTACAGTTGACTCCCTTACGACCAAACAAAAAACAGAAGCCGAAATGACAGATGTAACCCGAGGAAGTCTGCAATAGATTTCTTTAACGTGAATTACAAATTGACGTCAACAAGAAGACATAAAAAGACGTCTACTCCTTAATTATAATTTAAATTTTAATTAAAAAAATTATAAAAATAATTTGATAAACCTATTGATCAAATAATAACCACATAGACTTCATACATTAAAATGATATAAATTTACATATAAACGAGTCAAATTAAACAAGAAAAGGTTGATTAGGCAAAAATTATTTGATTTAGGGTTTGCTTAAGTAGACTTCTGTGCAGATTATTTGTGGTTGACTTTGTTATGCCATCAACCATTAATATTATATTATCTTAATTTTACCGATAATTTAACCAAACCGATAGCTGAACCTAACTTAATATGTACTGATTCTTTGATTTTAATCTAACCGGATATTTTAATTTAACCATATATATACTTCTCTCTCTAAGTCAACGCTAATTTTTTATGTGATCTCTCTCTCTCCAAAATTTCTCTCTCAAAAATTCCAATATTGTTGCTCTAAAAAATTCAGCTACATATACCCACAAAATATTTCGTGGTTACAAAGATATATATAAAAACCGTAGATTCTATTTTATTTTACTTGCCTCTCTCTCAAATATATCTTGGCTCTAAAAAAAAAAAAGTAGATCTAAAACTACAATCTATCCTCTTTTTTCTATCTTGTTTTTTTATTGAAGAAGTTCTGCAAATGTGACTCTACGAATCTCGCTCCAGATCTGACTTTCATTCATATTCAAATCTAATCCCAAAAGTTTTGTTTTAATATCTACCTATCAATTCTAGGTTTTTAGTTTTATGTTGGTTGAATTTGGGTTCTACATGGGTTTTCTTATTTGGATCTGAGAATTGTTATTGGGTAATCTGTTATAAAAATTTTAGTTCTTTCTTTTTCGAGTTTGATCTCAACTTTTATTTGGATTTTTATGATTTAATTGCTTGATGTCAGATTTTTTACCAAAGTTTGTTCTTGTCTTTAATTTTACAGGCAGAGAAGAAGATTAAACAGGAGATGGTGGAGGCCGAGAATTTTACAGCCAGAGGAGAAGATTAAACAGAAGATGGGGCGGTGGAGCAGTGACGGTGGAAGAGAATTACCCAGAATATGTTTGTAAGTAATTGAGATTTTGAATATTTTTTATTTTATTATTAATTTAATTATTATAATAAATTATTTTTGTATTTTTTAAATAAAAATTTGAAATTTGTAGTTTAAAGTACGGTTTAGATTTCCATTTGTTAAATAAAAAATTGAGATTTGTTACCACTTCATCTTCGCCGCCGTTTCATCTTCGAACTAAAAAATCAAAAAAAATATTTTTATATTTTCAATTAAAGACTTTTTTAATTATACAGACTTCACACAGAACTCCCACACGTTAACTTCCAAAATAAGTTTAAGTTAATGACCTAACTGCCTAAGAAAACCAAAAACTTGATTTTTCCATATGTATAATATATAATCATTTCAAAAACATACAGAGGCAAGTACATAGAAAAATACTTAGGTTCACCCCTAGGGGGTTTACAAATGAGATGGTTAGGGTTTAGATTTAACAATTAGAACGAAAGTATATTTCTGTTTGGGTTTACAAATGAGATGGTTAGGGTTTAGATTTTATAATTACAACCAAATTATATACCGGTTTGGGTTTATAAAAAAATGGTTTAAGTTTCTAATTTTATAATAAATATGTACAGATTTTATTTCCTTATTTTATATGGGGGTGAATGAAGAGGTTCACCCCTAGTATTACTGAAGTACATATCATATATCAAAGAATGCAACAAAAAAATCTTTAAAATTATTCACCAATTTGCAGTAAATTGGTTTTCAAATTATGAAGACTTCATGTTGATGTCAACCTTGTAGACATAAACTAGCCTCTATGAAGATACTTCTCTTGAAGTCTATCTTTTGTGGTCTATTTTTGCAATTATAATTTAATAAAGCAGACACCGGATGAAGTCTACTAGGATGTTGATTTCTTTTGTTGTCTTCCTTTGTTAATTTTTGGGTCAGTTTTGCAATTAAAAACATAGAACAGAGTAGACTTCTTTGAAAGTTTCAATAGGTTAACTTCGATTACAGTATACTCTAGTTATTTTTGCAATTGACCAAACCATTGACTTTGTAGTAGACTTCTAGCTAACAAGTAGACTTCATCTATCTGTTAACTAGAAAAAGTAAACTTCGTTGTGGTTAGTTTTGCAATTGACCAAGTTTGACTTTCGCCAAGTAGACTAAATACGAAGTCTCCAGGAATGTTGACTTCTTTTGCAGTCTGCCGTGGTCATTTTTGGTGTTGACCAACATTTTAATTTTTAATTAGTTGACTTCTTTTGCAGTCAACTAATTAATTTTATATCAATAATATTACGGTCAATGCTTAAATATTTTGGTCAAATCCAAAAATAGCCACTATAGAAGTCACTCTTTTATTATCGGAAGAAGACTTCGTCCGACAGTCATAACTAAAAAGTCAAGAATTTGGTCAATTGCAAAAATACACCTTAGTAGACTGCAAACGAAGTATTCGACATAAAGATTATAATGCAGTCTGAACCATATTTTTTTGTTTTCAAATGAAATTAAGGAGACTGAAATTTCAGTCTACGGGCTCGAAACTCGATAAGCTTTTAATTGTAAAATTGACCACATAGTAGACTTTACATGATATTATGACAGTTAGACTAACAAATGAAGTCTAATTTCGCAAAAAATCAAGAAAAATCACGAAATCTACCGGAAAATAACCTTATCGATGGTTGTTTCGCAATGTCAAGCACCGAGGACGTCGTCTTTAGTCACCACGGAAGAAACCCAGCACCAATTTAATCACTATCCAAGAATCATGACATATAACAAGATAAATGCACTTGCAAATTTTTTTGGATTAAAATGGAGAAGAGATGGAAGAAAATGAAGTTCTCATAGCATTGGATGTTATTTAAGCTTACAAATTCAGGTTGTTGAAGCTTTAAAAGCTTCAAATTTGGTTGTTCATGGTTGTTGGTAAATTGATGGCGGTGGCACAACCGTAAATAAAAGAAGAAGATGAGGATATGGATGCAATAAACATTTTCGCAAGAAATTCAAATAAATCAGAAATAATGGCAATTTTGTGAATATAATGAATGGCCAAAGATTTAATAGGGAGAAAGTGGCAAATGTTGGAGAGAGAAAAACAGGGGTCTAACATTGCAATTGACTCAAGTTAGGAGTCCAATTTCTCTCTTTATTAAAGTATCCTAACAAAATTTTAAAACTATTATTAAGGTAACAAACTATATTTGATTCTGATTTGAAAGTTTCAATGCTTGATTATGAGGTAACATATTTAAACTATTCCCTAAAATATAGGTTAGTTAATTTTATTTTAAATTCAGTATACGATTTTTTGCAATATTGATATATTTCAATCAAAATTTAATACCATACAATAATTAAAAAATAATTACAACAAGAAAATAATTAAAAATCTAAATTTAAAGAACTGGAATAAGCCAAACTTTAACGAAAAAATATATAGTAAATATGCTAAAGTTTTCATATTTGGTAACAAACTATCAACATTTTTTCCATATGTATTAAGTTGAATTAATTATCCTAGTTTTGTTTAGAAAATTTAAAAATCTGAAATAAAAGATAATATTCAAATATTTAATTAGATTTCTATAAATATCTTAAAATTAAGAACCAAAATAAATATGTTTACATTACAATTTCAAATAGTTTGGAAAAATTTTAACCGACACAGTTTTACGGATAAACGCCTGAATAGATATTTTATTCATGAGCCTTTTTGTTTACAGAGTTTGTAATAATAATAAATTAAGATCCTCTAACACATATGGTTTTCGGAAATCTAGACATAGCCATTGATCTCTTGGAAGGTTTTAGAGTTTACTCCTTTCCTTGTGGGATCTTCCCCTCTCTCCCCTCTTTTACATTTCAGGGACTCTTTCTTTATAATTGCCACCAAACCCTAGTCCTAGTTGGGTTAGGCTTAGTATTGTTGATCGCAACCTCATGGGTTAGACTTAATATATGGCTTAGTTCTCTTCACAATGGAAGATGGCTTTGTTAGATGAAGTAGTTCTCTTCACTAATACAGTTTTTCTCTATTCATTTCAGGGTACAAAAATTCATTCCTTAGTAAAGAAGGATTTGGTTTCCAAATATGTGAATAGGCTCCATGTTGGTGACTGGATTTTTGTTAAGACATTTGGGTGAAGAAGGTAATCATAAAGGTTGATGATTAGAACTTAAACATCTTGCTCTCTTTCTATGCTTTATTTGATTCTTTAAGTTACTTATCTAATCAATTTTAATTAAACAAAACCATTTACGTAACTCTAAGTGTGGGTCGAATCTAAAAATCCGATTGATGAACTACTAATAACACTTTTATTTTTTCTTCCTCACCGTCTTTTCTTTTTCCAGGTCATAACGCAGTCTTTAAGGAAATGAGAATCAACTGGATAACCATGTTCACAAGCATCGTGAGGTTCAATTAGATAACCATGTTCACAAGCATCGTGAGGTTAGAGGTCTCGCATCACAAGTAAAGAAGAACAGAGGTTTGCGTGGAAATGGTCATAACAACCATAAGAATCGACCCACACTTAGAGCTACTTGATAGAAAAACAACCTTTTAACCCCGTTACCGTTGATTCTCTTCATCATAAAATAATTTCCACCCTTGATTGGCCTACAAGCCTAACTCAATCGATGATTTCATGTTGAAAGCAACCCTCAATCGCTAATCTACAATGTTTTTCATTTTTAATCCATTAAAATCTCCGTTCTTGCACTTGATGTCCTATTTGATACCTAAAATGAAAGTGGGATCGAAAAAAACCAAATTATGAAGAAAGAACAGAGTCTCTTACCACGGTTCCATTTGATGAATTGTTTACATCTGGATTTGCGGAGTATGGTCTGATGAAATCATCAAATGACAGTTCTAATTATCAAAAAAGAACAAAAACAAAAAAAAAATGTAATTCAACACTAAAGAGATACTTAATGAACTCTACGATATAGTTCCTATATTTTAAAACACAAACATAGTCATTGTACACTATATAATATATAAATAATATATAGATATAAGAGTTGTACATTTAATAAATATAAAATATTAACTATATATATAGTAATTCTATTAAACTAATATTATATTTCTTTTTAAAAAAAAAAATTAACCCCACGGTTTACCATGGGTTCCTATCTAGTAATATATAATCATGTAAACATGACAGACGGTCTATTAAGATAACTAGCATCAATTTAAACTTATCTAACCAGAGTGTAACCAAGAGTGAATTTATTTTCTCCAACACAAATTTAATAATTTAATTTTGCTTTTATGATAACAAATTTAAACCATTTCCAAAAATATTGGATAATTTTTATTTCATAATTATTGTTTCCATAAATATTAGATTTTCAACTAACAATTTTTGTTTACCATATATAGTTTATTTTTTTATTTGTAATTATATAGACAATTGAACATGTTTGGTAACATGAATATATGATATATATATATATATATATATATATATATATATATTTATATTTAAAAATCTCTGTTTTGTACTCCCTAATTAATCCCCTATATAATAAAACAGAAGTACACAACATTGTTTTGTAGACTATATAATTTTAATAAGTTGGTTACAAATAGGTTATAGATCAAGGTCATGCACTCACCTTAACAAGTGATTCACGAAAATAACAACAACCAAATGAGAGGCTCTCCAATATCCAAGAACAACCAAACTCGCTCCTACAACCAATCACAACAAATAAACAAACATTGAAAACAAACAGCCAAAAAAATCAGAAAAGAACAACTTCACAGGTGAAACCACGAAATCAAAAAGAACCGTTAACTTTCTAATCCCTCTGGTGAAAAGCAAGGTCTATACCTCCAGAAGCTTTCCACAACATTTCAGCACGATCAGATCTCAGATGAAACCGCAATCGATCCCGAAACACTCGCTGGTCTCAATCCGCGAATAAGACAAAACGTCCCACTAAACTGCCAATATCTCCTAGAATATTAACTCAAATTCACTTCTATAAAAATAAGAGTGTACAAAAATCTCTTAGCTACAACCCAACCAAAACTCAATACCTTTCGAATCGATTTGACCCGTCGGATCCTGCTTCTCCCAAATCCTGACAGTTCTGTTTCTCTCTTTACTCTAAGGAAAAAGCTTGATTTTCTTCCATTTCTCCTTTACACCCAATAACCAAGAGTTAACTCTCTTTCTCTCCCTCTCTCTAATGACATTGTCGACAAAATCACAAAAAAAGAGAGGAGGCGTGACAATAGAAAAGAGAATTAAGGGTTTTTGGTTTAATTAGATTAAACCAGAATTTAATTAAACCAAAATCAATTAAGAATTTCATCTTTCGGTTTTCTCTACATCCCAATTTTAGAAAGGGGATGTTACAATTCTCCTCCACCAACATAGATTCATCCTCGAATCTCAAACAACCATCAGCCAAGGACTCCCGTGCAACCGTCTCTACGGTCTGCACTCCTCCAACCGATCTACGGAGGTCACCTCTAGGCGATAGACTCACGTTCCAGGCATTATTTGCTCTCGAATTATGGACTTTCCTTTACTCATAGACCTTAACCTTGAGTTTTTATTGGCTCTTCATTAGGCCGAAGCCTGCATGCCATAATGTTGGCTCCTCATCAGGCCTAAGCCTGCATGCCATAATATATAAGGAAGTCCAATTTTTGTCTCTCGGGTTACCACCCACAGTGCGCCTCCGTATCGTCATCCGAAGTCCATATACCAACCATACTCCCAAGCCACAAAGTCTCAGAATATGGCAGAACTAGGAGAACCAAGGTCCCCCAAGAGTCGCGAGCAAACAATTCTGAATACGTCCGAGTCCTATCCCTAACCAGGTTTCCTTCTCGTGGCTCGAGTAAAACAACACAATTTCCTACCAACCACATATCCCCTCACTGGAATATCTCATGACCACACAAGGATCATAAACATGCCACAAAGGCCAAACAAATGTCCTAAACAGGACCGCCACCAAGGCCAAACAAATGTCCTAAACAAGACCGCTACCAAGGCCAAACAAATATCCTAAACAGGACCGCTACCAAGGCCAAACAAATGTCCTCAACCGGACCGTCACAAAGACCACTTGTCATGAAGGATCGTCACGAAGACCACTCATCCCGAAGGACCGTCACGAAGACCACTTGTCCCGAAGGACCATTACGAAGACCATACATCCCGAAGGACCGCCTAAACAGGACATTGGCTAAAAACCCCACCACAAAGGCCACACAATGTCTCAAAAGACCGCCACACACGGGAACAATGACTTAAAAGTCCACCACGAAGGCCACACAAGCCTCACCAAGGCTCACAACCACTAAATATGGACAAATTCTAACTCACATAAAACTTTTCATTTTTAGAACTTTCAAACCACTTCTTGAACCTTGCCTTCATCCTCGCCTCTGGCTCCCAAGTCCGCTCCTCAACACCATCACAGTCCCAAAAGACTCTCAACAAAAGAACCTTCTTCCTCCGAAGTTCCTTTATCCTCCTCTCGAGAACCCTCACTGGTCTCGCCTCCAAAGTCATATTAGGCTGAAGATCCTCAGGAATCTTAGCCAACACCTGATCATCCTCACGGAGACACTTCCGCAACAAAGACACATGGAAAACCTTGTGGAACGCATGCATAACCTCAGACAACTCCAGCCTATATGCAACCTGTTCCACCCGCTCAATCACTCTGAACGGACCCATATACCTCAGATTTAACTTAGTCTCTGTCAATGACCTGTTCGGACCCCGCAACATGGCCATCTTGATGCACACTCTGTCTCCTACCTGAAACTCAAGATCTCTCCTCCTCCTATCGGCATAAATCCTCAGCTGATCCTGAGCTTTCTTCATGTTCAGCTTGAGAACCTGAATCTTCTCTGAGGTCTCCTGAACAAAACTAGCACCATACATGCTCCTCTCCCCCACCTGAGTCCAGCATAACGGTGTACGACACGACCTCCCATACAAAGCCTCATAAGGAGTCATCCCAATACTCGTCTGATAGTTGTTGTTATAAGCAAACTCTACCAAGTTCAGGTGATCTGCCCAATGGCCACCCCAATCCAACACGCACATCCTCAGCAAATCCTCCAACGACTGTCCATCTGTGTAGGGACGATAAGCTGTACTCATATGCACCTTAGTGCCCATCTCTGCCTAATATGCCCTCCCGAACACCGAAGTGAACTTAGAATCCCTATCAGACACAATACTCGCTGGCACCCCATGCAACCTGACTATCTCCCTCATATATTTCTTAGCCAAGATCGTTGCTCCATCTGTCTTCTTAGTGGCCAGAAAATGTGCTGACTTAGTCAACCGATCCACAATGACCCAAATAGCATCAAAGGTCCGAGACACTGACAATCCTAACACAAAATCCATGGTAATCATATCCCACTTCCACTCGGGAATGGGTAGACTCTTCAGTATCCCGACCCAAGTAGCTACATCCTTCTTCATCTCGACCCAGTGATAGTACCTCTTGAGATCACGGTACATCTTAGTCGCTCTTAGATGAATAGAGAACTTGCTCGCATGAGCCTCTCTCAGGATCTCCTGCCTCAACTCCTCATCCTTGAGAACACAAATCCGGCCGTGCACCAAGATAGTACCATTATCTGAGACCTAATACTCTGAATCCACTGCAGGGCATCGATCCTAACCCCTCACTGTGGATAGGAACTATTCATCCAAATCCACCAGTAGGTTATTGGTGCACTAAGCGTTCCTCGAACCCTGGTCCCCACCCTTTAACAACCTTCCCACAGGACAAGCTGTCACCACTGAAACGAGATGACCCATTTTTTTTTTTAATTAATAAATAATAAATATATAAATATAATATAATAATAAACATCTAAGCTAGTGGTCTCATACCCACTAGCCACCTAACCACGATCACAAAAAACAGCGGAAATAATAAAACCAATAAATAACTAATAAACCAATAAATAACTAATAAACCAATAACTAATATCAAATAAACCGTAATAATTCCAAAACCATAAACTAAAGATCCAATCAACATAAACCAGAAAACCAGCAATCCTTAACAACATTTTAGGACTCAACTCTAGCAATCTAACAAAGGCCACACAACAACCAAGCGAGCCACTAGAACATCCTCCTCTTCATTGTCATGATCCCACGGTCACACTTTGCCTCTACCTGCACCACAAACACAACGAGATGCGTGAGTATTACCAGAAATACCCATTGAGGCGATCCTCCCATCTACGAGCTATACACACAAGAAAATTGATGTTCATATATTTTACCCTGTTTTTCCTTAATATATTCACATCTTTTGCATTTTTTGCTATCCTTTTTGACCATTGTTGCATAGTTTTAGGATTGTTCATGCATTAGAGTATAGTTGCATTGCATTTGCATCTTTTCTTGCATAAACAGGTGATTTTGGAGCCTAAGGAGCATGGAAGCAATGCTGAAGAAGAGAAAGCAAGGGAGTTAGAGCTGAAGAACCAAGGTCCGGAGTTCCACTCGACCGCCCACTCGACCAGACACTCGACCGTGTGCGGAGAAGGACTCGACCGAGTGGAGGGAACAGAAGAAAAGCCAACTTGACCGGTCACTCGACCGAGCACCTGGTCGAGCTGACCGAGCCGCCTAGCTATTTTGTCTTCTAGCATTTTTAGGGCTTCCACTCCTTTTTCTATATAAGGCCTTGTACCCTGCAGCCACCAGGAGTCCAGTTTTTTTAGATATTCTCAAACCTAGTATTTACCCTTTTGGGAATTTATGCTTTTTGCACTTTTATTTTCTTAGATCTCTCATCTACTTTTGAAGGAAAACAAGAGATTCCTTGATATTTGTTGGTTTCATAACTTTCAAAATATTAAGAATTCGAGTTTGATTCCTTCTTCAATATTGTAGATCTCTGTTTCATCTATCTAATCATGCAAGTTTCGTTATTTTCTGGGTTTATGACTTTGCTCATCATGTTTAGCATTTGTGAGTAGTTGCTTAGGATCTTGAGGATGGGTTAGGCTGGATTGTGGTTGAGGTTTGTTTAGCTAGGTCAAGCTTGATTGTTATAGATCTCTTCTAGGCTAGATGTACTCTATGCTGATCCTATAACCGAGAGGGTAGGGTTTGATTTTAAGCTTCTTAGCATCACACCAATGTCTAGGTTGCAAGATAAGGCTAGATCTAGAGATTATCATTAGGCATGCTAAGAGATTAGATGTCTTGTTTGATTTTTGACATAAATGATATGTTGCTTAATGCTTGCTTGTATAAGTTCTTTGCTTTGTGAGAACAAGTCTAGAAATATATGAGCTTGATTGTTTTTGCCATGAGAGTGGATTAACATGTTCTAGGAGATCATTGTCTAGAGATTAGCTCAAGTTGATTGAGATTTGTTGACCAAGTTAGATGACCTTAATCATTAGTCCAGCCCATGAATCCCTCCTCAAGACCTTCCTTGTCTATTGATTTCTTAGTCTAAATCCTGTTGTTTGGTCGTTGTTTGATTTACTTTTGTCTTGCTCTGTTTTGTTTGCATTGCTCTGTTTCTCGCATTTGTCCGACTCGACCTTGTACTCGATCGCACACTCGATCGAGTGTTTGCTGGAGCTCATCCCCAGAATTCTTGTTTATGCTTTGTGTTTGTCCTGTTTCAATTCTTGTTTCATTTTAGTTGTTTTTCTGTTACATTCATTTAGTTTCCTGTTCATTACTTGCCTTGCATTAGTTTATTACTTGCATTACTATAGTTTCTATTTCTGTTTCATTGCAATGTTGTTTAGATCACCATGTTCTCTTTACTTTTAGCATCTAGTTTTATAAGCTTTTACATTCTGCATTTTACATTCATCATTAGGTTGTTAGTGACAAACATCCTTTATAATTGGCTCAACTTAGATAAATGTGCATGTCCTGATTGCTTGCATCTCACTCAGATTTGGATTGACACCTTTCATACTGCAACATCATAAAGGGAATTGAAACCCCTTGCTTTCTACCCATTCATTCATATCTCATATCATTCACCAATCATCACCACCACAAGAAAGCAGAGTTCCAATTTGGCGATGTTGCTACTTTTGAGTGTTTGTTTGTGAAATTTAGGATCCACATAAGTCTAAGATTGAGTTCTGTATCTACTTTGTTCATTACTAATCTCGAATTCTTCCTCTGCTTGTCTGTGTTGCGTTTCAGGCACCACTCGACCTTCAACTCAACCACCACTCGACCGTGTGAGTAATCGAGTACTTGATCGAGCCAAGTCTCGGATACAAATAGACCTCACTTCCCAGTCGACTCGACCATCAACTCGAGCCTGTGCTCGACCGAGTACCTGTCCGAGTGGGCGATCGGGTTTGTTAATGCAAACAAGGTCTCAGGGTAATCACAATCTCCAAAGGCTTCTTGATAACATCAACAGGCTACCTAGAGGTTTAAGACATCAGAGAAGAAGAGTAGTGCAAGAACAAGAGGATCAAGTAATCATGGAGCAACAAGATAACCATGATCAAAGAGCTAGACACATTGGTGCTGGGGATGCACCAAACACACATAACCAAAGAGCTGGTATTGTGCCTCCTGCTGTTGCTAATAATAATTATGAGATCAAGAGTGGATTGATCTCTATGATTCAAGCCAACAAATTCCATGGGTTGCCAATGGAGGATCCCCTAGACCACCTTGATGAGTTTGACAGGATTTGTGGATTCATTAAAATCAATGGTGTGAGTGAAGATGGCTTCAAGTTAAGGCTATTCCCATTTTCCCTTGGAGACAAAGCTCATCTCTGGGAGAAGACTCTTCCTACTGGAGCAATAACCACATGGGATGCTTGCAAGAAAGCTTTTCTAGCCAAGTTCTTCTCCAATGCAAGAACTGCTAGGTTGAGGAATGAGATTTCTGGTTTTGCTCAAAGGAATAATGAAACCTTTTGTGAGGCATGGGAGAGATTCAAAGGTTTCCAAACTCAATGTCCTCACCATGGTTTCAGCAATGAGTCCTTGCTCAGTACCTTGTATAGAGGAGTCCTACCTAAGATAAGAATGCTTCTGGATACAGCCTCCAATGGAAATTTCCTCAACAAGAATGTGGAAGAAGGTTGGGAGTTGGTTGAAAATCTTGCTCAATCAGATGGGAACTATAATGAGGACTATGACAGAACAGTAAGGTTCACCTCCAGTGATCAAGAGGAAAAGTATAAGAAGGACTTGAAGGCAGTTATTGAGAAGTTGGACAAGATTCTCCTAAGCCAGCAAAAAGCCATTCATTTCATTGGTGAAGAAGAGGTTCCAGTTCAAGAAGGAGATGCAGAGTTTGCTGAGTTGTGCTACATACAAAATCAAGGAGGATTCAAAGGTTACAACCAAGGAGGATTCAAGAACAACAATCTCTCCTATAGAAGCACTAATGTGGCCAATCCTCAAGATCAAGTCTACCCAACTCAATAACCTCAACAGCCTAAACAGCAACACAACTATGTACCCAAGCAGCAACATCAAGTGTTCCAGCCCCAATTGTGTCCCCCACCAGGGTTTCAAACTAACCAAGGCCAAGAACCAGATTTGAGAGCTATGATGCAACAAATGTTGATTGGGCAAGCCAATGGAAAGATGGAAGAGGCAAAGCAGTTTGCTGAGTTGAACTAGCGGTTAACATCCCAGTATAATGATCTCAACATGAATTTTGAAGGTCTCAACTCTAGAGTGAAGTATATGGAGAGCAACCTTACTTCTACTTCAGCTCCTAAGCCTAACCAACTCCCTGGAAAAGCTGTTCAAAACCCAAGGGAGTTCACTGCTAAGGCCATTCATGTCTATGAAGAAGAAGTCACTGAGGACAGTGAAATTCAAGCTGGGGAGGATTGGTCATTTCTTGAAGCCCAGAGTGAAGATTGTGCAAAGCAAACTGAATCCGGCATTTCACTCGACCATGTGCTCGAACCAGCACTCGACCGAGTGTCAGCTCGAGTGGTCGATCGAGTTGAAGGATCAGAAGCTGTCAAGCCTGCTAAGTACATTCCTCCTGCTTACAAACCGCCTCTACCATTCCCAGGACGTTTCAAGGCACAGAAGCTGAAGGAACTAAGGGAAATCATTGAGAGAAAGGAAATGATGGCTTTGCAACAAGAGGAAGTGAGGGCTTTGAAGGAAGAAGCTGTAATTGAGAATAAGGAAGTGATGGCCATACAAGAAGTCATCATTGCTTACCAAGAAGAAGAGAGAGGACCTGCCTTGGAACAATATGATCCATATCCTCTCTATCAGGATTTTTTGCTTGAAATGTCAAAGAAGAGAGCCCATGCTCAAGACGAAAAGGACCTTGAAGAGCTTGAGGGAGTTATCATCCCAATTAAACTTGAGGATCCAAGACCATTCTATCTGCCTTGCTCACTTAGCTATCTTCAGTACAACCAGTGCTTATGTGACTTGGGAGCATCTATCAGTGTGATGCCTTACTCTATAGCACAAAAGCTTGGGCACACTGAATTCAAGTCCACCAACCTTCACATATGCCTAGCTGATGGGTCAAACAAAGGTGTGGTTGATAGGTTGGAAAACATTCCAGTCAAGATAGGGAAGGCAAGGATTCATACAGATTTTATGGTTCTAGAGATGGATAAGGAGCCTGAAGATCCTATCATTCTAGGGAGGCCATTCTTAGCCACTGTTGGAGCTGTTATAGATGTCAAGGAAGGTCTTGTAACCTTGAACATTGTTGAGGATTTAACCCTGAAGTTTGACATCTATAACCCAACCAATCTGCCTACCATTGATGATCAACCTTTCACTATCAAGGACAAAGGAGGTCATGAGGTCTCAAGTGAAGTGGCAACTCCAAAGGCTAAGCTCTTTCTTCAAGAGGATTCAGTGGAAAAGCTTAAGGGTTCTGTTCAAGAGTTAACTGAATTGGTGAAGAATCTCCAAATCAAGCTTAACAAGAGGTCTTTGAAGAAAGCAAGACCAAGGCTCAAGATTAAGAAGAAATATGGTTTGTGTGTTAAGGGTGAAGTGATCAAGGGTCAACTTCACATTGATCAAGTGGTACCAGGGAGGATTTCATCACCTCCTTGGTCTCTAAACCAAGCCTGAAAAGGCATCAAAAGTCAAGCTTAGTGACTTTAAACAAGCTCACTAGGGAGGAAGTCCTTAAGGTATCATTGTACATATACTTTATTTTCCTTGTAGTTTTGATTTCTTTTCTTTTATGTTTGTGTTGGGCAGGCTTTTTAATGAAAGTGTAGATGGGTATGGAGAGATTTGGACTTGGGGAAGTAGACTCGCGAGCCCACTCGACCGGCCCACGAGAGGTACTCGACCGAGTTATCAAGAAACTAAGGCCCACTTGATTCCCATTTCTCTTGAATGATCGAGTGGAGGGAGAAAAAGAAGAAAAAATTTTGAATTTCAAACTTTGGTCAAGGAGCTCGACCACTTGCAGTCGAGTGTGGGGACGAGTGGCAGCAAAAAGCAGGTCAAAGATTCCCATTTTAAATTTGAATGGTATGGACGCTCCACCCTTGTCTCCTAGTCCCCTTAGCTTCTTTAAATATAGCTTGACTCGATTCTATGCGTCTCACATTCTCATTTGCTTAAAACAGTTAAAATCAAGTTTAAAATCTCTCTCAAAGTTCATCTTTTTGCTCAAGCTTAGCTCTTTTAGTTTTTGGGTCACTAACCTATTAAATTTAAGCTTTGAGTCTATTCCTTTCAGTTCTATTCCAAAATGTCTTCAAAGATTACTAGGAAGTCTCGACAAGCGACTGAAAGCTCCCTGGATCGTCGTGATGCTCGTCTTGAATCAAGAGGAGAAACTGGAAGAAGCACTCGACCCACCACTCGAGCAAGCACACGACCGAGTGGTGGTCCGAGTAGGCGGTCGAGTGAGGTTGCGAGAGAGAGGCATCAGTCAGCTGAGGAAGACCCTGAGCGAACTGAGAGTGAAGAAGAGATGGAGTTCACTCTTAGGGAGCACATTAGGAGACACAAGGCCAAGGGGAAGAGGCCAGCAGTTGAGGTTGAACAAGAGGAGATTGAAAGTGAGAGTGAAGAAGAAGATGAAGAAGAAGAGGGAGAAGATGATGGTGAAGAAGAATCTTGTGGCTTAACTCAAAGGCAGCTTTATGAAGCCTTCTTGAGGATGCAGTTCTTGGGGACTAGATACCCACACAAGGAAACCATGGAGAAGCTAGGCATTGATGAAGATGTCGAATGTCTTTTTGAGAAGTGCAACCTAAGAAAGTTCATGGTGCTTTGCATGGAAGGGTATAAAGAAGAAAGCTGTGAATTGTTAGCCACAATCAAGATGCATTGCTACACAAAGAAGGATAAGGAGTTTGGACCTGGTCATGTTGACTTCACTATCAAAGGGAGAAGGTATGAGCTTTCA
>NC_025702.1:1269953-1271349 GCF_000633955.1 Camelina sativa | reverse complement strand
TGGAGACAACATCACATACTCATCCTCCAAGACCAAGGGTTCCAAGATAAGAAGCCCAGTCCTAAGGTACTTCCACAAGGCCTTAGCAAACACCTTCTTTGCTAGGAAGGAAACTGGAAATGTTAATGAGGATGAGCTCAAGATGATTGATGTGGCACTCAATAGCATAATCCTTCAAGCAAAAGATGGAAGCATCATCCTTGGAAGCAGAGAGGGAACTGACCTTGCAATGGTGCTCATTGACCACATGATATACTTGAGAAGCTGGGTAGGCAAATTGCACAACAAAGTCTCAATGGGAGCCCTAACCATTGGAGGCATCATCACTCCATTACTACAAGCTGCTAAGGTGCCACTTAGAGGAAAGAAGGTCATGCCAAGATGGATTGATTCAAGCTACCTCACCTCCACCTTAATACTAGCCAAGGAAATGCATCAAGGAAATCACCTTTTCAATTTTGAGCTTCCAACAATTGGGAAAAGACAGCTTGTCCTACCCAATCAAGAGCTCACCACCATACAAGAAGGAGCAAACATTGACTTTTGGCCATCTCATGAGTTCTTGTTTGATGGGACAGCTCAAGTTAGAATTGATGAAGCTAGAGATGTAGAAATGGCTGATGGGGAAGATCAGTTTACTTTGAAGATTATGAGCCTAACCCAAGAGATAGTAGAGGAGTGAGAGAGAGTAGCAAGAGGTTGACACTCCTACAAAAGTGGAACAAGTGGCATGGGAAGAAGTTTGAAAATCTGAAGAAGAAGGTGGGCAATATGGCCAAGTCCATCAAGGGCTTAAAGAAGAAGATTGCTGAATTGAAGAGTGCAAACTCATCTCCAAGCCATTCTAGCCCTTTGAGGAGGTGTAGCTCAACTAGAGCACTTTCAAGAGCTGAAAACCCTGTGGAACCAGCTAGAGCTTCAATGTACGAGCCAATTCAGAGGAAGAGAAGTTCAAGTAGCCGAGAACAACAACTTTCGAGGCACTCGACCGATTCACTCTTGCAGCCACTCGACTGAGCATCCCAGAAGCACTCGGCCGAGTTCCAACCCAGAACTCCTTATGGCTTCCCAGCTCCAGCAGCATATCCAGGCTATCCAGGTTACTCTCCCTTCCCACCCCAGTACTTCATGGATCCAGCACTCCTGCAGCAGTTCTACCAGCAACAAGGTCAGCATTTTCCAACTCGGCATCCAACTCGACCCCCGCACTCGACCGAGTACCATTCGATGGCAATAGTCGAGTTGCCCCAATCTCCTTCTCCAAGTCAGCAACAAGACCCCAACTACACTTTGGAGAGCATGAATGAGGATGTGGATAGCTTCTTCCACAATCCATAAGGTAACACTATCACCTTCCTTGTAATACCATTGCATGTCATATTGTGTTTTGTTTTAG
>NC_025702.1:1258905-1268004 GCF_000633955.1 Camelina sativa | reverse complement strand
TTTTCAAACTAGATAGGACTAGGTGGTTCACTTGTTGGGTTTGGGACTTGGCTGTTTTGAAAAGAAAAGAGGAAAAAGAGAAAGAAAATGTTAGAGTCTTTAGGAGAGAAATGTGTTTAAGTAAAACCAAAGTCTAGTGAAAGAATGGGAAGTATAAGGTTGTTTAAAGATGGTTCTAGTTAAAGAAAAGAAAGAAAGAAAAGAAGAGTATAGCAAAATGCTTTTATGTCTTAAAGAATAAGAAGAAAATAGAACCATAGCAATAAAGTAAGAAACCCCATTCCACTAGAAAGATCAAATAAGAAACCTCTCCTAAGACTTTAAAATCAAAAGAGAAAAGGGTGAAAGAGAAGTGAAGAAGTTAAAGGGTAGAAATATGATCATTTGGGTTTAGATTGATAGGATAAACACTTTGGGTGCCTTTGGGTAGACAAGGTTTTGTTCTTGTATGTGTCTAAGTGTTCTTACCTTTAGCCTTCTTCTAAAGCTCAATCCATTTTTTATGAGAGAACCTTGATATTGATAAGCGCCACTCTAAAAAGAGACCATCATTGTCTCTAAACCTTTATTACCAAGCCAAATGAGTTTAAGCTTTTCATAAGATTGATTCATGTTCTTGATTAATGAATGTTAAAGAAAATGGTTAATTTGAATGCATGTGAATATCAAAGGCTCAAATCAGTAAAGGTTGTGATAGCTTGTCTAACATCTTTAAGTACAGCTCATTCAACTTGCATCATAGTACTAGTAACTTGGACATTGATTCTAGCTGGTTTATTGGCAAGCTTTAGGAGCTGAGATCCCACTTTCAAACCTCATCTACCTTCTTATGTCTTGTTTATTTGTTTGAGGGCAAGCAAAGACTAAGTTTGGGGGTGTTGATGTTCATATATTTTACCCTGTTTTCCCTTAATATATTCACATCTTTTGCATCTTTTGCTATCCTTTTTGACCATTATTGCATAGTTTTAGGATTGTTCATGCATTAGAGTATAGTTGCATTGCATTTGCATCTTTTCTTGCATAAACAGGTGATTTTGGAGCCTAAGGAGCATGGAAGCAATGCTGAAGAGGAGAAAGCAAGGGAGTTAGAGCTGAAGAACCAAGGTTCGGAGTTCCACTCGACCGCCCACTCGACCAGACACTCGACCGTGTGCGGAGAAGGACTCGACCGAGTGGAGGGAACAGAAGAAAAGCCAACTCGACCGGTCACTCGACCGAGCACCTGGTCGAGCTGACCGAGCCGCCTAGCTATTTTGTCTTCTAGCATTTTTAGGGCTTCCACTCCTTTTTCTATATAAGGCCTTGTACCCTGCAGCCACCAAGGAGTCCAGTTTTTTTTAGATATTCTAAAACCTAGTATTTACCCTTTTGGGAATTTATGCTCTTTGCACTTTTATTTTCTTAGATCTCTCATCTACTTTTGAAGGAAAACAAGAGATTCCTTGATATTTGTTGGTTTCATAACTTTCAAAATATTAAGAATTCGAGTTTGATTCCTTCTTCAATATTGTAGATCTCTGTTTCATCTATCTAATCATGCAAGTTTCGTTATTTTCTGGGTTTATGACTTTGCTCATCATGTTTAGCATTTGTGAGTAGTTGCTTAGGATCTTGAGGATGGGTTAGGCTGGATTGTGGTTGAGGTTTGTTTAGCTAGGTCAAGCTTGATTGTTATAGATCTCTTCTAGGCTAGATGTACTCTATGCTGATCCTATAACCGAGAGGGTAGGGTTTGATTTTAAGCTTCTTAGCATCACACCAATGTCTAGGTTGCAAGATAAGGCTAGATCTAGAGATTATCATTAGGCATGCTAAGAGATTAGATGTCTTGTTTGATTTTTGACATAAATGATCTGTTGCTTAATGCTTGCTTGTATAAGTTCTTTGCTTTGTGAGAACAAGTCTAGAAATATATGAGCTTGATTGTTTTTGCCATGAGAGTGGATTAACATGTTCTAGGAGATCATTGTCTAGAGATTAGCTCAAGTTGATTGAGATTTGTTGACCAAGTTAGATGACCTTAATCATTAGTCCAGCCCATGAATCCCTCCTCAAGACCTTCCTTGTCTATTGATTTCTTAGTCTAAATCCTGTTGTTTGGTCGTTGTTTGATTTACTTTTGTCTTGCTCTGTTTTGTTTGCATTGCTCTGTTTCTCGCATTTGTCTGACTCGACCCTGTACTCGATCGCACACTCGATCGAGTGCTTGCTCGAGCTCATCCCCAGAATTCTTGTTTATGCTTTGTGTTTGTCCTGTTTCAATTCCTATTTCATTTTAGTTGCTTTTCTGTTACATTCATTTAGTTTCCTGTTCATTACTTGCCTTGCATTAGTTTATTACTTGCATTACTATAGTTTCTATTTCTGTTTCATTGCATTGTTGTTTAGATCATCATGTTCTCTTTACTTTTAGCATCTAGTTTTTTTAAGCTTTTACATTCTCCATTTTACATTCATCATTAGGTTGTTAGTGACAAACATCCTTTATAATTGGCTCAACTTAGATAAATGTGCATGTCCTGATTGCTTGCATCTCACTCAGATTTGGATTGACACCCTTTATACTGCAACATCATAAAGGGAATTGAAACCCCTTGCTTTCTACCCATTCATTCATATCTCATATCATTCACCAATCATCACCACCTCAAGAAAGCAGAGTTCCAATTCGATGATGGTGAAGAAGAATCTCTAAGAACTCAAAATCAAGATTACAACTCCAAATAAAATATAACAAACCAACCATTAAACAGAACAACCAATAACACTTTCACCACACCTACACATCATAACACAAAACAAGTCATACAATCCAATCGCTTAGATAAGCTCATGGTCACGCACTCACCTTAACAAGTGATTCACGAAAATAACAACAACCAAATGAGAGGCTCTCCAATATCCAAGAACAACCAAACTCGCTCCTACAACCAATCACAACAATAAACAAACATTGAAAACAAACTGCCAAAAAAATCAGAAAAGAACAACCTCACAGGTGAAACCACGAAATCAAAATGAACCGTTAACTTTCTAATCTCTCCAGTGAAAAGTAAGGTCTATACGTCCAAAAGCTTTCCACAAAATTTTAGCACGATCAGATCTCAGATGAAACCGCAATCGATCCCGAAACACCCGCTGGTCTCAATCCGCGACTGAGACAAAACGTCCCACTAAACTGCCAATATCTCCTACAATATTGACTCAAATTCCCTTCTGTGAAAAGAAGAGTGTACGAAAATCTCTTAGCTACAACCCTACCAAAACTCAATACCTTTCGAAACGATTTGACCCGTCGGATCCTCTTTCTCCCAAATCCTGACAGTTTTGTTTCTCTCTTTACTCTAAAAAAAAAGCTTGATCTTTTTCCCTTACACCCAATAACCAAGAGTTATCTTTCTTTTTCCCCCTCTCTCTGATGACAATGTCGACAAAAGCACAAAAAAAGAGAGGAGGCGTGACAATAAGAACGAGAATTAAAGGTTTTTGGTTTAATTAGATTAAACCTGAATTTAATTAAACCAAAATAAATTAAGAATTTCATCTTTCGGTTTTCTCTACATCCCACTTTTAGAAAGCGGATGTTACATTTTGGAATATTTATATGATTAGTGTACGAGGTGTTTGAACGGAAGGCTTTTTACGGGATATCAAGCAACCTAGTGATTTACATGACAACCATATTGCACCAAGGATCAGTCAAGTCGTCGAACAATGTGACCAATTGGGTTGGGACTGGTTGGCTCACTCCAATCTTGGGTGCTTATGTTGCCGATGCTCATCTTGGTCGCTACATCACCTTTGTCATCTCTTCCGCTATTTATTTATTGGTGTGACTAGGGTTCTGTTCGTTTGATGAACCAAACACAGTATATGTATACAATGTCAAGACACATCATCTAAATTATATTCGTTTGTTTTTTGTTTTTTTCTTTTTTTACAAACTGTTTGTATTTCGGTACAATATATGTAAAATGATCAAAAAGCCATCTATTTTGTGTAAATATATTTTAGTGGTTTTATTTATGTCTTTAGCAAAATAATTTTCATATTAAAATTAAATAAACATAAAATAAATATTTTGAAATGAATTTAATCAATTATCTTGGCGGAAAACATAAATTTACTTTTTTGGTAGAAAACGTAATTTTTCAGTTTTGGCGAGAAAACGTAATTTTGTGGTTTTGGCGGGGAAACGAGATATTACGGTTTTTTTTTGGGGAACTTAATTTTACGGTTTTGACGAGAAAACAAGATTCTGCGGTTTTGGCTGGAAAACTCATCTACCTATTCCAGTTCAAGTTCTTTATTGTCACTAAACGAACACAACATGCATCTGCATCTTATTCACCAAACGAATAACATGTAGCTTTTTAAAAATATTTTATAAAATATATATTTGGTTGATTGGATGATATTTAATTTGGTAATGAGTAGTAGAAAACATTACAAGACATAATAGGAATTGAGTTTTTGGTTTAAAACAGAATCAATAAAAGAGATTGACACAATTTGTTCAAAAGCTTATAGGTAGTAGATCACAACTTTGAAAATGATTTGGAGATACAAAAAAAACGACTACATTTGGTTTTTAAATCTCGTTACATTTTTGATCAGTACACGTAGAAGGTAGAACTCACAATGTGAATCCAAGTCATGTTTCCATCAGATTAGACGTGGATGCATGGCAAGAAGTGAAGATTGCGTCATAAAAATTAATTGATTTGCTTTAACAAAACAAATTTATCCAGTTTGACTTAAAGAAGACAATCATAATCTTCACTTAAAAAAAAAACATAGAGTCAAGTCAAATGGTGATCTTGTAAATTCTTTTAGTTATTGTTATCAGTCATAAAATTTATCATAACAGTTTTCTTATGGCATAACTGCAGGGAATGGCATTACTGATGTTATAAGTATCTCTACCGCAACTGAAACCACCAAAATGTTCGACGGCTAATGTTGAAGACTGCCAAAAAGCTTTGGTTTTACAATTAGTTGTATTCTTCGGAGCGTTATACACTTTTGCGATCGGTACGGGTGGTACAAAACCGAACATTTCAACAATAGGAGCTGATCAGTTTGATGAATTCGACCCGAAGGAGAGATTCATAAGCATTCTACTTGGGACTAAACCATATGTATAATTGGGCTTTATATTGTTGGGCTTGTTACGTATTAGTCACGTCTATGACAGTTATGTAAACCCTTGTGGTGTCGTGTATATAAGATGTTTCATAGCAGAATAATAAAACTAATGGTATCAGAGCTAAGATCTCATAAAAACACATAAAACAAATTTTCGCTGTCTTTTTTTTCTTCTTCTTCTTTTGTTCGGTAGTTTCGAACTCTCTCAAATCTCTCTGGTTAAGAATTGTTCTTTTAGTTTGATAGTTTCAAGTTTTTCTCTCAAAGTTTGAGAAGTCATGTCAAATTCTGAAGAATCCTCTGTTACGAAAAGTGCAGCAGTGGCGATGCCTCAATCCGCTTTCGTGATGGTCTCGCCGTACACCCTCGCTAGCTCCGACAATCCTGGTTCCATGATCTCTGCTGTTGTTTTGACCGGTGATAATTACAACGAGTGGGCAACCAAGATGTGGAATGCTCTTCAAGCTAAGCGTAAAACATGGTTTATTAATGGTACGATTCCTAAGCCAGCGAGCTGTGATCCTGAATTTGAGAATTGGCAAACCGTGAATTCCATGATTGTTGGGTGGATTCGAACTAGTATTGAGCCAAAGGTGAAGTCCACTGTCACGTTTATCTCTGACGCTCACCAGTTGTGGGTGGATTTGAAGGAACGTTTTTCGTGGGGAATAAGGTGTGTGTCCATCAAATAAAAGCTCAGCTTGCCTCTTGTCGTCAAGATGGACAGTCTGTTCTGGATTATTATGGGCGATTGTGTACTCTATGGGAAAAGTATGGTACTTACAAACCGATCAAAGCATGTATTTGTGGTTTGTGTGTCTGTGGTGCTGCTCTTGAGCCTGCCAAAGAACGTGAAGAAGTGAAGGTGCATCAGTTTGTGTTGGGGCTTGATGAATCCAGGTTTGGAGGAATTTGCACTAACATTATTTCGATGGATCTGTTGCACTCTCTTGGTGAAATGTACTCGAGAATCATAAGAGAAGAACGTTGCTTATCTACTGTTCATGTTCGTGAGCAGCAAAACGAAGCTGTGGGGTTTCTTGCTCGTCGTGACCAAACTGAGATGTCGCCTAATGTTGGAACAACGCGGACTAATTCTTTTGTTGGCAACAAGTCCGAGTCGTTGCTTGTGAGGGCTCAGGTGAACTGTTCTCATTGTGGATGTGTTGGTCACGAGAAGGACTGTTTGAAAATTGTGGGTTTTCTGGAGTGGTGGTCGGAACGCAATATTGGTGGTCGTGGTTCCAAAAGACGCGGTCGTGGCGGTGGTGGTTCAAATTTTCATAGTTATGGTTCTAATGTCTCGGGTCGTGTTCGTGGGCAAATTGTTGCTGATCATGCTACCAGTTCCAATTCTCCTACGTTTCCAAACTTTACTCAAGATCAGTTGAAGGTTCTTGCTCAGATGATAGAAGAGAAATCGGGCACTCCAACAACTGAAAAATTGTCTGGTAAGATAGCTCTTGGCGTTGTTGTTTTAGACACCAGCGCGTCTCATCACATGACCGGCAACTTGTCTCTTTTACTTGATATTGTGCCTATTCCACCGTGTTCTGTGGGGTTTGCTGATGGCAGTAAAACAAATGCAACAAACATGGGAGCTCTCCCTCTTTCGAACAAATTCAAGTTGACTAATGTTCTTTATGTTCCTGCTTTAAATTGCACACTTCTCTCTTCAATTGGTGGATGTTTAATTAGTATCTTCTTTGGTACTTTTTTTGCCATGTACAACTGTTCTTGTCTATGTACAAGATAACATAGAAACTGATCTTAGGTTAATTGATAAACAAAGAGTTTTTGTTTAGGGTATAATTGCTGATTATCTTCTTCACAGGATGTGACTGGGAGTATCAGTAAGCTTTGGATGCTGCTAGCCATAGAAACTTCAAGACAAGATTTTCACATGAGGATGAGAATCTTATTGAAAACCTAGCTTCAAGCAATAGCACTAAGCGAGCCGATGCTGAGAGAAAAAGATTACATGGAGGCTATGATTTAAACCAATTAGCTTCGGTTAATGCCAAGCTTGATACAGTGCATAACCTTCTTGTAGGTAAGAAATATGTCCATTTTGGTGCAGAAGTTGAGACATATGAACCAAGGAATGAAGAAGAAGTTGTAAACTTTGTCTATGGGAATCATGACCAGAGATTCGGAAATCAGCAAGGCAACAGGCCTTTCAGTGGGAACTCTTCCGGATATCAGTGGGAACTCTTCAGGATACACTCCCAAGCGAGAGTATCAGCAGGAGCAACAGAACATCGGTTATACCCGAACCTATAAGAATTCATCTTATCAGTCTCCTCCTCCTAAGAGTTCTTCTGAAAATAGGATGGAAGTCATGCTTGAACAGATTCTTCAAGGACAGGAGTAGTTGACAGTGAACTTCAATGAAAAAATCGATAATGTCTACACTGAGCTTAATGGAAAGATTGATGCATTGAATGTTCATGTTAAGAAGCTGGAGAGTCAAGTTTCACAGACAAAACAAGAGAGTTTTCTTCCTGGAAGAACTGAGTAGGAGATGAAGATGCCATATTAGTAGGAGATGAAGATGATGATGAATTTGCTTATTCAGAACATGGAGAGAAATAGACCAAGCCCGAGATGGAGGTGTTAACACCAATTGATGGTGTCGATCAACACCCACTGGGTGTCGGTCGACACTCATCTCAGACAGAACCTGCACTTATAATATCTCCAATTCCAGCTGCGGAGAGGGTTTATTAACCTAAATTTCCTTTTCCTAAGACTAGGAGATCTAAGAAAGAGATGGAGGAAGCTAGATGCAAGGCAATGATGTATAAGGTAATGATTGAGTTACCTTTATTAGATGCAATAAAGCTTTCACAACCACTTAAGCGATATGTTAAGATCATGGTATCAAATGGTTTGAGCCCTGAGGAAGGAGCACTGCTTACCAAGGATGTCAGCGCGATTTTTGTTGAACCAGCTTCCACAAAGGAAGAAGGAGAGGAAGCATGAAGTGGTTGCCTCTAAGAAAGTAAGTGCAATGATTTAGAGTAGGGTTGCAGAGAAATTACCAGATCCTTGAAACTTTGTACTTGATTGTTCTATCTCTGCAGAACGGTTTGCTCACTCACTTTGTGATCTCGGTTCTAGTATCAACTTGATGTCATATTCTGTTGCTGTAAGACTTCGGATGACAGAATTCAAGTCAACTAAGATATCTCTTATTTTAGCTGATCAATCCCAAACAATTACTGAAGGTGTTTTAGAGGATATTCCAATCAAGATCGGAAATTGCATGATTCCCACCGACTCTATGGTGGTGGAGTATGACAAAGAGCCTAGTGATCCACTCATCTTAGGAAACTTATTCTTGGCTACAGCTGGTGCCATCATCGATGTGAAGAATGGACTCATAGCGCTGAATGTGGAAGGTTTGGTTTGAACTTTGTAATGGATAAGCAGAGGAGGGCTCCCACTATTGATGGACAAACATTTTCTGTGGAGATTTCTTCTCATGATGATCCGATAATCGAGATTCATGAAGACATTACTGATGGGTTTGTCAAGGAGTTAGGTACTGTTGAGAAGATAAGCTGCGGAGAAGAAGAGAAGACACAAGCATCAGGCTCAGTGTCGATCGACACATCTTCTGTGTCTTAACTCACTACTCCATAGTCCATATTCCTCAGGTAAGGCAAAGGTATGCATCTTCTTGTGACAACCCGTCCTGCAGCCCCACTAGCCCTCCGCTAGCTTCCCCAACGGACCCCAAGCTGGCCCTGCAGGGCGTCGATCCTAACACCTCACTATGAATTTGGATGAATAGTTCCCATCCACAGTGAGGGGTTAGGATCGATGCCCTGCAGGGCCAGCTTGGGGCTTATGGGGGCAAGCTAGCAGTGGGCTAGTGGGGTCAATGGGATGGGTTGTCATATAAAAATTGATTTTTATGTGACAACCCGTCCCACGGACCCC
>NC_025702.1:1250678-1258700 GCF_000633955.1 Camelina sativa | reverse complement strand
GCTAGCCGCCCCGACGGACTCCAAGCTGGCCCTGTAGGGCATCGATCCTAACCCCTCACTGTGGACATCCAAATCCACTAGTAGGTTATTGGTGCGCCAGGCGTTCCTCGAACCCTGGCCCCCACCCTTTAACAACCTTTCCACATAACAAGCTGTCACCGATTGACCTGCAGGGCCAGCTTGGGGTCCGTTGGGGCGGCTAGCGGGGGGCTAGTGGGATCCGCGGGACGGGTTGTCACACTTCTTTACCCAAACCTCCTCCTATCATCAATAATACCTTCAAAGGTACAAAAACTGTTTTGCAGTTAACCAAGCCACGAGATTATCGTAGAGCGCTTGTTTCGTCTGTTGATGATTTTGCAGGACATGAAAGAAGCAACAACATCCCTAAGTCCCGCCCAGGTTCTGTTCCTTATGTCCTTGGTAGACCTCATGCATCTAACGCTTATACACCATCTTGGATGAAGAGGCCATTTTTTAAGAGGAATACATTGCCACTTTCCGATCCACCAGACGCCGGAGCTCCATCACAATCAAGCTAATGACTGAAAACAAGCGTTTAGTGGGAGGCAACCCACTCGTAGTTTTTTGTTCTTACTTTGAGTCATTTTTGTTCTTGCATTTGAGTCATTTTGTTTATGAATTTTGTATGAAAGTTTGAACTATATCTCTATCATGTTGCTTTTAACCTGTGTTCTAGTGCTTTTTAACAGAACTAACATCCAAGGATTGATAGAAACACAAAACTAACTGCAAATAACAAGGAGCTTCGAACACTTTTCTGCATTAACAAAGGGTATCGATCGTCACCTTTATGGCATCGGTCGACACCAGTGTTTACAACGGGTAACCCGATTCTAGTTCATCTTTTTCTTACTATTTTCAATACATTTTTGTTTATTCGTTCTCTTTCCCTACCTTGATAACACTGGGGAAAATGTTGTTTAAGTCTGGGGGAGGTTATCTACAAACTACGTTTTTTTTTTAAGCTTCAGTTGTGTCAGTCAAAACCATAAAGTTTGAGTCAAATTTTTCAAATTTTTCTTTTTGTCTTGGGGAATTATGATCTGGACTTATGATTTCTCTTATTTGGCTAACACTCTAATGATTATTTTACTATTTTTGGTCACATAACTGAAGCTTAGAAAGATTATGAGCTGTATCAACAATCATGAAAGCCCTTATTCAATGGATATCTGATTAATCTAACGTTAACACTAATTTTTATCAGGATTTTAATTGGACTTAATTCTCTTTCCCACGGAGTTGGTATACAATGGACTACACTTCTTCTTCAGGCCTTAAAAGACACTGCACTTCTTCACAAAAGTATGTCTCCCCTCTCTCTTATATTCAGTACTCTTAAAAAAATCAGAAAGCAGAAAAGATCAGAAAAAAATGTGGATAAAGACTAAAGGAAGTGAGCTTAGGGATGTCGTGTAAACCAGTGCATACTTCAGAACTCATGGAATTCCTGTCCAAAGAAAAGAAAAAAACAAGAGCAAGGGATTGATAAAAAAAAAATACAATGATACCCTAGAAAATTAGGGAAAAATCAGTCTCTTGGAAGTGAGAAAAGAGAGAGGAAAGGAGATGTATGAAGAATGTCTTGGCCTGAAGAGAGTCCATATGCCATTGATTGATATTCCCTTGGTAAGAATTCACCTTATTTGCGCTTTAATATTGACTAATGAGATGACAGTGGAGATATCAGAGATTCCAAAGGATTGTGGGGTTTGAGTAAAGAATGTTGATGCTTCTCATGGTTAAGTATAGGAAGTAAGTTCTTTAGTCTTGTAAATGAAGAGTGCGAATAAGAATCATCGTGGGGTTGAGTGAGTCCCCAGTTTTCAAACCTCTTTCACAGATCTAAGTTTTTGTTTTGCTTGAGGGCAAGCAAAAGCTAAGTCTGGAGGAGTTGATATATCATGGTTTTTCTATTTTTTAATCATGATATAATGAGTTTTTAAGAGTCTTTTGATGTGTTTTTAGGTTTTTTGTGAGTCTTTTCGGGTTTTATAGGATTTTGGCATGGATGGAGCAAAGTGGAGCAATTTGGGACATTTTGGAGCATTGAACCGAAGGAAATCAACTTGGAGACATTCAAGAGTGATGGTGTCGGTCGACACCCCTGTTAGCCTACAGAAGAAGCCCAAGTTTTAAAGATTTACAAAATTAATCCAGAAGTTTTCCATATATGCATCATTAGTCTTTACACGTGTTTTAGGAATATAAATAGGAGTTTTAAGGTCATTGTTGAGAGATTTTTAGAGAGAGTTTTTGGAGAGAAGAATCAAGACTCCTTCAAAGATTCAGAACTCCCTTACTTCTTCTTTTAAATTTCTTAATGATATCTATTTTATTCATGATTTGTGTTTCATTGATCATGTGTGAGTAGATCTCTTGTTAGGTTTAGGGTTTTCAAAGGAATTCATGAATTATTAGGTTATGAGATTGTTAGGGTAATATCTGTAGAGTTCTTCATCTAGATTGGTTTATTGTGTATTCTAGAGTAGCAGAGCAACCTAGGATCTGATTTTAAATTAATTGATAGACATGAGAGTGTTACTAATTTCCTGAAATAATCTTAGAAGAGAAAAATACCTATTCACAAAGAGATTTAGTTTAGGGATCTTGTGAACTTATCAAACCTGAATTTAATGCTAGTTTAATCATTAGAATTTGCAAAGAGATTTGTAATTCTAGTCTTTAGACTTAGATAATTTTCGCAGAGAGAGCTGGTTAATTTTACCATTGTGATTTGAGTTCTAAAATTGTTCTTAATAAATCCTAACAATTATTTAATCTGTTTTTTTCGGAATTTCCTGAGAATTTCGCTGAACCTATCTTGTCTCTTATTGAATTAACTCTTTTTTTATTGCTTTTCTTGTTCTTTTAATTTTAATACAATATATTATGTTTAGCATAATTAAAAAACTATTAAATCCATTGTGTGAGTGAGTCTTTGTGGATTCGATCCCAAACTACTATACCTTGATTTTTTAATTTGAGAGAGTAACTATAGGGTAAATTTGAGCATATCAACAGTCGATGGTGGTTTCTTGTGCATCATGCTTGTGACAAATGTTATGAAGAGGACAGATAACCAGTAAATGGATTTTGTGCGATAGTGCTGAGACTCTATTTATTGGTTGATCCGGTTTTGAGTGAAGCTCGATCTAAGAATCTATAACACAGTTAAACCTTAGTTAGGTACATGTGATCCGGTTTTGAGTGAAGCTCGATCTAAGAATCTACTCAGACATGATCAATGAAACACAAATCATGAATTAAATAGATATCATTAAGAAAATTAAAAGAAGAAGTAAAGGAGTTCTGAATCTTCTCTAAAGGAGTCTTGATTCTTCTCTCCAAAAGCTCTCTTTAAAAATCTCTAAGGGTTTTGCCAAAATAAAACTTAGGTCTAAACAATGAAATTAAAAATCTTATTTATATTCCTAAAACACGTGTAGGGACTAATGATGCAAATATGGAAAACTAAATCGTCAATTTTGTAAATCTTCAAAACTTGGGCTTCTTTTGTCGGCTAACAGGGGTGTCGACCGACACCACCCTTGGTGTCGGTCGACACTATCACTCTTGAATGTCTCCAAGTTCATTTCCTTCGGTTTAATGCTCCAAAACGTCCCAAATTGCTGCATCCATGCCAAAATCCTATAAAACCCGAAAAGACTCACAAAGAACTTAAAAACACATCAAAAGACTCTAAAAGACTCATATATCATGTTAAAAAACACAAAAACCATGATATATCAAATGTCGTCTCACAAAAAACTTCAGCATCCCTCCCAAAAGTCTCTTAGCCTTCACAACATTCTCAATGCTTGTCTTCATAGTCATATACGACTGTTTCTTTGTTAAACTCACAATATGGTTCACGGAAAACCCAAGAGAATGGGAATCGGTATGAAACTTCACTTCTTAATCATGATCATCGCATCCATAACTGAACTGTTTAGGCTCAAGGTCGTTGCTGAACACGGGCTAATCCACCAGACCGCAGTAATGATTCCATTGTCAATTTTTTTGTTGCTTCCACAGTATGTGCTAAAGGGTTTGGCTGATCCTTTCATATAAATAGCAAAGCTAGAGTTTTTCTATGATCAAGCACCAGATAGTATGAACTCGGGACATCATACACGACCACAATTGTGGCTGTCGGGAATTTTATGGGCAGTTTTTATCCTTTTGTGAATGTCTCAGATAACAAAGAAGCAGGGAAGAGGATGGATTCTAAACAAATTAAATAAGTCTAGGTTGGATAACTATTACATGTTCTTCGCAGTACTTAATTTGGTTAACTTCCTCCTTTTCTTGGTTTTAATTAGATTTTATTAGTACATAGCTGATGTTACATATTCAGCAAATGTAGAACAAAAGGAACAAACAGTAATAAAACATGGGAGACTTGCAAAATTAGACCTCTAACTTGAGTCAATTGCAAGACTAGACTCCTCTTTTTCTCTCTCAAACATTTGCCACTTTCTGCCTACTAAATTCTTTACCATTTATTGTATTCACAGAAATGCCATTATTTCTAATTTATTTGAATTTCTTGCGAAAATGTTTATTACATCCATATCCTCATCTTCTTGTCTTATTTACGGTTGTACCACCGCCATCAATTTTCCAACAACCATGAACAACTAAATTTGAAGCTCTTAATGCTTCAACAACCCGATTTGTGAGCTTAAATAACACCCAATGCTATGAGAACTTCATTTTCTTCCATCTACTCTCCATTTTAATCGAAAAAAATGAAAGTTCGTTAATCTTGTTATATCTCGTGAACAAGGAAAATTGGCGCTGTGTTTCTTCAGTGGTGACTAAATACGACGTCCTCGGTGCTTGACATTGCGAAACCACCACCGATAAGGTTATTTTCCGGTAGATTTTGTGATTTTCTTTGTTTTTTGCCAAACTTAGACTTCATTTGTTAGACTAAAATTTCAGTCTCCTTAATTTCATTTGAAAACAAAAAAATATGATTCAGACTGCATTATAATCTTTCCATCAGATGCTTCGTTTGCAGTCTACTAAAGTGTATTTTTGCAATTGACCAAATTCTTGACTTTTTAGTGATGACTGCTGGCCTAAGTCTTCTTACGATAATAAACGAGTAGACTTCTATAGTGACTATTTTTGGAATTGACCAAAATATTTAAGCATTGACCGTAATATTATTATATTAAAATAATTATTTGACTGCAAAAGAAGTCTACTAATTAAAAATTTAAAATGTTGGTCAACTCCAAAAATGACCACGGCAGACTGCAAACGAAGTCATCATTACTATAGACTTTGTACGTAGTCTACTTGGCAAAAGTCAAACTTGGTCAATTGCAAAACTATCCACGGCGAAGTTTCATTTTCTTGTTGACGGATAGATGAAGTCTACTTGTTACACAAAAGTCTACTGTAAAGTCAATGGGTTGGTCAATTGCAAAAATAACCAGAGTAAACTATAATTGAAGTTAACAGGTGGAACTTTCCATTGAAGTCTACCTATTTTTATCTATTTAATTGCAAAACTGACCAAAAAATTAACAAAGGATGACCACAGAAGAAGTCAACCGGTTCTAGTAGACTTCGTCCGTTGTCTGCTTTGTTAAATTCTAATTGCAAAAATAGACCACAAAAAATAGACTTCATTTGAAGTTATTCTCGTATAGTCTAGTTTATATCTACATGTTGACGTCAACATGAAGTTAGCAGATTTTGAAAACCAAATTATTGCAAATTGGTGAATAATTTTTAAGATTTTCTTGTTGTATTTTTTGATATATGTTATTTACTTGCCTCTATATGTTTTTGACATGAATCCATATTATACATATGGAGAAATCAAGTTTTTGGTTTTCATAGGCAGTTATGTCATTAAAGTAGACTAATTTACAAAGTCAGACCGTTGGAGTTATCTGTGAAGTCTGTATATTTGAAATAGTGTTTAATTGAAATTTATAAATTTTTCTTTTGATTTTGTAGTTCAAAATGTTTTGTATCGGTTATGTACTTGCCTCTGTCTATTATTGTCATGATAATATATTATACTTTTGGATCAATCATGTTTTTGGTTTTGTTAGGCATCTAGGTTATTGATTTAAGACTTCTATGGATAGTCAGCTATGTAATGAGTAATTGACTTGCTGCTTACTCTTTCAGGTAGATGGCGCAAATACCTGTTGTTTACGGAGTATGGGTGACGAGAAATGGGTCCTGGCATTTTGATATGGATGGACGCAAAGGTGGGAGAATGTTTTTTTTGCGACACGGTTGTACATACGCTGAGCTTCTTGAAATGGCCGTAGAAGATTATCTAATTGACAAAGAAACAAAGATGGTTCAGTTATCGTATCCCTTAACAGAGATGATGCTTCAGAAATTGCCCCAAGATACCCCTCCTGTCTATGTCACAAATGATAGATCAGTTCAGAACTTGATAGATTTTAGTAGTAGGAATGTTTTTCGCCTTTGCGTCTCTACGCGATGCATGGATGGACAGTCGGTTAAGGGATGTGTTAATGATATAAATAACTCTTGTTCTATTGCCGATGGGGAGCCAACGGATGAATTTGGTGACGATGTAAATCCAGGTGCCGATGAAGCTGTAGAAGAATGTCAAGAAACTCTCCATGACACTACATATGAGAAGCCAATAGATGTTGATGACATGGATTTCGATTACAGTGAGTACGGGAAATTTGAAGATGAAGATGACGATGAAGATGGAGATCACCTGGATGTAGATGTTGAAGAAGGGAAACTATTTGTTGGTGGTATTCATGGACAGTTAAATAATCCTTGGATAGACCAACTGAAAGTAGGTCAATGCTTTCCATGCAAACATGATGTCATAACAGAGGTGCGTTTGAACGCTATTACGCTAAAATTCTCTTTCACAATTAAGAAGTCCACAAAGTCTCGGTTGATGGCAATATGCTCTGTGCCAGGATGCACGTGGAGGGTCATGGCCACTGTGAAGAATGATCCAACCACTTTTTGGGTCACCAAATATCTGAACGTGCATACATGTTCTATTGTGGACCGCATAGCTCACCGTAAGTGTTGCACCTCCAAATATATTGGGATGCTTTTTGTAGACCGGGTAGGAATAGTAGATGGTTTTGTCCCACAACATATCCAAGATTCAATGAGGACAATGTTCGGCATGACATTGGATTACACAACTTTGTATAGGGCTTTACAATATGCCTTGGAATATGTGAGAGGAAACGTCGAATCTGGATATGAGAAGTTGCTNGGTCAATGCTTTCCATGCAAACATGATGTCATAACAGAGGTGCGTTTGAACGCTATTACGCTAAAATTCTCTTTCACAATTAAGAAGTCCACAAAGTCTCGGTTGATGGCAATATGCTCTGTGCCAGGATGCACGTGGAGGGTCATGGCCACTGTGAAGAATGATCCAACCACTTTTTGGGTCACCAAATATCTGAACGTGCATACATGTTCTATTGTGGACCGCATAGCTCACCGTAAGTGTTGCACCTCCAAATATATTGGGATGCTTTTTGTAGACCGGGTAGGAATAGTAGATGGTTTTGTCCCACAACATATCCAAGATTCAATGAGGACAATGTTCGGCATGACATTGGATTACACAACTTTGTATAGGGCTTTACAATATGCCTTGGAATATGTGAGAGGAAACGTCGAATCTGGATATGAGAAGTTGCTTTATTGTCTTAGAAAAATAGAGCAGTCAAACCCGGGAAGTGTCGTTGACCTTGTTGTTGATGACGAGCATAGGTTTAAGTACCTTTTCCTATCTTTCGATGCTTCAATCCGTGGTTTCAATTACGTGAGGCGAGTTATTGTGGTTGATGGGACCCATCTCACCGGAAAGTATGAAGGTGTATTGCTAGTCGCTTGCGCACAGGATGGTAACTTTCAGATATTTCCGTTGGCTTTTGGAATTGTCGACTCGGAGTGTGATGCTTCATGGGATTGGTTTTTCACCAAATTAAGTGAGTGTATCTC
>NC_025702.1:1231945-1250130 GCF_000633955.1 Camelina sativa | reverse complement strand
TTGTCTTAGAAAAATAGAGCAGTCAAACCCGGGAAGTGTCGTTGACCTTGTTGTTGATGACGAGCATAGGTTTAAGTACCTTTTCCTATCTTTCGATGCTTCAATCCGTGGTTTCAATTACGTGAGGCGAGTTATTGTGGTTGATGGGACCCATCTCACCGGAAAGTATGAAGGTGTATTGCTAGTCGCTTGCGCACAGGATGGTAACTTTCAGATATTTCCGTTGGCTTTTGGAATTGTCGACTCGGAGTGTGATGCTTCATGGGATTGGTTTTTCACCAAATTAAGTGAGTGTATCTCGGATGAATATCCACTGGTGGTAGTTTCGGATAGGTGCAGTTCAATAGCTAAAGCATGTCGCAATGTTATGCCATGGGCAACATGAGGGATATGTTACTACCATCTCCAACAAAATATAATTTCTAATTTTCGTGGGAAGCAGCTGATGTACTTGGTGAAAGGGGCAGCATATGCATATACATATGATGATTACAACCGCTACATGGCTTCCCTTACTAACGTAAATCCGGCCCTTGCAGCGTACTTGAATGAGGCAGATCCAGCTTTATGGTCTCAGATTTACTGTCCAGGAGATAGATACAACATCAAGACTAGCAACATTGCGTAATCTATCAACTTCATGCTAAAGAAAGCCAAAGGTTATCCCATCACATATCTCATTGAGTTTATTACAAAAAAGTTAGGTAGGTGGTATTGGAAAAGACGAGAGGATGCACTTAGTTTGACAACCACTTTTAGCCGGGGTGTTGAGTTCTTATTGGCCGTAAGGGAGCATTACGCAGATATGATGACGGTAGAACGCATTGATGGCTGGCGTTTCTACGTTAGGGGTGGGCAATGTACTGTTTGGTTGACTTGGAAGCAAAATCTTGTTCATGCGGGGTGTTTGATGTTGAGAAAATGTCATGTTCACATGCAATTAAGGTTGTCAAGTCAAGTGGATGGCATATGTCTACCGTAGTCAAAGCTTACTATAGAAAAGATTATGTTATGCGTCGCACGCGGCTACAATCATGCCCAATGTCGAGCAGGATCCAATTGGGCCAGATATTCGATGTATACCTCCCATACCGAATCGGAAGCCTGGAAGGAAAAAGAGTCTCGTTGGCTAACATGGCTATAACTGTCATGTAAAAAGCAAGCCGAGGAAGTCTCATAAGCAATATGCTTGTTCAAAATGCAGACAGCCTGGACATACTCGACCTCATTGTGTAAGTAACAATCCCACTTGATACATTTTTAACGTTTTGTATATGATCATCGGTTACACTAACAATTATTTACATAGGTTGCTCAAGACGACGAGTAGAAGTTAACTTCATCGTGAAGTCATCTAGAATTTCCTTAGANTGTTACTACCATCTCCAACAAAATATAATTTCTAATTTTCGTGGGAAGCAGCTGATGTACTTGGTGAAAGGGGCAGCATATGCATATACATATGATGATTACAACCGCTACATGGCTTCCCTTACTAACGTAAATCCGGCCCTTGCAGCGTACTTGAATGAGGCAGATCCAGCTTTATGGTCTCAGATTTACTGTCCAGGAGATAGATACAACATCAAGACTAGCAACATTGCGTAATCTATCAACTTCATGCTAAAGAAAGCCAAAGGTTATCCCATCACATATCTCATTGAGTTTATTACAAAAAAGTTAGGTAGGTGGTATTGGAAAAGACGAGAGGATGCACTTAGTTTGACAACCACTTTTAGCCGGGGTGTTGAGTTCTTATTGGCCGTAAGGGAGCATTACGCAGATATGATGACGGTAGAACGCATTGATGGCTGGCGTTTCTACGTTAGGGGTGGGCAATGTACTGTTTGGTTGACTTGGAAGCAAAATCTTGTTCATGCGGGGTGTTTGATGTTGAGAAAATGTCATGTTCACATGCAATTAAGGTTGTCAAGTCAAGTGGATGGCATATGTCTACCGTAGTCAAAGCTTACTATAGAAAAGATTATGTTATGCGTCGCACGCGGCTACAATCATGCCCAATGTCGAGCAGGATCCAATTGGGCCAGATATTCGATGTATACCTCCCATACCGAATCGGAAGCCTGGAAGGAAAAAGAGTCTCGTTGGCTAACATGGCTATAACTGTCATGTAAAAAGCAAGCCGAGGAAGTCTCATAAGCAATATGCTTGTTCAAAATGCAGACAGCCTGGACATACTCGACCTCATTGTGTAAGTAACAATCCCACTTGATACATTTTTAACGTTTTGTATATGATCATCGGTTACACTAACAATTATTTACATAGGTTGCTCAAGACGACGAGTAGAAGTTAACTTCATCGTGAAGTCATCTAGAATTTCCTTAGATATAATTTGTCTCTGTAATTTTCAGGGATTATCCCACGTGTTCAAGTCGACATTATTAAAGACTAGTACGTAATTATCATTTACTCGTAAGACCATTTTATTTTATGATACTCCTCTTCTTGAACAACCACAATCAGCTAGAGAATGATGAGCCAAATTTTGGGGTCAGTTTCTGATACAAATTCGCATATACAAATAACTGGTCCAATCTGCAACTACTGCGGTAGATCAACGATTATTGTGAAATCATGGACATATGCAAATCCGGGAAGAAATTTCTTCAGATGCACTGTTCTTGGGTTTTCCCATTGGTCAGACGCAGAACCATCACGTGGTTGGCAAAGGCAGAGCTTATTGGATGCGAGGGATGAGATCCGTCGGCATAGAGAAGAAATCAAGGTACTTAAAGAATCTCTAAGAGAAATGAAAGAACAAGTTGTTAACGGTTTGGTGAACTCTGGGTGGTTAACACATATGAGGAAGACAAGAAGAAGTTTGAATGTGATTTACTGGCAGCCAATGAAAGGGAAAAAAATGCTTCAACAATTCATGGTTCTCTCTTGGAAAGGTTTCTTGTTGTCATCGCAATGTGTCTTGGGATGTGTACCAAGTCTCTAAGTTAACTTCAATCTGATGTCTACTAAGATTTCGACTTCAGATGTGTTTCTCTCTACATTCATTGTACCCTTTCGATATCTTTGCATTCGTTGTACCCTTTCGCTATCTCTACATTCGTTGTACCCTTTCGATATCTCTACATTCGTTGTACCCTTTCGATTTCTCTACATTCATTGTATAGTTGCCGTCTCAATTTCACCTATAAATATCCTCTCAATTTCCACTCAATCTATTGTATCTCCTTCTTCGATAACAAGTGAATAAGTTGGTTACGAGCTATGGCCGGAGAGAGTTCCAGTAAGCGTAAGCGAAGCAGTTCCGATTTCGAGTGGGAAGAGGAAGTAATAGATGCCATAAAAGACGCTTTTGAGAGGACGAGAGTCGTGGTTGAAGAAGAGACGAAGGACAGCTTTAAAGCTATTCTTCGTATGATGAGAGATCACATGAAGAAGAAGGAAGAGGCTACCGCCCTTGTGCATCAAGTGGATCTGATCGACGCTCAACTATCCCAACTGAATCAAATATTGGGTCAACAACTTGTCGACTTCGAGGCAGAGCACAAGAGGTTAGAGGAGATGAGAGAGGTTGCGGAAGCTGATGTCAAACAGTGTGTGGTTCCTCCTCCTATTGATTGGGGCAAACTTCATGTCCGTCTTGACGATTAGTTGCATCACCCAAACTCCTATTTGTATTTTATTTTTGAACTTAATGTATGCATTCTGAATACCTATTTCTCTATTTCTATCGGTCAACTCTACATGTCCAATGTGCATCAAGATCCTTTCGAAGTCTCTAAATTAACTTCCGAAATATGTCTACTAGGCTTTCGTCGTACGGTATTGTTTAGAGATGACTACAAGTAATTACTATTTTAATAACTAAGTAATGAGGAACAGACAAATGTAAAAATAAACAGAGGCGACAAAAAAAAAAGAAAAACAAAGAAAAAAAAAGCATCGGTTCTCTCTTCTTTCTCTCTTTTCTGTATTATTTTATTAATATTTTAATAAAAATTAAAATAACACATTTTCCGATAAAGTTTATAACTCTGTCACATTTTATATTATTTTATGTTGCTTCTCTGGTTCTGACAGCAAGAGTAGAGTATCGGCGGGAGAGCAGGTAAAAAAGCACTTTGTTGGGTTTTATTGAAACTCTGTAGATGGATTGGCATTAGGTCCGACATCAAAAGGATAAACCATTGTTTTAGTATTGAGATGTTAGGTGAGAGGATTCCACAAAAATATATGGATAGCAGCCTATCATCATAGTTAAACAAAAAATTTAACTACAAGAACAAAAGTTCTACATGTCTATTGGACAACAATATCCATTCGAAGTCCCTAAGTTAACTTCAGAAATATATCTACTAGGCTGTCGCTGTACGCTATTGTTTAGAGAAGACTACAAGTAATTAACATTTTAATAACTACCTAATGAGGAACAGACAAGTGTACAAATATTATTAACGTTTAACGTTTGAAGTTATGTATATGTTACAAAAAACTGTACAAAAAATACCAATATCCCACGTATAACTAGTAGACAACAACAACAATCATCCTTACACATTAGAGTTTGAAAGGAGGATCACACAAAAAATATCAAGATCCCACCCATCATCAGAGTTTAATCAGTAGGATCCCACCCACAAAATATAAAGATCCCCAAACAGAAACAAAACATCAACACTACATCATCCTAATGAGTCATACATACTTAAAACAAGAGTTTAAGTCTTTCAAACAAATATTATAGCTAGTCGCGGATTGGGGGAGGATCATAGAGCCCAAAGTCGTCTATGTAGTTCTCCTCATTTGGTCCACGGCATTCAATCTCGTGAAATAAGTCACAAGTCATCTTCTCTCTTATCCGTGTGATGTTTGCGTCGCACAAAGTAGTAGGAAAGGCTAACCCAAGAGCATGACATTCTATGTACTTCAAAGTATACACACCACAGTCACCTGGCTTCTTGTTCGGAGGCACTCCCTTTTTGACCCGCTCATGAGTGAACTTCTCGTACAAATACATATGCTTTTGGTCAGGGCTGGCTAACTCTCGCAGCACGTAAGGAACCAAGATGCCAATAGGCTCGATAGCAGATGCAAGCTCTTCGTTGTTGGTGACACTCGGGATGCTGTCCCAGACGACGATGTGTCTCATGGGAATCGAAATCCACATAGCTACCCAGTGCGTCGACTTCACGTTTAAAGGCGCGTATAAGTCGTCCACTTCGAGACCCCATTACTTGTTAGTCTGAGCATACGGTGGATACTCCCCTGCATGGTAGCTGAAGGCACCGGCCGGCAACAGTTTCCCATATCCATTAGCATGTGCCTCAGAATTGACAAAGTCGAGGTACTTCGTTGTCCACAGATGAGTGAACATAGCGTCTAGGAAAGCCAATCTACTCGTTCTATATATCTGAGGATGTTGCGCGTGTTGATGTCTCAATAGATTCAACCTCGCATCCATGTGCTGGATAACCACATGGATTTAAAACGAAGTTATATAAAATTGAAGACTGACTCGAAGTTTTCTAGTATACTTGGAGACGAAGTTTTCTAGTAGACCTACCGAATCTCGTAGCCAGACTGTTTTTGTCTGCAGTTCGTACCACCAAAGACAGCATCGGGATTTCTCTGGGACCTTGTTCTTGTACGTCCTGCGGGTGATGAATGGTTTGGATACATATAAGTTACTAGAGTTTCGACAAATAGAAATTTTGAAACATAACAGAAAAGTTAGTAGACTTACGAATCTTTCTTTAAGAAATCAAGAAAAACCTTCTTCAATTCCATGTCTGCTTTATCAAAAGGATCGTACGATGACGTGGCTGATTTATCACCCATGATAGTCTTGGCTGTGTTATCACCAACAAAAGGAGAACGTTGACTTGACGCCAACCTCTTAACCTTTTCAGCCTTTCCATGTGCCGCAATCCTAGCCGCTTTTTTCCTTGGTTCTTGTTTCTTGGCTCTAGCAGTCTAGTCGGCAGCTGTTGGGGTTTCCGTGCGAATAAACACAGGTGGGTCTGACTCAGTGTCAGATGATTCAGAGCTGACTTTCTTTGGCACCTTCGTATCCGTACGAGTAACAGAGGGAGATGGTTTCAGGGTCTCAGATTGCCCTGGCTTGTTCTGCAAATTCCGGTTTAAAAGTTACATGGTCATTTTTGGAAACAGATAATATTAAAGTCGGTTCATATATTTAATTTGTCTCAAATAAAACAAACAAAGAAAACACGGATATAGAAGTCTACTTCACATAAGGAAGACAGTTGTTTTTATGTCTTCGAAGTTGACAACTTCTGGAAGTCTATTTTTTCCTCGCCTTGTACCTGGTATTGTGATTGTGAGGGATCATAGTAGGAAATTGCAAGTGTTCAGAACTAACCATTTCCGTCTGAGAGTCCTTTTGTTCATTTGATACAACCTCTTTCGTACCAATGGCTGCATGAGAGTCCTTCTGTTCCTTTGATAAAGGATCATCCTCTTTCGTACCATTCACATCTCCCTTCATTTTGGTAAGATCCGAAGCCAGACTTTCAATCTTCCCATCAAACATGTTGAAACCTTCCTTCATCTGATCGAGTAGAGCTGCTCCCCACAGGCCGAGCTCATCTTTAATAGACTCCAAGATATTGAATTCCAAGGCAGTTGAAGTACCTGGACAGTGCCTCTTCCCACTTGGCTCATCAAATGTACCGGCTCTCTTCTTCTCACTCTGTTCCTCCACCTTCACCTTCGCATTGTTGGATTCATAAATACCATCCGTCTGCCACAAACCTCTCCCCCACCTCCATGGACCAAAATCCCCATTGAATGCTCTCAAAATGTTATCAATCTTCTCATTTGCTTCATCGTCTTCCCAAACAGGACTAATCATGCCACCAATGGTTTTGAAGTGTATGAAGTTTGTCTACAATTGATATAAAACAGTGTACTAGTTCAAATCTAACACAATAATGGTTACCGACTCATCTAATATCGTAGATAAACTATAGACAAATCACAGAGGTGCGTACCTGTTTTAGAATGCCCTCTTTGACATTTTTTCTACCGCGAGAACCGCAGTAAGCAAGCAACGGTGGACTTGGATTGTTCCCCAACGGTTCCCCAATTGATTTACCAAAATCAGGCATAGATTCGTACACCCATTTCTGCAGAGCTTTGAGAAATCCGTCTATGGTGTAACTCTGCTTGTTTAAGTCCTTCTCCTTAAAAGATAGAATCAGGTTCTTGAAAGCAACTCTTCCCCAGGGATAATCAAGAAATGCATCTAAATCCATGACTAGCCTAGCCATATTTAGACGGGTGGGCGTTGATGGTTTCCTATCTTCTATAAACCCAGCGTAGATAGCTAAATAACCCAACCTAATACGCTCTATTCTATCCCAATCGTTTGAGTTCTTACATGCTGCAACCAGTTGATGAATACTCGGACCACTGTCTAAATTGAATCTAAGCTTCTCCCAAAACTCTTCCATCTCGTCTGAAACCTCAACCTGTGGCTGCTCCAACGACTCGACATCGTCATAGTTAAGTCCAGTGATGGCTTCAAACTCATTCAAAGAAAATCGTAAAGGGTTAGATCCAACCAGACTCCAGATCTCGTACTTTTTGTTGCAGACTATCTTTAAGGTGAGCATATGGTGAACCAGTCTGGAAGCCCATTCGAATTCGAGCTTGTTGAACTGTAACAAGACACCCAGTCGAGATTGATAAATCTCGTCCCATTCATCCGGCTCGAGAGCTTTGTACAGTTCGTCAAACAACTTCGTATGGTTGTTGTAATAGCCGATGCTTTTTCTTGGAAGAGGCTCATCACCTTTCGTGTAAAACCTCCGACGAAATTCTGGTTTTCTCTCCTCATCCATTCTGCAAGATAAGATTAGGTTTGGAGGGGAAATAAAAAAACGAGAGATTGAGAAAGAGGAAGACTAATCCAATAAGTCTATGCGTCAAATTGAAAAAGAAGGCTACTATCGAATTGCAAAAGAAGTCAACCTTTGGTTTGATCGAAGCGGACAACGGCGGCGAAGACGCGGCGAAGATGAAGATAAAGCGGTTGGGTTGAAGAATACAGAGTTCGTCGAGATCTGGTACAAATTAGTTAAACAAAGTAAGTAAACTGACAATCCGAAAGATAGAGATTTAGGTTTAACATGAACAAAAAATGGGAAAATCAACCATTAGTGATAAGCGATATAGATAAGCGGAAGGATAAGCGGAAGAGATAAGCGGAAGAGAATCGTTTTCTAGTTGCTTATGAGGAAGAATTAGAGATAACTGTCCTATGTTATCTTGGTTTTTTAAGTTGTATAAAATTACAATAATTATAATAATCCCGGTTTTATAAAACCAAACTCGTTTTATTAGAAACAGTACCAGAAAATTAGGAAAAAATTATAAAGAAACCAGTTAAAACCGGTTCCCGCTTATCGGTAAATTAAACATATAAATATTACCGCCAACTAACGTCAAATCAATTTATACCTTGTAATGATTATGTTGACGAGTTCTCTGGCAGACTTCTCCACGGGAAACTGGACCGTCTGCAAATCCATCAAATCAAATTAATATTGTACTATTATGCTGAAGACTTATCAAGTAGACTTCTTTCTGGGGAAACTAAAATATACTTTAAACTGCAAATCCATCAAATCAAATTAATATTGTACTATTATGCTGAAGACTTATCAAGTAGACTTCTTTCTGGGGAAACTAAAATATACTTTAAACTGCAAATCCATCAAATCAAATTAATATTGTACTATTATGCTGAAGACTTATCAAGTAGACTTCTTTCTGGGGAAACTAAAATATACTTTAAACTGCAAATCCATCAAATCAAATTAATATTGTACTATTATGCTGAAGACTTATCAAGTAGACTTCTTTCTGGGGAAACTAAAATATACTTTAAACTGCAAATCCATCAAATCAAATTAATATTGTACTATTATGCTGAAGACTTATCAAGTAGACTTCTTTCTGGGGAAACTAAAATATACTTTAAACTGCAAATCCATCAAATCAAATTAATATTGTACTATTATGCTGAAGACTTATCAAGTAGACTTCTTTCTGGGGAAACTAAAATATACTTTAAACTGCAAATCCATCAAATCAAATTAATATTGTACTATTATGCTGAAGACTTATCAAGTAGACTTCTTTCTGGGGAAACTAAAATATACTTTAAACTGCAAATCCATCAAATCAAATTAATATTGTACTATTATGCTGAAGACTTATCAAGTAGACTTCTTTCTAGGAAACTAAAACATACTTTAAACTGCAAATCCATCAAATCAAAATAATTAATACATCGTTAACGACGATGAACGAGTTTCTATGGTACAGGGACAAAAGTTGCGTATATATAGAATTCTACACTTTTAAGTATAAAGTGAAATGATATAGAAACTTTCCAAGAGTTACACAGGCGTGAATGATAGATGATTATACACTTATATGATGAAGTGAAGTGATATAGAGAAAGTTTCAATTATCCAACCGTGATCAGTCTCCAATTAAGCGTGGATGATTTATATTGACCAATACAAGTATATTGACCAATCACCAATTTTCCGTTGTGAAGATGAACTATGTACTATTTTTTTTAAAAGAGAAAAGAAATGATGTACAGATAAATTTTTTGGTTGCAGTTATAAAATAATCAAAAGGCCCCGGGCTGGTTTATATATACGAGACGAAACGGTTACAATGAACAGTTACATAATTAATAACGCAAACCGTCGTGTCGTAAATCATTAACGAGTAGACATCGTCTACTGACTTCTTAATGTAAACGGGGGAAGTCTACTAAATAGGTCATCTAATGAAGTCAATGATATCGTCCAAATATTACAGAAACTGAAGCAAGTTCACAGATTACAGACATAAATACGCCATTCAAACAAACAGCCACGATAAAGAGAGGTTCACTGATTTTAATTGAAAGATCTACGAAGCAAAAGAGATTAATATAACAATAAAGATTATACCGGCAATTAAGACATTCTCGACCACCGAGCGTACACGACGGACTGATAAACGTAATTCCTTCATCTGATCTTTTACCTTGTCTAGCTCCTGCTGAACCCATAGCTTTTCATCATTTTCCTGGATGGTTGTAATAGAATTCCTTTGGTCAGCAAGTCCACCTCTCATTGCTTGAAGTTCTTGCATAATAGCCTCATCCCACCATTTCATAATATGGTCCTTCTCTCCATCCTATACCGTACCATAGAAATAAATATACCATAAGAATATTATACCAAACGAATAAACCATAATACAATCTAACAACCTCATGGTTATTGCATCCAAAGAAAATCCTTCCAGGATTCTCGGCTATGGTGGAACATTTTATAACGGTTTCCCTTCCGCATAAACATTTGTCAGGAATTCCAACTGTCAGGCCAAGAAAGTTTACTTCGGGTGAACCTTCACTCCATACTTGCAAAGAACTAGAAGATGGCTGAGTGTAGCTGTGTAACCCCATATCTGAGTGCAAAATGAACAAAAAACTATGAGAACATATATATTTTCGAACAAAATTTGCTAAAGCGTTACAAAAGCAAATAGCCGACGATAAATGATGAGAATATTTATCTGAGATGTCCTTGAGTTTCGAAGACGATAAATGATGAGGATAGAATATGAATTTTCGAGAGCAACAATATCGGAATTTTAGAGAGAGAAATTGTGGAGAGAGAGAAAGCACATACAAACTAGGGTTGACTTACAGAAAGAAGTATTTATATGGTTACAGAATCCGGTTAGGTTAAAATCAAGGAATCGGTATGCATTCGGTGAGGTGCAGCTATCGGTTTGATTAAATTGTCGGTGAAATTAAAATAATATAATATTAATAGTTAATGGCATTATAAAGTCAACCACCAATACTCTACAGAGAAGTCTACTTAAGCAAACCCTAAATCAAATAATTTTAACCTAATCAGCCTTTCCTCCCTTAATTTGACTAGTTTATATGTAAATTTATTTTTTTCAATGCAGAAAGTCTATGTGGTTATTATTTGGTCAATAGGTTTACCAAATTACTTTTTATAATTTTTAAAATTAAAATTTAAACTATAATTAACGAGTAGACATATCTTTATGTCTACTCGTGGACGTCAATTGGAGTCTCCCTTAAATGTATCTATTCCAGACTTCTTCGGGGTTACATCTGTCATTTCGGCTCTGTTTTTTGTTTGGTCGTAAGGGAGTCAACTATAATTTCAGCACCCTTAGTGGTTATGTTTCTCGAAAATCGAATATGGGGTCTACGATTTCATTCAAATGCAAATAAAAGTACAAAAATGCAATTGTCCCATAAAACATTAAGTTTTTTGTTTCAATTTGGTTGCAATAAATGTTTTGATTGGAACCAGTTAAGAAAAGCATTAATCCACATACAAACCATCATACACTGTTATTTTTATGTTTCTCTATTAGACGCTTAGAAATGTAACATCCGCGAACCGAAATCCCGATGCAATCGATGCATAGCCGGTTTAGGAAAATTCACTTCCTCATCTTGGTCTCTCACTAAAAGGAGGGTAATTTAATCATTTTACACATAGAAAATTATATTTTTGAAAATGAACAACAAGAGAGTACTTTTTGCAAAATGGTATGGAAAAAGCTACCTCTATAAAAAAAATTATTTGTTTGATTCAGTTTCCTCATCAAACAAAACATGAATTTTCAAAAACAGAGCTATTGGTTCAACTTCATTCTATTGGTAATTTTTTTTTTATGTTGTCTCAAATTATATAGTAAAGTTACACAACAATTCTTTAGCTTTTTCTTATGAGATTTGTCATTATGAAGAGAACATTTTATTGCTTATATTTTATATATTTAGTTCTCCAAGTTTATCATGTTATGTGGCACACATATGTTTCTATAAACAAGTAACTAAGATCAGAACTATATGTTTTTCAAATGGAGCTATTGAAGACATTTTATTCTTGATCAAGCATGCATAGATAAAATTATTATAGTATCTTATGATTATTAAATTTTCCTAATTTTAGTTGTTTGTTCTTACAATTTTCAGAAAATGTTTATCATTCAAAAGACACTGAGCACTTAAATACAAAATTTGTATGGTAAAACAAATAGCTTTAGGGGTTTTTTTTTTTTTTTTGGTAAGACAAAGGGAGACAAGCCTCCTTTAAAAAAAAAAAATAGGAAAGTTTTAAGTGAAAAAGAAAACATTTTACAAAATTTGTATGGTAAAACAAATAGCTTTAAGTGGAACAATAATAAGATAATCAATTGTCAAATTTAAGAAAGAAAACCAATTAAAAAATTATTAAACCTCATTTGGAATAGAAATAAGAAAACTAAAATATTTGAAAATATATGAATTAGAAATAATATAATAGAAAATTGAGAATATCAAAATAATAATTTCTGATTTTATTTTCGCATATCATCTATTTTTCGTTTTGGGCTTTTCCATTATAGTTATATATATATATATATATATTAAATTAAAAACATGAGGGTCTTAATCTAGTAATCTACAATAATAAAACCATAAATACTAATAAATACTCATAAGAGATAATATTTACATGTGGATTCTACTGATTGATTGAAAATTTTGCAAGAAATAAAGAATTAATTCCACATCTTTATATATTGTTTCACATCCTAGAGGCGCATGATGAATCAAAAAACATAAATGAGGAGAGAGCCATGGACACTGTAATCAAATTTAAATAAAGTAATTAACGAGGTAAATGTATGTATTGAGAGATAATTTAATTACTGGAATCCACTGACTTTAGAATGGATCAGTTTCTTTGATTTTGAAAAATGTTTAATTCTCCGAATCATAAATTCATCAACTCTTTTTGATATAAATAGTTGAAATGAGTAAAAAAAAAACAATATAGTGAATTTCTTTGACCAACAATCTTTGGAGAAATTTTATATATCTTCTTTTTGGTGTAATGTTAAATGAAAGTTTATATATCTAATATTTTCCCGGGTATTAATTTTTTTTAATGTAACGGAAAAAATGTGAAAATAAAAGTACGTAAAGAGAAACACGTTACAATAATGATTTAACGAGACATAAGAAGAAGAAATGATTATTTAAATACACATTATTCATTTTTTTGCATAATAACTGTTTTTTGAAACGCGAAGTTTCTGAATCTCGTCGAGTGAGTGATGACATTTTGGTTTCCTTATAAATAAAGAGATATACACATTATTTTACAAAAGGAAAACAAAAAAAAAAAAAACAAGAAAACTGAATTACTCTCTGCTTTCAGTTTATTTCGTTGCGGTTAACATCACACGGCGATGGTTGTAATCTCTGAAATTCCCGGCGGCTCTAATGGCGGCGGCGATGATCCAAACAAGAAACCTCCAGAAGAAACGGAAGATAATAAGAACGAGGATCCTCAAGATGAAGAAGAGAATCAAAACGAGAATCTTCAAGAAGTAGCAAAAGCAAATCTTTCTCCGGTTCTTCTAGAACTTCCTGAACATGTCATGGAATTCATCCTCGCACGTGTCCCGAGACGTCATCACGGGAGGCTTCATCGCGTCTGCCGAGCCTTTCGCCAACTATTCACTTCGCAGCTGATCTTCTCAACGCGCTTGCTCCACGGTTTCACCGAACCGGTTCTTTATACGCTTATCGGATCACCATTTGAGCCTGATGACCCAAGATGGTACGTTCTCGATCGTAGCGACAAGCCTATAAGATTGAACCGAATCAATTCCCTGCCTTGCATGTTAAGAGGAACTGCTGCCGTCACAATCGGACACAAGATTTACGTAATGGGTGGTGTCGACGCCGTTGAGAAACCCCAAACGACTGCTATTGTAATCAATTGCAGACTGCATACGTTGGAGTATCTCCCGGCTATGAAAAGGGCTCGTTACTGTGCAGCCCCTGGAGTGATCAACGGAAAGATTTATGTTATCGGTGGTCGCCGGAAACAAGATGATGATTGGGTCGAAGTGTTCGATGTAGACCTTGAGGTTTGGCAAACTGTGCCTAGTCAGTGCCCTGAAGATGGTAGTAACGATGGTTGGTTTGACACGTATGTGGTGATGCAGGGGAAAATCTTCATTTTGGATGATTTTTGTTGTTTGGCTTACGAACCAAGAGAAGGTTTATGGCAGTCATGGGGATATGAAAGTGAGTTGCACAGACTCTGGAGCTCGTCCCTGTCGTCTTGTGTGGTTGGAGATTTACTGTTTACCCTTGATCTTACGTGTCCTCTTGGTTTGCCAATAGCGGTATACAATCCAAATGAGATGGTTTGGAAACCTCTGCTGACTGTATACATGTCCAACTTTACTTGGTTTGGAGGTTCTCCTGTGTGGAGCATGGCGAATTTGGGTGGCAAGTTGGAGGTTTTGGGCGATTTTTGTCGGGACAGTACGGATATTGTGTGTGTAGAAATTACGTTTGAAACTCGTGAAGAAGGTCATCTTTGGGGGAATGTGGAATCAACCACGGCTGTGTATACTGACGATCACAAGGAAACGATGTTTCCTATCGTTAAGCTTTGTCAAACTGTTACGGTTTGATTATGCGAATCGTGGTGGACGGTCTCTTGCAGTACCAGCAGGTATGTTTCTGTGACTACTGATCATGATGTTTCAGGCAATTTCTTGACCCTCAAGTCTTAATTAGTCTTTCATAAACCTGCAGGTGATGAGAGCAAATGTGAAGCAAGTGTTACAGAAGCTGTTATCTGACACATCAGAGAGTAACTCACTCTCTAGCCTTTCTTTAATCTTTGTGCAATGTCTAGAGTCGGCCATTGTTTTGCCTTAATACAACCAAAACAAACAAAAAAAACTACGATCAGACTTGTTGAAATGCATCTTTATTTTGGGGTTTTTTTTTGTTTCACTAGATCTTTACTGTAAGTTTAAAAACCAGAGTAGTTTAACCTAATCTCTGCTTCTACTGTCTGAGCAATATAAAATCTTGGTTTAGAGATAAAGCAAACACACAGTGATTTAGTTAACCGAAACTACAAAAGTCCTGACGAAGACTGAAGTTACTTAAAATATATCCCATGGCTTTAGATAACCATGGTTTTTTGTCCTGCCTAAGACCATCTCTCTTAACCATATTTATATCAGAAAAAAAAAAAAACCATATTTATATCAGAAATATCACACAAGCTGTGCTTTGTTCTGCTCGATGAGGTAAGTTACGTGGTTGAGTCCATACTTGACAACAACGGGCTTCTTGGATCCAGAAGGCTTTCCTTCGGTCTCAGCTGGAGCCTTCTTCGAAATGCGATCCTTTTTTGCAGCTTTGTCCTCTGGCCTGTACTTGAGAAGAATCTTGAAGAGATTGGTCGCTGCAATAACAAATTCATGTTAAGCAACTGATCATTGAAAATCAAAAGAGAACAAACATATAGATCTCCAATAACAAGAACAAAGCAAAGTGAAACTGATGAGAAGCAATCACTAATATAAAGCAACACCAATAACCAATCTAAGAATTTGGAACCAACTGAAACTGAGAAGCAGATCAATCAACTAATCCAAAAACTTAAAGAGTTAAGCTATATGTGCATTATATCACATATATCATCATGATCTTCACGAACAAGAAGCATATGCAGCATTCTAGTGACAAGAAAGAGTATCAAAGCCTAAAAGTGACAATAATCGTGTACCTAAATTCCATAGTCACTGAATTATTAACCTGCTGTGTAAAACAAAACAAAAACAAAACAAACATCAGTTAAAGAAGCAAATTATTAACCTGCAGTAACAGTAACAGAAGCAGCAGCAGCAGCAATTGTAAGGCTTCTCAACAGGATTTTTCAAGTCGACATATCTATATACACCGTCAAGAACATACACATTGATACAACAAGAATCCCTCCAATAAAATCTCTTCATTTTCTCAGCCAAAAACAAGTAGCAGCAATAAGAGATATAGAAACTCCAAGATGGTACTCTGTTACGGACCAACGTCACGTATCATACTCTAAGCCATAAATCCGTGGGCGAGATTACCAAGATTCAAACCTAGAGTAAAATGTTGCTAACGTTTAATTTCAATCAATCCCTGAAACAGACACCAAAAGATGGTTTTTGATCATTGACAATACATAAAAAATTCTCAGGACAAGCCAATTCAATTTCAAAAATTCCTCAAATTAACCATTGAGCCAACAGATTCAGGATCACAGCTCACAAGATCGAACAACATCAAAGCTTATCTATAAGAAGAAGAAAAAAAAATCAGATATTTCAGGTGGCCTGGGGAGTTTGAAACTCAACAGAATCACAAAAGACTTAGTCTGGGAAACTTGACGCAATTTGAAATCACTAGATACGATCAACTCAAATCAGTAATGCCCAGAACCAGATGTAAACTTACTAAACAGAAATTGCCACCACGAATCCTCCGAGCTTTCGTGTTGGATCCGCGATTCTCACGACTGCCTCTCTCACTTTCACAAATTTGTTTGTCGATGTAAACTTGAGCCGAATCCGGATCGGAGGTTTGCCGCTGTTTTTTGCGACGGAGATGGCTGCGTTGGGGCAAAGAGTCAGAGATAAAACAGAGAGAGGCGGAGACAAAAACACACGCGCTGATTTTATTTTTATTTTTAATTATGCCTGAACCAATCAGACACCTACACGTCTTACACTAGAACCGGTTCTTAGTTAATTACTTGTTACTTTTGATTAGATAGGTGAATTAGGCCAAATCTCGCATACTAATCCGATCCGCTCTGAAAAATATCATGTTCAAGCTTAAATATATATATATATATATATATATATATCCATAAAAATGCAGTTCGTTTTGGCTCTAGGATTTTTAGGGTTTAGTACGATTGGGTTCGGGCCGACTTGAAGACTCCTAAACAAATGTATTTTTATTTGTTTTGTTTGATTTGTAATAGTTGATTAATGATTTATTGTAAATATAGTTTAAAATTCTAACTCTAGTTTTTATATTTATATAATAACCTTATTTATTACTTTTAAAATCTTTATCTATCATATTTTATATAATTTATATATTGTTTTGTTTGGTTAAAGTATTGAAAATTATTTGGTTTTAAACTTTTACTTTTAAATTAAGTTAGTTTTAGTGAATATTGATGAAATATTTAAATTATGATTGATTTGTTTTATAATGTATTTTTTAAACACTGCTTTTTAAGACTTATTATAAACTTATAAGTTTGATTTTTTATTTCTAAGATAAGTTCGTAAATTCCTGAAAAACTCTATAATTCAGTAAGAACTGAACCAAGCTTTAAAATATAGGTTTAAAAATATTTTAGACCAAACTAGGCTAGACTGGATTCAATCGTATTCAAACTTTGTGGATTTCAGATTGGACCGGATTGGACTAGCCCAATTGACACCTCTACTTTTTGTATAATTTTAAATGTTTTAATCTTAAGATACACCATTGGAGGTGCTACGACACTTTTCAACCACAAAGCAGATATATGAAACCATCGAATCAATTGACACCTATAAGTTTAGGTTTTCCTTTTTTTAAAAAAAAATCGACGTCTTTCCCAAAACATAATTGAATCCATCAAATTTATATTCAAATTTAGTCCAATATATAAAAAAATATATCATATTAACAATGAGTTATATCCAAAAAATATATATGTAATAGTTTATTAAACTAGATTAGACGTAATTATTTATTTTTAATTTTTAACACAAAAACCAATACCTTAATTATTTAGTTTGCTTTACTCTTTTAAATATTGTACAATGTCATTGAAATCAAGCTGAAAATAAAATTCTAGGAGACAAATGTTTTTTTTGTATTCTTCTAATAAAAAAGAGCAAAATTTGGAAAAAAATGCATTGTTTTTTAGTTTACTTTTGAAAATAGTTTGTTGAAATTTAAGAAATTTTTAAAAAAAATTACACAATTGAACGAATATAATTATAATCTTTGATTAATTTGTTAAAAGCAATCTAGATCCGTAAATAATACTCTCAGATCTATAAAAAATATACTTGAATACGTTTGAAATTTTGGAAATTATGTGGCTTTATATAAGCTTAATAAATATTAATTGTAAAATCTAATATAATTTTTAATAAACTATCATTATCTTAAAAAGAAAAAAAAAGAATTTATCATCATAATAAATTTATTAAAACTGTTATTGTATAATTTTAAAAATATCCCCATGAGTAATTTAACC